>NC_141894.1:17743333-18073055 GCF_030686135.1 Camelina sativa | reverse complement strand
AATGGAACAGATTCTAAACAAGAGATTGTTAGAGATTAGAGTATAGAGAATATTACTGAAAAATAAAATAGAATTTAGAGAATAAGTAAGAGTATAAATAGAGAACAGAGAATCAGTAACCAAGAGTATAGAAAGTGAGAGTATAAGGGAGAGTATTGGCGGTAGTATAAGATGAATGGAGAGTAGAATAGAGAATCTGCTCAAGAGTTCTTATGGACAGAGTTATACTCTGTTTTCTTGAGTTTGCAGAAGCTTTGACAGCCAAGAGCATCCAACATTCAACAAGACTTTGGTGCTTTAATGGCTGAAACACATGGACCGTTTGGAAAATTACTTTCTCCAACGGTTTGGGACACTTCTCATGGTAGAATCACTTAAACAGGTGTTCTCCAAGAGTCTAATGCCTTCAAGGATCACGAAAGAGCATATAGAAGATGCTTTCCATGTTCAAAATTCAAATAAAAGAAGAAACACCTTTGGAACAACCTTTTGTCCATTGGTTAAAAGAATGCATCTTGGACCAACTTGAATCTATTTGACCAAGCGGGCCATACATGCTAAAAACAAGAACTCTCTCTTCCCCAAACTCGAATCTGGACACACCATATGGCCAGAAACAAAGCTTTCTCAACCAAGAGATGAAGAAGAAGCGATTTAGCATCTAAAGCAAAATTAAACCTTTACAAGGAACTAAGCTTTAGCATCTAAAGCCAAATCCAAAGAGGATCCTGTGGCACATATAAGCACACAAGAACCGTGAATCCTCACCCTGAACAACATAATTTGTTCATCGGTTCATCACTTCCCCATTTAGACAAAACTATTACCAAATCGGTAAAGCATAAGGATGAGGCTTTTAAACTCGATTTCTCTTCACTCACTTGGTCTACAAATTCTAACAAGATAAGAGACCAAGCTTACTCAATATTGAGCTGTAAGAGAATCGTTTTTAACAACAAAAGCAAAATTAAAGTTTTAAAGAAACTAAGCTAAGCGATTTAACACCTAGGCTAGGATTAAAACTTTAATTAAGCTAACTCCTAAGAGAACCAACTTGAGAACGAGTTTGAGTCACCAAGAACAGAGCCTGCTCTGATACCATGTTGGGATTTATGAGACAAAGCTCACAAGAGAGGGTAGACAAACACTTGGTGAATGAATCCCCCTTTACCCACAACAAACTAACTCATTCTCAAGGGGGAGGAGAGAACATCAACTTGTGATGAACTCCCCATAAACAAGCTAGATAGAACCCAAATACTAGAGAGTAAGCGGATCCTAACTAGGAGAAGCACTAGTTTGAGACTTATCCTCTTCTAGTATCACAACACTTAGAGTTTGTGTACTTAGGAGAAGGAGGATTAAGAATCAGTAATCTAGGCTAAGTAAAGCAGTAAATAAGAAGAGTTTAGGTGGATTTGAGAAGAGAATAGGCTGCCTTAAGGGCAGCCCCTAACCGCTAATCACCTAAACAATCTACATTGTGAATATGAACAAGAACACAAGTAGAGAGGGGAAATCGGATTCTCTTCTATTAGATAATATTGTGTGTTGTTACATATGAGATAAATTACACCTTAATATAGAGAATACAAAATGCACATGACCGTTAGACACAAATGAGAGATGAAAGGGACATATGGCCGTTGGTGCACAAGTGGGTGTATGGTGAAAGGGACAGCTCCTTCCCTTGGTTGTCTCATTCTTCACCAACCAAGGTCTCACATGCTTCCTTCCTTCCCTTCTTTTCCCTTTGTGAGACATTTAACTTCTTCTTGGGCCTCTTCTTCTTATAAGGCCTTTACTTCACAATTCTTCTCACATTGCACCTATGGCCTTGCTAACCACTCTCATTGTGCTCACGGCCCACATGGCCTTATTGGCCACTCTTATTGTGCTCACGGCCTTTCTGGCCGCTCCCACACCACTCATGGCCTTACCGGCCACACTTCTTGTACTAGCAGCCTTACCGGCCACTCTCTTCTTCCTTGTGCAGCTCGGCCTCACCGGCCTCACTCTCTCTTCTCCTTCATATATACTAATACTAAGCAATGTTTTCTTGGTTTTAGCCTGTTTTGGGACAAAATGGGTATAAGTGGCTTTTAAACTCTCCACATCTATCTTAAAGTCTTATAATTAGTTAGTTTCAATGGATTAAGACACATTTTAACCCCAGAAACACTAACATAGCTGTTTACAGCTTCTAAGCAATGTTTTCTTGGTTTTACCCTCTTTTGGGACAAAATGGGTATAAGTGGCTTTTAAACTCTCCACATCTATCTTAAAGTCTTATAATTAGTTAGTTTCAATGGATTAAGACACATTTTAACCCTAGAAACACTAACATAGCTGTTTACAGCTTCTAAGCAATGTTTTCTTGGTTTTAGCCTGTTTTGGAATAAAATGGGTATAAGTGGCTTTTAAACTCTCCACATCTATCTCAAACTCCTATAATTAGTTAGTTGCATTGGATTAAGACACATTTTAACCCCAGAAACACTAACATAGCTGTTTACAGCTTCTAAGCAATGTTTTCTTGGTTTTAGCCTGTTTTGGGACAAAATGGGTGTAAGTGGCTTTTAAACTCTCCACATCTATCTTAAAGTCTTATAATTAGTTAGTTTCAATGGATTAAGACACATTTTAACCCCAGAAACACTAACATAGCAGTTTACAGCTTCTAAGCAATGTTTTCTTGGTTTTAGCCTGTTTTGGGACAAAATGGGTATAAGTGGCTTTTAAACTCTCCACATCTATCTCAAACTCCTATAATTAGTTAGTTGCATTGGATTAAGACACATTTTAACCCCAGAAACACTAACATAGCTGTTTACAGCTTCTAAGCAATGTTTTCTTGGTTTTAGCCTGTTTTGGGACAAAATGGGTATAAATGGCTTTTAAACTCTTCACATATATCTCAAACTCCTATAATTAGTTAGTTGCATTGGATTAAGACACATTTTAACCACAGAAACACTAACATAGCTGTTTACAGCTTCTAAGCAATGTTTTCTTGGTTTTACCCTCTTTTGGGACAAAATGGGTATAAGTGGCTTTTAAACTCTCCACATCTATCTTAAAGTCTTATAATTAGTTAGTTTCAATGGATTAAGACACATTTTAACCCGAGAAACACTAACATAGCTGTTTACAGCTTCTAAGCAATGTTTTCTTGGTTTTAGCCTGTTTTGGGACAAAATGGGTATAAGTGGCTTTTAAACTCTCCACATCTATCTTAAAGTCTTATAATTAGTTAGTTTCAATGGATTAAGACACATTTTAACCCCAGAAACACTAACATAGCTGTTTACAGCTTCTAAGCAATGTTTTCTTGGTTTTACCCTCTTTTGGGACAAAATGGGTATAAGTGGCTTTTAAACTCTCCACATCTATCTTAAAGTCTTATAATTAGTTAGTTTCAATGGATTAAGACACATTTTAACCCCAGAAACACTAACATAGCTGTTTACAGCTTCTAAGCAATGTTTTCTTGGTTTTAGCCTGTTTTGGGACAAAATGGGTATAAGTGGCTTTTAAACTCTCCACATCTATCTTAAAGTCTTATAATTAGTTAGTTTCAATGGATTAAGACACATTTTAACCCGAGAAACACTAACATAGCTGTTTACAGCTTCTAAGCAATGTTTTCTTGGTTTTAGCCTGTTTTGGGACAAAATGGGTATAAGTGGCTTTTAAACTCTCCACATCTATCTTAAAGTCTTATAATTAGTTAGTTTCAATGGATTAAGACACATTTTAACCCCAGAAACACTAACATAGCTGTTTACAGCTTCTAAGCAATGTTTTCTTGGTTTTACCCTCTTTTGGGACAAAATGGGTATAAGTGGCTTTTAAACTCTCCACATCTATCTTAAAGTCTTATAATTAGTTAGTTGCAATGGATTAAGACACATTTTAACCCTAGAAACACTAACATAGCTGTTTACAGCTTCTAAGCAATGTTTTCTTGGTTTTAGCCTGTTTTGGGATAAAATGGGTATAAGTGGCTTTTAAACTCTCCACATCTATCTCAAACTCCTATAATTAGTTAGTTGCATTGGATTAAGACACATTTTAACCCCAGAAACACTAACATAGCTGTTTACAGCTTCTAAGCAATGTTTTCTTGGTTTTAGCCTGTTTTGGGACAAAATGGGTGTAAGTGGCTTTTAAACTCTCCACATCTATCTTAAAGTCTTATAATTAGTTAGTTTCAATGGATTAAGACACATTTTAACCCCAGAAACACTAACATAGCAGTTTACAGCTTCTAAGCAATGTTTTCTTGGTTTTAGCCTGTTTTGGGACAAAATGGGTATAAGTGGCTTTTAAACTCTCCACATCTATCTCAAACTCCTATAATTAGTTAGTTGCATTGGATTAAGACACATTTTAACCCCAGAAACACTAACATAGCTGTTTACAGCTTCTAAGCAATGTTTTCTTGGTTTTAGCCTGTTTTGGGACAAAATGGGTATAAATGGCTTTTAAACTCTTCACATATATCTCAAACTCCTATAATTAGTTAGTTGCATTGGATTAAGACACATTTTAACCACAGAAACACTAACATAGCTGTTTACAGCTTCTAAGCAATGTTTTCTTGGTTTTACCCTCTTTTGGGACAAAATGGGTATAAGTGGCTTTTAAACTCTCCACATCTATCTTAAAGTCTTATAATTAGTTAGTTTCAATGGATTAAGACACATTTTAACCCGAGAAACACTAACATAGCTGTTTACAGCTTCTAAGCAATGTTTTCTTGGTTTTAGCCTGTTTTGGGACAAAATGGGTATAAGTGGCTTTTAAACTCTCCACATCTATCTTAAAGTCTTATAATTAGTTAGTTTCAATGGATTAAGACACATTTTAACCCCAGAAACACTAACATAGCTGTTTACAGCTTCTAAGCAATGTTTTCTTGGTTTTACCCTCTTTTGGGACAAAATGGGTATAAGTGGCTTTTAAACTCTCCACATCTATCTTAAAGTCTTATAATTAGTTAGTTTCAATGGATTAAGACACATTTTAACCCCAGAAACACTAACATAGCTGTTTACAGCTTCTAAGCAATGTTTTCTTGGTTTTACCCTCTTTTGGGACAAAATGGGTATAAGTGGCTTTTAAACTCTCCACATCTATCTTAAAGTCTTATAATTAGTTAGTTTCAATGGATTAAGACACATTTTAACCCGAGAAACACTAACATAGCTGTTTACAGCTTCTAAGCAATGTTTTCTTGGTTTTAGCCTGTTTTGGGACAAAATGGGTATAAGTGGCTTTTAAACTCTCCACATCTATCTTAAAGTCTTATAATTAGTTAGTTTCAATGGATTAAGACACATTTTAACCCTAGAAACACTAACATAGCTGTTTACAGCTTCTAAGCAATGTTTTCTTGGTTTTAGCCTGTTTTGGGACAAAATGGGTATAAGTGGCTTTTAAACTCTCCACATCTATCTCAAACTCCTATAATTAGTTAGTTGCATTGGATTAAGACACATTTTAACCCCAGAAACACTAACATAGCTGTTTACAGCTTCTAAGCAATGTTTTCTTGGTTTTAGCCTGTTTTGGGACAAAATGGGTATAAATGGCTTTTAAACTCTTCACATCTATCTCAAACTCCTATAATTAGTTAGTTGCATTGGATTAAGACACATTTTAACCACAGAAACACTAACATAGCTGTTTACAGCTTCTAAGCAATGTTTTCTTGGTTTTACCCTCTTTTGGGACAAAATGGGTATAAGTGGCTTTTAAACTCTCCACATCTATCTTAAAGTCTTATTATTAGTTAGTTTCAATGGATTAAGACACATTTTAACCCTAGAAACACTAACATAGCTGTTTACAGCTTCTAAGCAATGTTTTCTTGGTTTTAGCCTGTTTTGGGACAAAATGGGTATAAGTGGCTTTTAAACTCTCCACATTTATCTTAAAGTCTTATAATTAGTTAGTTGCAATGGATTAAGACACATTTTAACCCTAGAAACACTAACATAGCTGTTTACAGCTTCTAAGCAATGTTTTCTTGGTTTTAGCCTGTTTTGGGATAAAATGGGTATAAGTGGCTTTTAAACTCTCCACATCTATCTCAAACTCCTATAATTAGTTAGTTGCATTGGATTAAGACACATTTTAACCCCAGAAACACTAACATAGCTGTTTACAGCTTCTAAGCAATGTTTTCTTGGTTTTAGCCTGTTTTGGGACAAAATGGGTGTAAGTGGCTTTTAAACTCTCCACATCTATCTTAAAGTCTTATAATTAGTTAGTTTCAATGGATTAAGACACATTTTAACCCCAGAAACACTAACATAGCAGTTTACAGCTTCTAAGCAATGTTTTCTTGGTTTTAGCCTGTTTTGGGACAAAATGGGTATAAGTGGCTTTTAAACTCTCCACATCTATCTCAAACTCCTATAATTAGTTAGTTGCATTGGATTAAGACACATTTTAACCCCAGAAACACTAACATAGCTGTTTACAGCTTCTAAGCAATGTTTTCTTGGTTTTAGCCTGTTTTGGGACAAAATGGGTATAAATGGCTTTTAAACTCTTCACATATATCTCAAACTCCTATAATTAGTTAGTTGCATTGGATTAAGACACATTTTAACCACAGAAACACTAACATAGCTGTTTACAGCTTCTAAGCAATGTTTTCTTGGTTTTACCCTCTTTTGGGACAAAATGGGTATAAGTGGCTTTTAAACTCTCCACATCTATCTTAAAGTCTTATAATTAGTTAGTTTCAATGGATTAAGACACATTTTAACCCGAGAAACACTAACATAGCTGTTTACAGCTTCTAAGCAATGTTTTCTTGGTTTTAGCCTGTTTTGGGACAAAATGGGTATAAGTGGCTTTTAAACTCTCCACATCTATCTTAAAGTCTTATAATTAGTTAGTTTCAATGGATTAAGACACATTTTAACCCCAGAAACACTAACATAGCTGTTTACAGCTTCTAAGCAATGTTTTCTTGGTTTTACCCTCTTTTGGGACAAAATGGGTATAAGTGGCTTTTAAACTCTCCACATCTATCTTAAAGTCTTATAATTAGTTAGTTTCAATGGATTAAGACACATTTTAACCCCAGAAACACTAACATAGCTGTTTACAGCTTCTAAGCAATGTTTTCTTGGTTTTACCCTCTTTTGGGACAAAATGGGTATAAGTGGCTTTTAAACTCTCCACATCTATCTTAAAGTCTTATAATTAGTTAGTTTCAATGGATTAAGACACATTTTAACCCGAGAAACACTAACATAGCTGTTTACAGCTTCTAAGCAATGTTTTCTTGGTTTTAGCCTGTTTTGGGACAAAATGGGTATAAGTGGCTTTTAAACTCTCCACATCTATCTTAAAGTCTTATAATTAGTTAGTTTCAATGGATTAAGACACATTTTAACCCTAGAAACACTAACATAGCTGTTTACAGCTTCTAAGCAATGTTTTCTTGGTTTTAGCCTGTTTTGGGACAAAATGGGTATAAGTGGCTTTTAAACTCTCCACATCTATCTCAAACTCCTATAATTAGTTAGTTGCATTGGATTAAGACACATTTTAACCCCAGAAACACTAACATAGCTGTTTACAGCTTCTAAGCAATGTTTTCTTGGTTTTAGCCTGTTTTGGGACAAAATGGGTATAAATGGCTTTTAAACTCTTCACATCTATCTCAAACTCCTATAATTAGTTAGTTGCATTGGATTAAGACACATTTTAACCACAGAAACACTAACATAGCTGTTTACAGCTTCTAAGCAATGTTTTCTTGGTTTTACCCTCTTTTGGGACAAAATGGGTATAAGTGGCTTTTAAACTCTCCACATCTATCTTAAAGTCTTATTATTAGTTAGTTTCAATGGATTAAGACACATTTTAACCCTAGAAACACTAACATAGCTGTTTACAGCTTCTAAGCAATGTTTTCTTGGTTTTAGCCTGTTTTGGGACAAAATGGGTATAAGTGGCTTTTAAACTCTCCACATTTATCTTAAAGTCTTATAATTAGTTAGTTTCAATGGAATAAGACACATTTTAACCCCAGAAACACTAACATAGCTGTTTACAGCTTCTAAGCAATGTTTTCTTGGTTTTACCCTCTTTTGGGACAAAATGGGTATAAGTGGCTTTTAAACTCTCCACATCTATCTTAAAGTCTTATAATTAGTTAGTTTCAATGGATTAAGACACATTTTAACCCGAGAAACACTAAAATAGCTGTTTACAGCTTCTAAGCAATGTTTTCTTGGTTTTAGCCTGTTTTGGGACAAAATGGGTATAAGTGGCTTTTAAACTCTCCACATCTATCTTAAAGTCTTATAATTAGTTAGTTTCAATGGATTAAGACACATTTTAACCCTAGAAACACTAACATAGCTGTTTACAGCTTCTAAGCAATGTTTTCTTGGTTTTAGCCTGTTTTGGGACAAAATGGGTATAAGTGGCTTTTAAACTCTCCACATCTATCTTAAACTCCTCTAATTAGTTAGTTGCATTGGATTAAGACACATTTTAACCCCAGAAACACTAACATAGCTGTTTACAGCTTCTAAGCAATGTTTTCTTGGTTTTTGCCTGTTTTGGGACAAAATGGGTATAAATGGCTTTTAAACTCTTCACATCTATCTCAAACTCCTATAATTAGTTAGTTGCATTGGATTAAGACACATTTTAACCACAGAAACACTAACATAGCTGTTTACAGCTTCTAAGCAATGTTTTCTTGGTTTTACCCTCTTTTGGGACAAAATGGGTATAAGTGGCTTTTGAACTCTCCACATCTATCTTAAAGTCTTATAATTAGTTAGTTTCAATGGATTAAGACACATTTTAACCCCAGAAACACTAACATAGCTGTTTAGAGCTTCTAAGCAATGTTTTCTTGGTTTTACCCTCTTTTGGGACAAAATGGGTATAAGTGGCTTTTAAACTCTCCACATCTATCTTAAAGTCTTATAATTAGTTAGTTTCAATGGATTAAGACACATTTTAACCCTAGAAACACTAACATAGCTGTTTACAGCTTCTAAGCAATGTTTTCTTGGTTTTAGCCTGTTTTGGGACAAAATGGGTATAAGTGGCTTTTAAACTCTCCACATCTATCTTAAAGTCTTATAATTAGTTAGTTTCAATGGATTAAGACACATTTTAACCCCAGAAACACTAACATAGCTGTTTACAGCTTCTAAGCAATGTTTTCTTGGTTTTACCCTCTTTTGGGACAAAATGGGTATAAGTGGCTTTTAAACTCTCCACATCTATCTTAAAGTCTTATAATTAGTTAGTTTCAATGGATTAAGACACATTTTAACCTGAGAAACACTAACATAGCTGTTTACAGCTTCTAAGCAATGTTTTCTTGGTTTTAGCCTGTTTTGGGACAAAATGGGTATAAGTGGCTTTTAAACTCTCCACATCTATCTTAAAGTCTTATAATTAGTTAGTTTCAATGGATTAAGACACATTTTAACCCGAGAAACACTAACATAGCTGTTTACAGCTTCTAAGCAATGTTTTCTTGGTTTTAGCCTGTTTTGGGACAAAATGGGTATAAGTGGCTTTTAAACTCTCCACATCTATCTTAAAGTCTTATAATTAGTTAGTTTCAATGGATTAAGACACATTTTAACCCCAGAAACACTAACATAGCTGTTTACAGCTTCTAAGCAATGTTTTCTTGGTTTTACCCTCTTTTGGGACAAAATGGGTATAAGTGGCTTTTAAACTCTCCACATCTATCTTAAAGTCTTATAATTAGTTAGTTTCAATGGATTAAGACACATTTTAACCCTAGAAACACTAACATAGCTGTTTACAGCTTCTAAGCAATGTTTTCTTGGTTTTAGCCTGTTTTGGGATAAAATGGGTATAAGTGGCTTTTAAACTCTCCACATCTATCTCAAACTCCTATAATTAGTTAGTTGCATTGGATTAAGACACATTTTAACCCCAGAAACACTAACATAGCTGTTTACAGCTTCTAAGCAATGTTTTCTTGGTTTTAGCCTGTTTTGGGACAAAATGGGTGTAAGTGGCTTTTAAACTCTCCACATCTATCTTAAAATCTTATAATTAGTTAGTTTCAATGGATTAAGACACATTTTAACCCCAGAAACACTAACATAGCAGTTTACAGCTTCTAAGCAATGTTTTCTTGGTTTTAGCCTGTTTTGGGACAAAATGGGTATAAGTGGCTTTTAAACTCTCCACATCTATCTCAAACTCCTATAATTAGTTAGTTGCATTGGATTAAGACACATTTTAACCCCAGAAACACTAACATAGCTGTTTACAGCTTCTAAGCAATGTTTTCTTGGTTTTAGCCTGTTTTGGGACAAAATGGGTATAAATGGCTTTTAAACTCTTCACATCTATCTCAAACTCCTATAATTAGTTAGTTGCATTGGATTAAGACACATTTTAACCACAGAAACACTAACATAGCTGTTTACAGCTTCTAAGCAATGTTTTCTTGGTTTTACCCTCTTTTGGGACAAAATGGGTATAAGTGGCTTTTAAACTCTCCACATCTATCTTAAAGTCTTATAATTAGTTAGTTTCAATGGATTAAGACACATTTTAACCCGAGAAACACTAACATAGCTGTTTACAGCTTCTAAGCAATGTTTTCTTGGTTTTAGCCTGTTTTGGGACAAAATGGGTATAAGTGGCTTTTAAACTCTCCACATCTATCTTAAAGTCTTATAATTAGTTAGTTTCAATGGATTAAGACACATTTTAACCCCAGAAACACTAACATAGCTGTTTACAGCTTCTAAGCAATGTTTTCTTGGTTTTACCCTCTTTTGGGACAAAATGGGTATAAGTGGCTTTTAAACTCTCCACATCTATCTTAAAGTCTTATAATTAGTTAGTTTCAATGGATTAAGACACATTTTAACCCCAGAAACACTAACATAGCTGTTTACAGCTTCTAAGCAATGTTTTCTTGGTTTTAGCCTGTTTTGGGACAAAATGGGTATAAGTGGCTTTTAAACTCTCCACATCTATCTTAAAGTCTTATAATTAGTTAGTTTCAATGGATTAAGACACATTTTAACCCGAGAAACACTAACATAGCTGTTTACAGCTTCTAAGCAATGTTTTCTTGGTTTTAGCCTGTTTTGGGACAAAATGGGTATAAGTGGCTTTTAAACTCTCCACATCTATCTTAAAGTCTTATAATTAGTTAGTTTCAATGGATTAAGACACATTTTAACCCCAGAAACACTAACATAGCTGTTTACAGCTTCTAAGCAATGTTTTCTTGGTTTTACCCTCTTTTGGGACAAAATGGGTATAAGTGGCTTTTAAACTCTCCACATCTATCTTAAAGTCTTATAATTAGTTAGTTTCAATGGATTAAGACACATTTTAACCCTAGAAACACTAACATAGCTGTTTACAGCTTCTAAGCAATGTTTTCTTGGTTTTAGCCTGTTTTGGGATAAAATGGGTATAAGTGGCTTTTAAACTCTCCACATCTATCTCAAACTCCTATAATTAGTTAGTTGCATTGGATTAAGACACATTTTAACCCCAGAAACACTAACATAGCTGTTTACAGCTTCTAAGCAATGTTTTCTTGGTTTTAGCCTGTTTTGGGACAAAATGGGTGTAAGTGGCTTTTAAACTCTCCACATCTATCTTAAAGTCTTATAATTAGTTAGTTTCAATGGATTAAGACACATTTTAACCCCAGAAACACTAACATAGCAGTTTACAGCTTCTAAGCAATGTTTTCTTGGTTTTAGCCTGTTTTGGGACAAAATGGGTATAAGTGGCTTTTAAACTCTCCACATCTATCTCAAACTCCTATAATTAGTTAGTTGCATTGGATTAAGACACATTTTAACCCCAGAAACACTAACATAGCTGTTTACAGCTTCTAAGCAATGTTTTCTTGGTTTTAGCCTGTTTTGGGACAAAATGGGTATAAATGGCTTTTAAACTCTTCACATATATCTCAAACTCCTATAATTAGTTAGTTGCATTGGATTAAGACACATTTTAACCACAGAAACACTAACATAGCTGTTTACAGCTTCTAAGCAATGTTTTCTTGGTTTTACCCTCTTTTGGGACAAAATGGGTATAAGTGGCTTTTAAACTCTCCACATCTATCTTAAAGTCTTATAATTAGTTAGTTTCAATGGATTAAGACACATTTTAACCCGAGAAACACTAACATAGCTGTTTACAGCTTCTAAGCAATGTTTTCTTGGTTTTACCCTCTTTTGGGACAAAATGGGTATAAGTGGCTTTTAAACTCTCCACATCTATCTTAAACTCCTCTAATTAGTTAGTTGCATTGGATTAAGACACATTTTAACCCCAGAAACACTAACATAGCTGTTTACAGCTTCTAAGCAATGTTTTCTTGGTTTTAGCCTGTTTTGGGACAAAATGGGTATAAATGGCTTTTAAACTCTTCACATCTATCTCAAACTCCTATAATTAGTTAGTTGCATTGGATTAAGACACATTTTAACCACAGAAACACTAACATAGCTGTTTACAGCTTCTAAGCAATGTTTTCTTGGTTTTACCCTCTTTTGGGACAAAATGGGTATAAGTGGCTTTTAAACTCTCCACATCTATCTTAAAGTCTTATAATTAGTTAGTTTCAATGGATTAAGACACATTTTAACCCGAGAAACACTAACATAGCAGTTTACAGCTTCTAAGCAATGTTTTCTTGGTTTTAGCCTGTTTTGGGACAAAATGGGTATAAGTGGCTTTTAAACTCTCCACATCTATCTCAAACTCCTATAATTAGTTAGTTGCATTGGATTAAGACACATTTTAACCCCAGAAACACTAACATAGCTGTTTACAGCTTCTAAGCAATGTTTTCTTGGTTTTAGCCTGTTTTGGGACAAAATGGGTATAAATGGCTTTTAAACTCTTCACATATATCTCAAACTCCTATAATTAGTTAGTTGCATTGGATTAAGACACATTTTAACCACAGAAACACTAACATAGCTGTTTACAGCTTCTAAGCAATGTTTTCTTGGTTTTACCCTCTTTTGGGACAAAATGGGTATAAGTGGCTTTTAAACTCTCCACATCTATCTTAAAGTCTTATAATTAGTTAGTTTCAATGGATTAAGACACATTTTAACCCGCGAAACACTAACATAGCTGTTTACAGCTTCTAAGCAATGTTTTCTTGGTTTTACCCTCTTTTGGGACAAAATGGGTATAAGTGGCTTTTAAACTCTCCACATCTATCTTAAAGTCTTATAATTAGTTAGTTTCAATGGAATAAGACACATTTTAACCCCAGAAACACTAACATAGCTGTTTACAGCTTCTAAGCAATGTTTTCTTGATTTTACCCTCTTTTGGGACAAAATGGGTATAAGTGGCTTTTAAACTCTCCACATCTATCTTAAAGTCTTATAATTAGTTAGTTTCAATGGATTAAGACACATTTTAACCCCAGAAACACTAACATAGCTGTTTACAGCTTCTAAGTATTGATCAAAAGAATAAGCCTAAGGCAGCCATGGCCGTCCGTACGAGTATTGAATATGGGCTGTCCGTACAAGTGTGGTGAAATGGCCGAGTCTTCTAGTGATAAGGAATGGAGAGGAGGCCTGCTCATCCTAAGCCCATTAGAAGACTCTAGAATTCCCAAGATAGCCGTTGGAGGGAAAGCGCAAGTGGAGCAAGAAGAGTCACGGGTGATGTTTGGTTTAAGGAGACTAAGACGGGTCGCTATCAACCTTGGGATTAGTCTCTTCTCTCTTCCTGTCCCTATCACTTAGCTGTGCGGTTTGTAAAGGGTGTAGCCCTAGAGTTTCTCATGATATAAATAGGCATTAGCCTACATTGTAACCGATATTCTTATGGAACAATAACCTAATCTTTTCTTCTTCCTCATTCTCTTTATCTACCGATATCTCTCATCAATCTCTTGATTCTCTTCTTTATTCTACAAAGTCTTACATGGTATCAGAGCAAGTTCTTCGATTCTCTACAGTCTAATCTCATTCTCCTACTCATTTCTACACTCTAGTCTCCTTATCTTCGTTTCTTCTTACTCGCATCCCATTTATTCTCCGGGTAAAAGCTTTACCCATCGGTCCATAGAAATCCGACCATGGAAAACGCCAAGCCCATTGTTTCACCGGTTGTCCTAAAGGGGACAAACTACTTGCTGTGGACAAGAACCACAAGAACCGCCCTTGGAGGTCGTGGCCTTTGGAGTCATGTCGAGTCCGACTATGTCCCAAAGAAAAACCCCAAAGGAGAGGACGCTTCCGAGGCGGAAGCGGAGGAAGAGAGCGAGAGGAAGGCCAAATGGTTCCAAGAAGACCAAGTTGTCCTATCTGTTCTCCAAAACTCTCTGGACACGCCTATCCTTGAGGCCTACTCATATTGCGAGACGGCCAAGGAACTGTGGGAAACACTTAAAGGCGTGTATGGTAATGTCTCTAACATGACTAGAGTCTTTGAGGTCAAGAAGGCCATAAATGATCTTAACCAAGATGATGTGGAGTTCACTAAGCATCTTGGTAAGTTCCGTGCACTATGGTCCGAGCTTGACATGTTGCGGCCAAGTACACTTGAGGCAAGTGTGCTAAACGAAAGAAAGGAGCAAGACAAAGTCTTCGGACTCCTACTTACCTTGAACCCGTCCTTCAACGACCTCTTGAAGCACATCCTAAGGGCAGAGAAGCTCCCCTCCTTTGAGGATATTTGCTCCCAAATTCAGAAAGAGCAAGGATCCCTTGACTTGTTTAGCGGTAAGGGGGAGCTTGCTTCGGCCAACAAAGGAATGTACAAGCAAGAGGAGAGGAAGTTGTTGGTGTGCGACCACTGCAAGAAGCGGGGTCATCTGAAAGACAAGTGCTGGGTTCTCCATCCTCATCTCAAGCCGGCCAAGTTCAAAGCCAACCTCTCAAAGGAAGCGGTTAGCGATAAAGGAGCCGGATCATCAAAGCAGGGAGATGAGGTGGCCATGACCGCAGCCTACGGAGATGTGGTGAGGAAGTCAGACCTTGAGGCTCTCATCCGCTCCATTGCTTCACTCAAGGAGTCCGGTATCTCTTTCTTTACTTCTAGGCCTAGCAAATCGCTTGTTATTGACTCGGGAGCCTCACATCATATGATTAGTAACCCTAGTTTAATTGACAACATAAAACCGGCCTTAGGAAATGTTGTTATTGCAAATGGAGAACAAATACCAGTAAAGGGAATAGGGGACTTGAAACTATTTGATAAAACCTCAAAAGCTTTCTTTATGCCTACCTTTACCTCCAATTTACTATCGGTTAAGAGGGCCACAAATGATTTGAATTGTTATGCAATCTTTGGTCCTAACAATGTTTATTTTCAGGATATTGAGACTGGAAAGGTTCTTGGAGAAGGGCAAGGGAGTGGAGATCTCTATGTCCTAGAGAAAACCGATCCAAATTTATCCTCTACTAAGTCTTGTTTTGTTGTTGATTCGAATATGGTGTGGCATGCTAGGCTAGGCCACCCACATTCACGTGCTTTAGGGTTGATGTTTCCTAATATTTCTTTTGATAATTCTACTTGTGAACCTTGTATTCTTGGAAAACATTGCAAGTCTATCTTTCCTAAGTCAACTACTATTTATGAGAATTGTTTTGATTTGGTTCACTCAGATGTTTGGACATCACCATGCCTATCTAGAGATAATAACAAGTATTTTGTGACTTTTATTGATGAAAAATCAAAATACACTTGGATTACCTTGTTGCCATCTAAAGATAGAGTATTTGATGCCTTTATCAATTTTCAAAATTATGTGACTAATCACTTCAATGCTAAACTTAAGGTACTTAGGTCTGATAATGGGGGGGAATACACAAGTTGCAAGTTCAAAGAACATCTCTCCAAGCATGGCATTCTCCATCAAACTAGTTGTCCCTACACGCCACAACAAAATGGTGTGGCCGAGAGGAAGAACCGGCACCTCATGGAAGTGGCGCGGGCAATCATGTTCCATTCGAGTGTTCCTAAACGATATTGGGGTGATGCCGTGATGACCGCATGCTACCTAATCAACCGAACACCAACTAGAGTTCTTCATGACTTATCTCCATTTGAAGTACTAAACAAATTTAAACCATCTCTTGATCACTTACGAGTTTTCGGCTGTGTTTGTTTTGTGTTAGTACCAGGAGAACAAAGGAGTAAGCTGGATGCCAAAAGTACAAAGTGTATGTTCATTGGCTACTCCACCACACAAAAGGGGTACAAATGTTATGATCCGGCCACAAGTCGACTATATGTCTCTCGAGACGTCCGGTTTCTAGAACATATGGGCTACCATGACAAGAGGGATTGGAACAGCCTTAAAGATCTCTCTCACTCACCTAATGACCGAGCTTCGAGTCTACGGTTCCTTCTTGATCACCTTGGCAACCCATCTCCACCAACGGGTGCCGTGCGGCCAACACTAAGTCAAATTTCTACCGATGGTGGGTCTGACCAAGGAGATGCAAATGACAATGGTTCAGCCCAAGATGGTGAATCTCTCGGGTCTGGCCTACCCATAACCGGTGTTCCCGTCCCTGGCCCTACAACGGACACGCATGCTCCGGCGGCGGCCTCTACCGAGGAAAACACGGAGACGGCTCCTACGGACGGTACGCCCACCGTGTTGCCTAGCGTGGATCCACTTCCGGCACCAGTCCTGCGTCGGAGCACCAGACCTCGATCAGATCCCTCCACTTGGAAGAACAAGCGTGTCTATTACAACAGCCAAGCTGTCGCTCATCCCATTCAGTCCGTTTGTTCCCTTGAGCTGTTACCTGCTGATCACCAAGCTTTCTTCGGCCAAGTGGACGCCAATTGGATCCCGCAGACATATGATGAAGCTAAGGAACATCAAGTTTGGTTAGATGCGGTCAAGAATGAAACTGGCGCCATGATCCGGAATCATACGTGGGACGAATCGGATCTTCCTCAAGGCAAGCGGGCAGTTAGCTCCAAATGGGTGTTTACCATAAAGTATTTGAGCAATGGTGACATTGAACGGCATAAAGCCAGGTTAGTGGCCCGTGGCTTCACCCAAACCTATGGCGCGGACTACACGGACACCTTTGCACCCGTGGCCAAGCTCCATACGGTTCGGGTTGTGCTGTCTCTTGCTGTCAACCTCTCATGGGACTTATGGCAGATGGATGTGAAGAACGCCTTCCTTCAAGGTGAACTTGATGAAGAAGTGTACATGACGCCTCCTCCCGGCCTTGAAGACATGGTTACACCCGGAAAAGTCTTGAGGCTACGTAAGGCCATCTATGGCCTTAAGCAGTCCCCACGAGCGTGGTACCACAAACTAAGCTCCACTCTCAAGACTGATGGTTTTACGCGATCGGAGGCTGATCATACTCTCTTCACGCGTCGCACCTCTATTGGTTGGGTGGTGGTGCTCATATACGTCGACGACATCATCGTGACTGGTGATGATAAGGCGGCCATTCAGGACACCAAGGACTCTCTCAAGTCGGTATTTGACATCAAGGACCTTGGGGAACTCAAATACTTTCTTGGTATTGAGATTTGTCGCTCACCGGAAGGACTCTTCCTCTCACAACGCAAGTTTACTCTTGACTTGTTAGAGGAGACTGGCAAGCTTGGTGTGTCTCCGGTTGCTACGCCCCTTGATGAAGATTACCAGCTCAAGCGAAAGGGGGAGAGCTTACGGGCAAAAGAAGGCCGACCTAAGGAACCAATGGACGAGCCATTCTTAGACGTCACACGCTACCGCCGGCTTGTAGGTAAGCTGATATACCTTACTATCACACGACCTGACATATCCTATGCTGTGAATCAGGTTAGCCAACATATGAAGGCACCAAGCAAGTACCAATGGAGTCAAGTCGAAAGGATCCTAAGCTATCTCAAGGGCAGTCCGGGTCAAGGTATTTGGATGGGCAAGAATGACAACACCGAAATCGTTGGCTATTGTGATGCGGATTACAATGGCGACACGCTGGATAGGAGATCCACCACTGGGTACTGCACGTTTGTTGGAGGCAACTTGGTTACATGGAGGTCTAAGAAACAAAAGGTGGTTTCATGCTCTAGCGCCGAGGCCGAGTATAGAGCTATGAGGAAGCTCACTAACGAGATGACATGGCTGAAGGGTCTACTCAAGGACTTAGGCATCGAAACAAAGCAGCCCATGACCATGCATTGCGACAATGAAGCGGCCATCCACATTGCCACAAACTCGGTCTTTCATGAGAGGACCAAGCACATAGAAAGCGATTGCCACAAGGTGAGAGAGAAGATTGAAGAAGGAGTGGTGTTACCATGCCACACAAGGAGTCAAGATCAGCTAGCTGACATCTTCACCAAGTCTGCAAGCTCCAAGGTTTGTGATCACATCTATAGCAAACTTGGACTTGTAGACATTACACGGCCATGATCAAGCTTCTCTAATCCGTGGACAGCACACTCTTTTTCCCTCGACTTGGTTTTGTCCCATGAGGTTTTCTAAGTCAAGGTTTTTAATGAGGTGCTGCTTCACGGGTTCCAAGCTTAGCCATTTCATTAGGCTAAGCTTGAGGGGGAGTATTGATCAAAAGAATAAGCCTAAGGCAGCCATGGCCGTCCGTACGAGTATTGAATATGGGCTGTCCGTACAAGTGTGGTGAAATGGCCGAGTCTTCTAGTGATAAGGAATGGAGAGGAGGCCTGCTCATCCTAAGCCCATTAGAAGACTCTAGAATTCCCAAGATAGCCGTTGGAGGGAAAGCGCAAGTGGAGCAAGAAGAGTCACGGGTGATGTTTGGTTTAAGGAGACTAAGACGGGTCGCTATCAACCTTGGGATTAGTCTCTTCTCTCTTCCTGTCCCTATCACTTAGCTGTGCGGTTTGTAAAGGGTGTAGCCCTAGAGTTTCTCATGATATAAATAGGCATTAGCCTACATTGTAACCGATATTCTTATGGAACAATAACCTAATCTTTTCTTCTTCCTCATTCTCTTTATCTACCGATATCTCTCATCAATCTCTTGATTCTCTTCTTTATTCTACAAAGTCTTACACTAAGCAATGTTTTCTTGGTTTTACCCTCTTTTGGGACAAAATGGGTATAAGTGGCTTTTAAACTCTCCACATCTATCTTAAAGTCTTATTATTAGTTAGTTTCAATGGATTAAGACACATTTTAACCCTAGAAACACTAACATAGCTGTTTACAGCTTCTAAGCAATGTTTTCTTGGTTTTAGCCTGTTTTGGGACAAAATGGGTATAAGTGGCTTTTAAACTCTCCACATTTATCTTAAAGTCTTATAATTAGTTAGTTTCAATGGAATAAGACACATTTTAACCCCAGAAACACTAACATAGCTGTTTACAGCTTCTAAGCAATGTTTTCTTGGTTTTACCCTCTTTTGGGACAAAATGGGTATAAGTGGCTTTTAAACTCTCCACATCTATCTTAAAGTCTTATAATTAGTTAGTTTCAATGGATTAAGACACATTTTAACCCGAGAAACACTAACATAGCTGTTTACAGCTTCTAAGCAATGTTTTCTTGGTTTTAGCCTGTTTTGGGACAAAATGGGTATAAGTGGCTTTTAAACTCTCCACATCTATCTTAAAGTCTTATAATTAGTTAGTTTCAATGGATTAAGACACATTTTAACCCTAGAAACACTAACATAGCTGTTTACAGCTTCTAAGCAATGTTTTCTTGGTTTTAGCCTGTTTTGGGACAAAATGGGTATAAGTGGCTTTTAAACTCTCCACATCTATCTCAAACTCCTATAATTAGTTAGTTGCATTGGATTAAGACACATTTTAACCCCAGAAACACTAACATAGCTGTTTACAGCTTCTAAGCAATGTTTTCTTGGTTTTAGCCTGTTTTGGGACAAAATGGGTATAAATGGCTTTTAAACTCTTCACATCTATCTCAAACTCCTATAATTAGTTAGTTGCATTGGATTAAGACACATTTTAACCACAGAAACACTAACATAGCTGTTTACAGCTTCTAAGCAATGTTTTCTTGGTTTTACCCTCTTTTGGGACAAAATGGGTATAAGTGGCTTTTAAACTCTCCACATCTATCTTAAAGTCTTATAATTAGTTAGTTTCAATGGATTAAGACACATTTTAACCCGAGAAACACTAACATAGCTGTTTACAGCTTCTAAGCAATGTTTTCTTGGTTTTACCCTCTTTTGGGACAAAATGGGTATAAGTGGCTTTTAAACTCTCCACATCTATCTTAAAGTCTTATAATTAGTTAGTTTCAATGGAATAAGACACATTTTAACCCCAGAAACACTAACATAGCTGTTTACAGCTTCTAAGCAATGTTTTCTTGGTTTTACCCTCTTTTGGGACAAAATGGGTATAAGTGGCTTTTAAACTCTCCACATCTATCTTAAAGTCTTATAATTAGTTAGTTTCAATGGATTAAGACACATTTTAACCCGAGAAACACTAACATAGCTGTTTACAGCTTCTAAGCAATGTTTTCTTGGTTTTAGCCTGTTTTGGGACAAAATGGGTATAAGTGGCTTTTAAACTCTCCACATCTATCTTAAAGTCTTATAATTAGTTAGTTTCAATGGATTAAGACACATTTTAACCCTAGAAACACTAACATAGCTGTTTACAGCTTCTAAGCAATGTTTTCTTGGTTTTAGCCTGTTTTGGGACAAAATGGGTATAAGTGGCTTTTAAACTCTCCACATCTATCTTAAACTCCTCTAATTAGTTAGTTGCATTGGATTAAGACACATTTTAACCCCAGAAACACTAACATAGCTGTTTACAGCTTCTAAGCAATGTTTTCTTGGTTTTAGCCTGTTTTGGGACAAAATGGGTATAAATGGCTTTTAAACTCTTCACATCTATCTCAAACTCCTATAATTAGTTAGTTGCATTGGATTAAGACACATTTTAACCACAGAAACACTAACATAGCTGTTTACAGCTTCTAAGCAATGTTTTCTTGGTTTTACCCTCTTTTGGGACAAAATGGGTATAAGTGGCTTTTAAACTCTCCACATCTATCTTAAAGTCTTATAATTAGTTAGTTTCAATGGATTAAGACACATTTTAACCCCAGAAACACTAACATAGCTGTTTAGAGCTTCTAAGCAATGTTTTCTTGGTTTTACCCTCTTTTGGGACAAAATGGGTATAAGTGGCTTTTAAACTCTCCACATCTATCTTAAAGTCTTATAATTAGTTAGTTTCAATGGATTAAGACACATTTTAACCCTAGAAACACTAACATAGCTGTTTACAGCTTCTAAGCAATGTTTTCTTGGTTTTAGCCTGTTTTGGGACAAAATGGGTATAAGTGGCTTTTAAACTCTCCACATCTATCTTAAAGTCTTATAATTAGTTAGTTTCAATGGATTAAGACACATTTTAACCCCAGAAACACTAACATAGCTGTTTACAGCTTCTAAGCAATGTTTTCTTGGTTTTAGCATGTTTTGGGACAAAATGGGTATAAGTGGCTTTTAAACTCTCCACATCTATCTTAAAGTCTTATAATTAGTTAGTTTCAATGGCTTAAGACACATTTTAACCCCAGAAACACTAACATAGCTGTTTACAGCTTCTAAGCAATGTTTTCTTGGTTTTACCCTCTTTTGGGACAAAATGGGTATAAGTGGCTTTTAAACTCTCCACATCTATCTTAAAGTCTTATAATTAGTTAGTTTCAATGGATTAAGACACATTTTAACCCCAGAAACACTAACATAGCTGTTTACAGCTTCTAAGCAATGTTTTCTTGGTTTTAGCCTGTTTTGGGACAAAATGGGTATAAGTGGCTTTTAAACTCTCCACATCTATCTTAAAGTCTTATAATTAGTTAGTTTCAATGGATTAAGACACATTTTAACCCGAGAAACACTAACATAGCTGTTTACAGCTTCTAAGCAATGTTTTCTTGGTTTTACCCTCTTTTGGGACAAAATGGGTATAAGTGGCTTTTAAACTCTCCACATCTATCTTAAAGTCTTATTATTAGTTAGTTTCAATGGATTAAGACACATTTTAACCCTAGAAACACTAACATAGCTGTTTACAGCTTCTAAGCAATGTTTTCTTGGTTTTAGCCTGTTTTGGGACAAAATGGGTATAAGTGGCTTTTAAACTCTCCACATTTATCTTAAAGTCTTATAATTAGTTAGTTTCAATGGAATAAGACACATTTTAACCCCAGAAACACTAACATAGCTGTTTACAGCTTCTAAGCAATGTTTTCTTGGTTTTACCCTCTTTTGGGACAAAATGGGTATAAGTGGCTTTTAAACTCTCCACATCTATCTTAAAGTCTTATAATTAGTTAGTTTCAATGGATTAAGACACATTTTAACCCGAGAAACACTAACATAGCTGTTTACAGCTTCTAAGCAATGTTTTCTTGGTTTTAGCCTGTTTTGGGACAAAATGGGTATAAGTGGCTTTTAAACTCTCCACATCTATCTTAAAGTCTTATAATTAGTTAGTTTCAATGGATTAAGACACATTTTAACCCTAGAAACACTAACATAGCTGTTTACAGCTTCTAAGCAATGTTTTCTTGGTTTTAGCATGTTTTGGGACAAAATGGGTATAAGTGGCTTTTAAACTCTCCACATCTATCTTAAACTCCTCTAATTAGTTAGTTGCATTGGATTAAGACACATTTTAACCCCAGAAACACTAACATAGCTGTTTACAGCTTCTAAGCAATGTTTTCTTGGTTTTAGCCTGTTTTGGGACAAAATATTAGTATATATGAAGGAGAAGAGAGAGTGAGGCCGGTGAGGCCGAGCTGCACAAGGAAGAAGAGAGTGGCCGGTAAGGCTGCTAGTACAAGAAGTGTGGCCGGTAAGGCCATGAGTGGTGTGGGAGCGGCCAGTAAGGCCGTGAGCACAATAAGAGTGGCCAATAAGGCCATGTGGGCCGTGAGAACAATGAGAGTGGTCAGCAAGGCCATAAGAGCAATGTGAGAAGAATTGTGAAGTAAAGGCCTTATAAGAAGAAGAGGCCCAAGAAGAAGTTAAATGTCTCACAAAGGGAAAAGAAGGGAAGGAAGGAAGCATGTGAGACCTTGGTTGGTGAAGAATGAGACAACCAAGGGAAGGAGCTGTCCCTTTCACCATACACCCACTTGTGCACCAACGGCTATATGTCACTCTCACCTCTCATTTATCTCAAACGGCCATATACATTTGTTCTCCTATATTAAGCATTGTAATCTCTCATTTTGTAACACACAATATTATTCAATAGAAGAGAAACCGATTTCCTCTCTATACTTGTGTTCTTGTTTCATATTAACAATGTAGAGAGTTTAGGATTAGCGGTTAGGGGCTGCCCTTAAGGCAGCCTATTCTCTTCTCAAATCCACCTAAACTCTTCTTATTTACTGCTTTACTTAGCCTAGATTACTGATTCTTAATCCTCCTTCTCCTAAGTACACAAACTCTAAGTGTTGTGATACTAGAAGAGGATAAGTCTCAAACTAGTGCTTCTCCTAGTTAGGATCCGCTTACTCTCTAGTATTTGGGTTCTATCTAGCTTGTTTATGGGGAGTTCATCACAAGTTGATGTTCTCTCCTCCCCCTTGAGAATGAGTTAGTTTGTTGTGGGTAAAGGGGGATTCATTCACCAAGTGTTTGTCTACCCTCTCTTGTGAGCTTTGTCTCATAAATCCCAACATGGTATCAGAGCAGGTTCTGTTCTTGGTGATTCAAACTCATTCTCAATGTCGTTTTCTTAGGAGTTAGCTTAGTTAAAGTTTTAGACTTTGCTTAGGTGTTAAATCGCTTAGCTTAGTTTCTTTAAAGCTTTAATTTTGCTTTTGTTGATTAAATCGATTCTCTAGCAGCTCATTGTTGAGTAAGCTTGGTCTCTTGTCTTGTTAGAATTTGTAGACCAAGTGTGTGGAAAGAAATCGATTTTACAAGCCCCATCCTTAAGCTTTACCGATTTGGTAATAGCTTTGTTTATTTTGGGATGTGTGGGAAGTGATGAACCATTGAGCAAATTGTGTTGTTCATGGTGAGGATTCACGGTTCTTGTGTGCTTGTATGAGCCACGAAATTCTTAGGATTTAGCTCTCTTAGGATTTAGTTAATTTTCCTCTAAAGGTTTAATTTTGCTTTTGTTAAATTTCCTTTAAAGGCTTAATTACTAAATCGCTACTTCTTCTTCTCAATGTTGAGAAAGCTTTGTTTCTGGCCCTATGGTGTGTCCAGATTCAAGCTTGAAGAAGAGAGAGATCTTAATTTTCGCATCTCATGTCCGCTTGGTCAACTAGACTAAAGCTGTTCAAAGATGCATTCTTTTAACCGTTGGACAATAGGTTGTTCCAAAGGCTTTTGTTGTTTCTTCTTTGCTTGGGACCACGAAAAACATCTTCTATATGTTATTTTCGTGGATCTAAAGCCTTAAGATCTTGGAGAACACTTTGTTTAAGTGATTCTACCATGAGTTAGGTCCAAACCGTTGGAGAAATTAATTTTCCAAACGGTCCATGTGTTTCAGCCATTAAAGCACCAAAGTCTTGTTGAATGTTGGATGCTCTTGGCTGTCAAAGCTTCTGCAAACTCAAGAAAACAGAGTATAACTCTGTCCATAAGAACTCTTGAGCAAATTCTCTATTCTACTCTCCACTCACCTTATACTTCCGCCCATATACTCTACTATACTCTATACTCTTGGTTACTAATTCTCTGGTTACTTATTCTCTAAATTCTATTTTATTTTCAGTAATATTCTATATTCTCTATTCTCTAATCTCTAACAATCACTTGTTTAGAATCTGTTCCATTGAATTTGGTTTCAGCTTCAGCCTTGAAGATTGTGTGGAGCTCGCCTACTATCTCAAGAAGAAGAAGTGGCGAGGTTGAAGGCTACAAGATAGCCATGAGGAGAGCGCAGCACAATGCCTGGAGTTAGAACCAAGGGCCACCAAGTCTTTGTTAAGCTGGTGGAAGGTGATGAATCAGTCCAAGAGCATGTGTGTTAGTGCCAAGTTGTTGATCGGATGTGCACAATGGTCTTTAGGAAAGGTGATGCACAAGGTTTCAACTGTTGATTGGATGTGCACAAGAACGGTGATGCACAAGGCTTCAACTGAGGTGATGAGGTTTCAGCCCATCATCAAGTAAAGGTTACGGGGGAGATCAAGTGACTTCAGACCGTACCTCACAGATTCTGCTCGGCCACAAGCAAAAGTCTTTACTTAAAGCTCAGCCGAAGCGTCTCAAAGATCGACTCGGACGAAACCCTTCCACTGCGATTCGGCTTCCGCGTTCTTCATTAAAGTTCGAGACCACAGAGTCATCTTGCCAGTGGAAGTGGAATCATACCAATCCGAGCAGCCGTTCAAAAGTTATGTCCGATTCAGTGGGCATATGTCAGTCTGACAAATAAAACTGACCGGGTTTAAAACCATGGTTAGAGGAGCGGTCTCAAGGAGGAATTCCAAACCGCAACAGTGATCAACTCTCTCCCTCCTATCCATCAAAACACCATAAAGGCTGTGCTCTAAACTCTTCTCTATTTTAATTCATAAATTCATTACCTTAGCTTCATTACTAGTCTTTAGTCTTTAATATGATTCTCCTTAAATTGTCACACTTTTAGAAATTTTCTTTGATATTCCTCATAGCAAACACTTATTCTTTTCTTCTTTATCACTTGTTTAAGGGTAAAGGAGACTATGAGAGCCTCAAAGGAATTCTAAAGGAACAAGGATGGAGATCATAAGGAATGTGCTAAAGGCAAGGAGGGCTAAGGAAGTGTAGCGGTTCAAAGGCTTAAAGAGAAGAGAGCTGGTTCTTGACAAACCAAGATCATTGCGACATCAAGGAACGTGGAGACTACACTCTTTTTACTTAACAAAGTTTTCTCCCAAGTGGTTTTCTTTGTTAAGGTTTTTAATGAGGTAGTCCTCACGTGTCCACGCTTGATCTTTGGTCCCCATGGTGCCCTGCAGATCAAACGTGCGGGGGAGTATTAGTATATATGAAGGAGAAGAGAGAGTGAGGCCGGTGAGGCCGAGCTGCACAAGGAAGAAGAGAGTGGCCGGTAAGGCTGCTAGTACAAGAAGTGTGGCCGGTAAGGCCATGAGTGGTGTGGGAGCGGCCAGTAAGGCCGTGAGCACAATAAGAGTGGCCAATAAGGCCATGTGGGCCGTGAGAACAATGAGAGTGGTCAGCAAGGCCATAAGAGCAATGTGAGAAGAATTGTGAAGTAAAGGCCTTATAAGAAGAAGAGGCCCAAGAAGAAGTTAAATGTCTCACAAAGGGAAAAGAAGGGAAGGAAGGAAGCATGTGAGACCTTGGTTGGTGAAGAATGAGACAACCAAGGGAAGGAGCTGTCCCTTTCACCATACACCCACTTGTGCACCAACGGCTATATGTCACTCTCACCTCTCATTTATCTCAAACGGCCATATACATTTGTTCTCCTATATTAAGCATTGTAATCTCTCATTTTGTAACACACAATATTATTCAATAGAAGAGAAACCGATTTCCTCTCTATACTTGTGTTCTTGTTTCATATTAACAATGTAGAGAGTTTAGGATTAGCGGTTAGGGGCTGCCCTTAAGGCAGCCTATTCTCTTCTCAAATCCACCTAAACTCTTCTTATTTACTGCTTTACTTAGCCTAGATTACTGATTCTTAATCCTCCTTCTCCTAAGTACACAAACTCTAAGTGTTGTGATACTAGAAGAGGATAAGTCTCAAACTAGTGCTTCTCCTAGTTAGGATCCGCTTACTCTCTAGTATTTGGGTTCTATCTAGCTTGTTTATGGGGAGTTCATCACAAGTTGATGTTCTCTCCTCCCCCTTGAGAATGAGTTAGTTTGTTGTGGGTAAAGGGGGATTCATTCACCAAGTGTTTGTCTACCCTCTCTTGTGAGCTTTGTCTCATAAATCCCAACAGAAAACATTGCTTAGAAGCTGTAAACAGCTATGTTAGTGTTTCTGGGGTTAAAATGTGTCTTAATCCAATGCAACTAACTAATTATAGGAGTTTGAGATAGATGTGGAGACTTTAAAAGCCACTTATACCCATTTTGTCCCAAAACAGGCTAAAACCAAGAAAACATTGCTTAGAAGCTGTAAACAGCTATGTTAGTGTTTCTGGGGTTAAAATGTGTCTTAATCCA
The DNA here is from genome assembly GCF_030686135.1 of Camelina sativa. Taxonomy (NCBI): domain Eukaryota; kingdom Viridiplantae; phylum Streptophyta; class Magnoliopsida; order Brassicales; family Brassicaceae; genus Camelina; species Camelina sativa. Next base: position 18,045,899 of record NC_141894.1, on the reverse strand, counting down.
ATGCAACAAACTAATTATAGGAGTTTGAGATAGATGTGGAGAGTTTAAAAGCCACTTATACCCATTTTGTCCCAAAACAGGCTAAAACCAAGAAAACATTGCTTAGAAGCTGTAAACAGCTATGTTAGTGTTTCTGGGGTTAAAATGTGTCTTAATCCAATGCAACTAACTAATTATAGGAGTTTGAGATAGATGTGGAGACTTTAAAAGCCACTTATACCCATTTTGTCCCAAAACAGGCTAAAACCAAGAAAACATTGCTTAGAAGCTGTAAACAGCTATGTTAGTGTTTCTGGGGTTAAAATGTGTCTTAATCCAATGCAACAAACTAATTATAGGAGTTTGAGATAGATGTGGAGAGTTTAAAAGCCACTTATACCCATTTTGTCCCAAAACAGGCTAAAACCAAGAAAACATTGCTTAGAAGCTGTAAACAGCTATGTTAGTGTTTCTGGGGTTAAAATGTGTCTTAATCCAATGCAACAAACTAATTACAGGAGTTTGAGATAGATGTGGAGAGTTTAAAAGCCACTTATACCCATTTTGTCCCAAAACAGGCTAAAACCAAGAAAACATTGCTTAGAAGCTGTAAACAGCTATGTTAGTGTTTCTGGGGTTAAAATGTGTCTTAATCCAATGCATCTAACTAATTATAGGAGTTTGAGATAGATGTGGAGAGTTTAAAAGCCACTTATACCCATTTTGTCCCAAAAGAGGGTAAAACAAAGAAAACATTGCTTAGAAGCTGTAAACAGCTATGTTAGTGTTTCTTGGGTTAAAATGTGTCTTAATCCATTGAAACTAACTAATTATAAGACTTTAAGATAGATGTGGAGAGTTTAAAAGCCACTTATACCCATTTTGTCCCAAAACAGGCTAAAACCAAGAAAACAATGCTTAGAAGCTGTAAACAGCTATGTTAGTGTTTCTGGGGTTAAAATGTGTCTTAATCCAATGCAACTAACTAATTATAGGAGTTTGAGATAGATGTGGAGAGTTTAAAAGCCACTTATACCCATTTTGTCCCAAAACAGGCTAAAACCAAGAAAACATTGCTTAGAAGCTGTAAACAGCTATGTTAGTGTTTCTAGGGTTAAAATGTGTCTTAATCCATTGAAACTAACTAATTATAAGACTTTAAGATAGATGTGGAGAGTTTAAAAGCCATTTATACCCATTTTGTCCCAAAATAGGCTAAAACCAAGAAAACATTGCTTAGAAGCTGTAACCAGCTATGTTAGTGTTTCTGGGGTTGAAGTGTGTCTTAATCCAATGCAACTGACTAGTTATAAGAGTTTGAGATAGATGTGGAGACTTTAAAAGCCACTTATACCCATTTTGTCCCAAAACAGGCTAAAACCAAGAAAACATTGCTTAGAAGCTGTAAACAGCTATGTTAGTGTTTCTGGGGTTAAAATGTGTCTTAATCCAATGCATCTAACTAATTATAGGAGTTTGAGATAGATGTGGAGAGTTTAAAAGCCACTTATACCCATTTTGTCCCAAAACAGGCTAAAACCAAGAAAACATTGCTTAGAAGCTGTAAACAGCTATGTTAGTGTTTCTGGGGTTGAAATGTGTCTTAATCCAATGCAACTGACTAGTTATAAGAGTTTGAGATAGATGTGGAGACTTTAAAAGCCACTTATACCCATTTTGTCCAAAAATAGGCTAAAACCAAGAAAACATTGCTTAGAAGCTGTAAACAGCTATGTTAGTGTTTCTGGGGTTAAAATGTGTCTTAATCCAATGCAACTAACTAATTATAGGAGTTTGAGATAGATGTGGAGAGTTTAAAAGCCACTTATACCCATTTTGTCTCAAAATAGGCTAAAACCAAGAAAACATTGCTTAGAAGCTGTAAACAGCTATGTTAGTGTTTCTGGGGTTGAAATGTGTCTTAATCCAATGCAACTAACTAGTTATAAGAGTTTGAGATAGATGTGGAGACTTTAAAAGCCACTTATACCCATTTTGTCCCAAAACAGGCTAAAACCAAGAAAACATTGCTTAGAAGCTGTAAACAGCTATGTTAGTGTTTCTGGGGTTAAAATGTGTCTTAATCCAATGCAACAAACTAATTATAGGAGTTTGAGATAGATGTGGAGAGTTTAAAAGCCACTTATACCCATTTTGTCCCAAAACAGGCTAAAACCAAGAAAACATTGCTTAGAAGCTGTAAACAGCTATGTTAGTGTTTCTGGGGTTAAAATGTGTCTTAATCCAATGCAACAAACTAATTATAGGAGTTTGAGATAGATGTGGAGAGTTTAAAAGCCACTTATACCCATTTTGTCCCAAAACAGGCTAAAACCAAGAAAACATTGCTTAGAAGCTGTAAACAGCTATGTTAGTGTTTCTGGGGTTAAAATGTGTCTTAATCCAATGCAACTAACTAATTATAGGAGTTTGAGATAGATGTGGAGAGTTTAAAAGCCACTTATACCCATTTTGTCCCAAAACAGGCTAAAACCAAGAAAACATTGCTTAGAAGCTGTAAACAGCTATGTTAGTGTTTCTGGGGTTAAAATGTGTCTTAATCCAATGCAACTAACTAGTTATAAGAGTTTGAGATAGATGTGGAGACTTTAAAAGCCACTTATACCCATTTTGTCCCAAAACAGGCTAAAACCAAGAAAACATTGCTTAGAAGCTGTAAACAGCTATGTTAGTGTTTCTGGGGTTAAAATGTGTCTTAATCCAATGCAACAAACTAATTATAGGAGTTTGAGATAGATGTGGAGAGTTTAAAAGCCACTTATACCCATTTTGTCCCAAAACAGGCTAAAACCAAGAAAACATTGCTTAGAAGCTGTAAACAGCTATGTTAGTGTTTCTGGGGTTAAAATGTGTCTTAATCCAATGCAACTAACTAATTATAGGAGTTTGAGATAGATGTGGAGAGTTTAAAAGCCACTTATACCCATTTTGTCCCAAAAGAGGGTAAAACAAAGAAAACATTGCTTAGAAGCTGTAAACAGCTATCTTAGTGTTTCTTGGGTTAAAATGTGTCTTAATCCATTGAAACTAACTAATTATAAGACTTTAAGATAGATGTGGAGAGTTTAAAAGCCACTTATACCCATTTTGTCCCAAAACAGGCTAAAACCAAGAAAACAATGCTTAGAAGCTGTAAACAGCTATGTTAGTGTTTCTGGGGTTAAAATGTGTCTTAATCCAATGCAACTAACTAATTATAGGAGTTTGAGATAGATGTGGAGAGTTTAAAAGCCACTTATACCCATTTTGTCCCAAAACAGGCTAAAACCAAGAAAACATTGCTTAGAAGCTGTAAACAGCTATGTTAGTGTTTCTAGGGTTAAAATGTGTCTTAATCCATTGAATCTAACTAATTATAAGACTTTAAGATAGATGTGGAGAGTTTAAAAGCCATTTATACCCATTTTGTCCCAAAATAGGCTAAAACCAAGAAAACATTGCTTAGAAGCTGTAACCAGCTATGTTAGTGTTTCTGGGGTTGAAGTGTGTCTTAATCCAATGCAACTGACTAGTTATAAGAGTTTGAGATAGATGTGGAGACTTTAAAAGCCACTTATACCCATTTTGTCCCAAAACAGGCTAAAACCAAGAAAACATTGCTTAGAAGCTGTAAACTGCTATGTTAGTGTTTCTGGGGTTAAAATGTGTCTTAATCCAATGCATCTAACTAATTATAGGAGTTTGAGATAGATGTGGAGAGTTTAAAAGCCACTTATACCCATTTTGTCCCAAAAGAGGGTAAAACAAAGAAAACATTGCTTAGAAGCTGTAAACAGCTATGTTAGTGTTTCTTGGGTTAAAATGTGTCTTAATCCATTGAAACTAACTAATTATAAGACTTTAAGATAGATGTGGAGAGTTTAAAAGCCACTTATACCCATTTTGTCCCAAAACAGGCTAAAACCAAGAAAACAATGCTTAGAAGCTGTAAACAGCTATGTTAGTGTTTCTGGGGTTAAAATGTGTCTTAATCCAATGCAACTAACTAATTATAGGAGTTTGAGATAGATGTGGAGAGTTTAAAAGCCACTTATACCCATTTTGTCCCAAAACAGGCTAAAACCAAGAAAACATTGCTTAGAAGCTGTAAACAGCTATGTTAGTGTTTCTGGGGTTAAAATGTGTCTTAATCCATTGAAACTAACTAATTATAGGAGTTTGAGATAGATGTGGAGAGTTTAAAAGCCACTTATACCCATTTTGTCCCAAAACAGGCTAAAACCAAGAAAACATTGCTTAAAAGCTGTAAACAGCTATGTTAGTGTTTCTGGGGTTAAAATGTGTCTTAATCCAATGCAACTGACTAGTTATAAGAGTTTGAGATAGATGTGGAGAGTTTAAAAGCCACTTATACCCATTTTGTCCCAAAACAGGCTAAAACCAAGAAAACATTGCTGAGAAGCTGTAAACAGTTATGTTAGTGTTTCTGGGTTTAAAATGTGTCTTAATCCAATGCAACTAACTAATTATAGGAGTTTGAGATAGATGTGGAGAGTTTAAAAGCCACTTATACCCATTTTGTCTCAAAATAGGCTAAAACCAAGAAAACATTGCTTAGAAGCTGTAAACAGCTATGTTAGTGTTTCTGGGGTTGAAATGTGTCTTAATCCAATGCAACTAACTAGTTATAAGAGTTTGAGATAGATGTGGAGACTTTAAAAGCCACTTATACCCATTTTGTCCCAAAACAGGCTAAAACCAAGAAAACATTGCTTAGAAGCTGTAAACAGCTATGTTAGTGTTTCTGGGGTTAAAATGTGTCTTAATCCAATGCAACAAACTAATTATAGGAGTTTGAGATAGATGTGGAGAGTTTAAAAGCGACTTATACCCATTTTGTCCCAAAACAGGCTAAAACCAAGAAAACATTGCTTAGAAGCTGTAAACAGCTATGTTAGTGTTTCTGGGGTTAAAATGTGTCTTAATCCAATGCAACTAACTAATTATAGGAGTTTGAGATAGATGTGGAGAGTTTAAAAGCCACTTATACCCATTTTGTCCTAAAACAGGCTAAAACCAAGAAAACATTGCTTAGAAGCTGTAAACAGCTATGTTAGTGTTTCTGGGGTTAAAATGTGTCTTAATCCAATGCAACTAACTAATTATAGGAGTTTGAGATAGATGTGGAGAGTTTAAAAGCCACTTATACCCATTTTGTCCCAAAATAGGCTAAAACCAAGAAAACATTGCTTAGAAGCTGTAACCAGCTATGTTAGTGTTTCTGGGGTTGAAGTGTGTCTTAATCCAATGCAACTGACTAGTTATAAGAGTTTAAGATAGATGTGGAGACTTTAAAAGCCACTTATACCCATTTTGTCCCAAAACAGGCTAAAACCAAGAAAACATTGCTTAGAAGCTGTAAACAGCTATGTTAGTGTTTCTGGGGTTAAAATGTGTCTTAATCCAATGCATCTAACTAATTATAGGAGTTTGAGATAGATGTGGAGAGTTTAAAAGCCACTTATACCCATTTTGTCCCAAAACAGGCTAAAACCAAGAAAACATTGCTTAGAAGCTGTAAACAGCTATGTTAGTGTTTCTGGGGTTGAAATGTGTCTTAATCCAATGCAAATGACTAGTTATAAGAGTTTGAGATAGATGTGGAGACTTTAAAAGCCACTTATACCCATTTTGTCCAAAAACAGGCTAAAACCAAGAAAACATTGCTTAGAAGCTGTAAACAGCTATGTTAGTGTTTCTGGGGTTAAAATGTGTCTTAATCCAATGCAACTAACTAATTATAGGAGTTTGAGATAGATGTGGAGAGTTTAAAAGCCACTTATACCCATTTTGTCCCAAAACAGGCTAAAACCAAGAAAACATTGCTTAGAAGCTGTAAACAGCTATGTTAGTGTTTCTGGGGTTAAAATGTGTCTTAATCCAATGCAACTAACTAATTATAGGAGTTTGAGATAGATGTGGAGAGTTTAAAAGCCACTTATACCCATTTTGTCCCAAAACAGGCTAAAACCAAGAAAACATTGCTTAGAAGCTGTAAACAGCTATGTTAGTGTTTCTGGGGTTAAAATGTGTCTTAATCCAATGCAACAAACTAATTATAGGAGTTTGAGATAGATGTGGAGAGTTTAAAAGCCACTTATACCCATTTTGTCCCAAAATAGGCTAAAACCAAGAAAACATTGCTTAGAAGCTGTAACCAGCTATGTTAGTGTTTCTGGGGTTGAAGTGTGTCTTAATCCAATGCAACTGACTAGTTATAAGAGTTTAAGATAGATGTGGAGACTTTAAAAGCCACTTATACCCATTTTGTCCCAAAACAGGCTAAAACCAAGAAAACATTGCTTAGAAGCTGTAAACAGCTATGTTAGTGTTTCTGGGGTTAAAATGTGTCTTAATCCAATGCATCTAACTAATTATAGGAGTTTGAGATAGATGTGGAGAGTTTAAAAGCCACTTATACCCATTTTGTCTCAAAATAGGCTAAAACCAAGAAAACATTGCTTAGAAGCTGTAAACAGCTATGTTAGTGTTTCTGGGGTTGAAATGTGTCTTAATCCAATGCAACTAACTAGTTATAAGAGTTTGAGATAGATGTGGAGACTTTAAAAGCCACTTATACCCATTTTGTCCCAAAACAGGCTAAAACCAAGAAAACATTGCTTAGAAGCTGTAAACAGCTATGTTAGTGTTTCTGGGGTTAAAATGTGTCTTAATCCAATGCAACAAACTAATTATAGGAGTTTGAGATAGATGTGGAGAGTTTAAAAGCCACTTATACCCATTTTGTCCCAAAACAGGCTAAAACCAAGAAAACATTGCTTAGAAGCTGTAAACAGCTATGTTAGTGTTTCTGGGGTTGAAGTGTGTCTTAATCCAATGCAACTGACTAGTTATAAGAGTTTAAGATAGATGTGGAGACTTTAAAAGCCACTTATACCCATTTTGTCCCAAAACAGGCTAAAACCAAGAAAACATTGCTTAGAAGCTGTAAACAGCTATGTTAGTGTTTCTGGGGTTAAAATGTGTCTTAATCCAATGCAACTAACTAATTATAGGAGTTTGAGATAGATGTGGAGAGTTTAAAAGCCACTTATACCCATTTTGTCCCAAAACAGGCTAAAACCAAGAAAACATTACTTAGAAGCTGTAAACAGCTATGTTAGTGTTTCTGGGGTTGAAATGTGTCTTAATCCAATGCAACTAACTAGTTATAAGAGTTTGAGATAGATGTGGAGACTTTAAAAGCCACTTATACCCATTTTGTCCCAAAACAGGCTAAAACCAAAAAAACATTGCTTAGAAGCTGTAAACAGCTATGTTAGTGTTTCTGGGGTTAAAATGTGTCTTAATCCAATGCAACAAACTAATTATAGGAGTTTGAGATAGATGTGGAGAGTTTAAAAGCCACTTATACCCATTTTGTCCCAAAACAGGCTAAAACCAAGAAAACATTACTTAGAAGCTGTAAACAGCTATGTTAGTGTTTCTGGGGTTGAAATGTGTCTTAATCCAATGCAACTAACTAGTTATAAGAGTTTGAGATAGATGTGGAGACTTTAAAAGCCACTTATACCCATTTTGTCCCAAAACAGGCTAAAACCAAGAAAACATTGCTTAGAAGCTGTAAACAGCTATGTTAGTGTTTCTGGGGTTAAAATGTGTCTTAATCCAATGCAACAAACTAATTATAGGAGTTTGAGATAGATGTGGAGAGTTTAAAAGCCACTTATACCCATTTTGTCCCAAAACAGGCTAAAACCAAGAAAACATTGCTTAGAAGCTGTAAACAGCTATGTTAGTGTTTCTGGGGTTAAAATGTGTCTTAATCCAATGCAACTAACTAATTATAGGAGTTTGAGATAGATGTGGAGAGTTTAAAAGCCACTTATACCCATTTTGTCCCAAAACAGGCTAAAACCAAGAAAACATTGCTTAGAAGCTGTAAACAGCTATGTTAGTGTTTCTGGGGTTAAAATGTGTCTTAATCCAATGCAACAAACTAATTATAGGAGTTTGAGATAGATGTGGAGAGTTTAAAAGCCACTTATACCCATTTTGTCCCAAAACAGGCTAAAACCAAGAAAACATTGCTTAGAAGCTGTAAACAGTTATGTTAGTGTTTCTGGAGTTAAAATGTGTCTTAATCCAATGCATCTAACTAATTATAGGAGTTTGAGATAGATGTGGAGAGTTTAAAAGCCACTTATACCCATTTTGTCCCAAAACAGGCTAAAACCAAGAAAACATTGCTTAGAAGCTGTAAACAGCTATGTTAGTGTTTCTGGGGTTAAAATGTGTCTTAATCCAATGCAACTAACTAATTATAGGAGTTTGAGATAGATGTGGAGAGTTTAAAAGCCACTTATACCCATTTTGTCCCAAAAGAGGGTAAAACCAAGAAAACATTGCTTAGAAGCTGTAAACAGCTATGTTAGTGTTTCTGGGGTTAAAATGTGTCTTAATCCATTGAAACTAACTAATTATAAGACTTTAAGATAGATGTGGAGAGTTTAAAAGCCACTTATACCCATTTTGTCCCAAAACAGGCTAAAACCAAGAAAACATTGCTTAGAAGCTGAAAACAGTTATGTTAGTGTTTCTGGGGTTAAAATGTGTCTTAATCCAATGCAACTAACTAATTATAGGAGTTTGAGATAGATGTGGAGAGTTTAAAAGCCACTTATACCCATTTTGTCCCAAAACAGGGTAAAACCAAGAAAACATTGCTTAGAAGCTGTAAACAGCTATGTTAGTGTTTCTGGGGTTAAAATGTGTCTTAATCCATTGAAACTAACTAATTATAAGACTTTAAGATAGATGTGGAGAGTTTAAAAGCCACTTATACCCATTTTGTCCCAAAACAGGCTAAAACCAAGAAAACATTGCTTAGAAGCTGTAAACAGCTATGTTAGTGTTTCTGGGGTTAAAATGTGTCTTAATCCAATGCAACTAACTAATTATAGGAGTTTGAGATAGATGTGGAGAGTTTAAAAGCCACTTATACCCATTTTGTCCCAAAATAGGCTAAAACCAAGAAAACATTGCTTAGAAGCTGTAAACAGCTATGTTAGTGTTTATGGGGTTGAAATGTGTCTTAATCCAATGCAACTGACTAGTTACAAGAGTTTGAGATAGATGTGGAGACTTTAAAAACCACTTACACCCATTTTGTCCCAAAACAGGCTAAAACCAAGAAAACATTGCTTAGAAGCTGTAAACAGCTATGTTAGTGTTTCTGGGGTTAAAATGTGTCTTAATCCATTGAAACTAACTAATTATAAGACTTTAAGATAGATGTGGAGAGTTTAAAAGCCACTTATACACATTTTATCCCAAAATAGGCTAAAACCAAGAAAACATTGTTTAGAAGCTGTAAACAGCTATGCTAGTGTTTCTGGGGTTGAAATGTGTCTTAATCCAATGCAACTGACTAGTTATAAGAGTTTGAGATAGATGTGGAGACTTTAAAAGCCACTTATACCTATTTTGTCCCAAAACAGGCTAAAACCAAGAAAACATTGCTTAGAAGCTCTAAACAGCTATGTTAGTGTTTCAGGGGTTAAAATGTGTTTTAATCCAATGCAACTAACTAATTATAGGAGTTTGAGATAGATGTGGAGAGTTTAAAAGCCACTTATACCCATTTTGTCCCAAAACAGGCTAAAACCAAGAAAACATTGCTTAGAAGCTGTAAACAGCTATTATAGTGTTTCTAGGGTTAAAATGTGTCTTAATCCATTGAAACTAACTAATTATAGGACTTTAAGATAGATGTGGAGAGTTTAAAAGCCACTTATACCCATTTTGTCCCAAAAGAGGGTAAAACCAAGAAAACATTGCTTAGAAGCTGTAAACAGCTATGTTAGTGTTTCTGGGGTTAAAATGTGTCTTAATCCATTGAAACTAACTAATTATAAGACTTTAAGATAGATGTGGAGAGTTTAAAAGCCACTTATACCCATTTTGTCCCAAAACAGGCTAAAACCAAGAAAACATTGCTTAGAAGCTGTAAACAGCTATGTTAGTGTTTCTGGGGTTAAAATGTGTCTTAATCCAATGCAACTAACTAATTATAGGAGTTTGAGATAGATGTGGAGAGTTTAAAAGCCACTTATACCCATTTTGTCTCAAAATAGGCTAAAACCAAGAAAACATTGCTTAGAAGCTGTAAACAGCTATGTTAGTGTTTCTAGGGTTAAAATGTGTCTTAATCCATTGAAACTAACTAATTATAAGACTTTAAGATAGATGTGGAGAGTTTAAAAGCCACTTATACCCATTTTGTCCCAAAAGAGGGTAAAACCAAGAAAACATTGCTTAGAAGCTGTAAATAGCTATGTTAGTGTTTCTCGGGTTAAAATGTGTCTTAATCCATTGCAACTGACTAGTTACAAGAGTTTGAGATAGATGTGGAGACTTTAAAAACCACTTACACCCATTTTGTCCCAAAACAGGCTAAAACCAAGAAAACATTGCTTAGAAGCTGTAAACAGCTATGTTAGTGTTTCTGGGGTTAAAATGTGTCTTAATCCATTGAAACTAACTAATTATAAGACTTTAAGATAGATGTGGAGAGTTTAAAAGCCACTTATACACATTTTATCCCAAAATAGGCTAAAACCAAGAAAACATTGTTTAGAAGCTGTAAACAGCTATGTTAGTGTTTCTGGGGTTGAAATGTGTCTTAATCCAATGCAACTGACTAGTTATAAGAGTTTGAGATAGATGTGGAGACTTTAAAAGCCACTTATACCTATTTTGTCCCAAAACAGGCTAAAACCAAGAAAACATTGCTTAGTATAATTTGGGATCTTGATCACCATGTCCGTACAAGTCAACGACCGTTCTCTCTCATCGGGCCAACCATACCATCTCGTGTAGAAGCCCACTTGAAGTCTTCTAAGGCTTGTATGAGACAACCAAGTCTCTAGATCCTTCTCCTACCGACCGTTGGAGTTTGTGTGCAAGTGGGAAGATATTTCAACTCACAAGTCACATGTTATGTTAAGAAGGAAGGATGTCACTTTCAGTCATGTAAAGCGTGTATAGGATCCCATAGGAATATGCTGTTTACTTTGTCTATAATTAGGATGTATCTAGGTTCTTTTTCAAGTAAGAAGTTTGATTCTTCTTCTATACTCTCTCTCTTACACTTCCATACTCTCTTCTACTCTCTCGTGCGAACACTCTCAAACTCACTCGATCTCTACACTCTCTCGTTTCTAAACTTACATGGTATCAGAGCCTTGTGGTTCCTCTCGTTAAACTCTTCATTCACTCTACTTTCTTCCGCAACTCGTTCATTCAATCTCTTGAGTTTTTTTTTTTTCTTTAACCGTTGGGTAAACTTATTGACCATTGGACAAAACTCCATGGAAAGCACCAAAACCTTGGTTGTTCCAGTTACTCTCAAAGGAGAGAACTATTTGTTGTGGGCAAGGACCACAAAGACGGCGCTATGTGGCCGAGGGCTTTGGACCCATGTGACAACAAGTGAAGCTCCGAAGGGCGAGCCGACTGAAGACGGCAAAGTTGTGGCCACAAGTGGTGAAGAAAAGTGGTTTCAAGAAGACCAAAGTGTTCTCGCCATCATACAAAACTCTCTCGATGCTCCAATACTCGAGGCCTACTCGTATTGTGAAACGGCCAAGGATCTATGGGATACCTTGCAAAACGTCTTTGGTAACACTACCAATTTAAGCCGAGTCTTTGAGATCAAGAGAGCCATCAACAACCTAAGCCAAGAAGACATGGAGTTCACCAAACACTTTGGGAAGTTTAGGTCCCTTTGGGCTGAGCTTGAGATGCTTAGGCCAGCGACTCTTGATCCAGCAATCTTGAATGAGAGGCGTGAACAAGACAAGGTGTTCGGCCTCCTCCTTACGCTGAATCCATCTTACAACGATCTTATCAAGCATATCTTGAGGTCGGACAAGCTTCCCAGCCTGGAGGAAGTGTGTAGTCAGATTCAAAAGGAGCATGGTTCCATGGGGTTGTTTGGTAACAAGGGGGAGCTTGTAACCGCCAACCAAGCTGATGTAGCGACCGCAAACAAGGGCTACTATCGAGGAGATAACAAGAAAGAACCAGTGTGTCACCACTGCAAGAAGCCGGGCCATTTCAAGAATGAGTGTTGGATTCTCCACCCACACCTCCGAGTAAACCGACCAATGAACCACCGTGGAGCACCAAGAGCTCATCAAGCGAGTGTGGAGCCATTGGTTGCTGAACTGAACCCTCGAGCTCCGGATATGAATGGAACTGCCCTGGCTGCCTCGTCGGACCTCGTGAGGAAGTCTGATCTTGATGCGCTCATTAAGGCACTCAAAGAAAATTCCGGTAACTCTTATCTTGCCTTGAATCAAACTAAACCGCTCATAGTTGATTCCGGTGCTTCTCACCACATGATTAGTGATTCTAGGTTAATGAGTGATATTAAACCGGCTAGTGGTAATGTTGTGATAGCAAATGGTGAGAAAGTGCCAGTTAAAGGCATTGGAAACTTGAAATTATTTGATAAAGATACTAAAGCGTTCTATATGCCAAATTTTACTTCCAACTTGCTATCAGTTAAGAGAGCCACTACTGATTTGAATTGTTATGCAATATTTGGTCCTAACAAGGTTCATTTTCAGGATATTGAGACAAGTAAGGTCCTTGGTCAAGGAGGTTCCAAGGGTGATCTCTATATGCTTGAGGACTTGAATTTATCTGCTTCTTGTTTTAATTCGGTTGTTGTTAAACCTAGTGATTCTATTTTACATGCTAGGCTAGGACATCCTCACACTAGAGCTTTAGCTTTAATGTTCCCTAATATTTCTTTTCAAAATGATGGGTGTGAGGCTTGTATTCTTGGTAAACATTGCAAGGCTGTTTTTCCTAAATCTATTACTATTTATGAAAAATGTTTTGATTTGGTTCATTCTGATGTTTGGACATCCCCTTGCTTATCTAGAGAAAATCAAAAGTATTTTGTGACTTTTATTGATGAAAAATCAAAATATACTTGGATAACTTTGCTTCCTTCTAAGGATAGAGTTCTTGAAGCTTTTACTAGCTTTCAAAATTATGTTACTAACCACTATCATGCCAAGATTAAAATTTTGAGATCAGATAATGGTGGAGAATACACAAGCCATGCCTTTAAGCAATATCTAGCCGAACATGGAATTCTTCATCAAACTAGCTGTCCATACACACCACAACAAAATGGGGTGGCTGAAAGGAAGAATAGGCATCTCATGGAGGTAGCAAGGTCCATGATGTTCCATACAAGAGTTCCAAAACGCTTTTGGGGAGATGCCGTGCTCACAGCTTGTTATCTTATCAACCGCACACCAACAAAAATACTCAACGACTTGTCTCCATTTGAGGTATTGAACAATGAAAAGCCTAACTTTGATCATTTACGAGTATTTGGTTGTGTTTGCTATGTGTTGCGACCAGGTGAACTAAGAGACAAGCTTGATGCTAAGAGTACTAAGGCAATGTTTATCGGCTATTCTACAACTCAAAAAGGATATAAGTGCTATGACTCGGAGACAAGAAGAGTTCTTGTGTCTCGTGATGTCAAGTTTGTGGAGTCACAAGGATTTTATGATGAGAAGAACTGGGATGAACTTCGCAATCTCTCGACCTCTTCTTCCGATCGGACACGCAACCTCCGGGTGATCCTTGAGAGGCTAGGTATTGAGAATGATCGGATCACCAACGCGCCGGCCAGTCAAGCATCACCAGAACAACCTGAGCCATTCCCTGAGCCCGACCTTGATCCACCCACTTCTCATACCAACGACGAAACTGAGTTGCCCACGGATTCGACCGAACTACCCGGAGACAACAATGATGTGCCATCCGAGGAACCGGCTGAGCAGCTTGAAGAAATTATTACACTAGGCAGAGCTAGCTCAGAGGCGGGAACTATAGTTCCTCTTCGACGTAGCCAACGTCTCAAGTTTCCCCCATCTAACTGGAAGAACACTAGAGTGTACTACAACAACATGGTCGTCGCACACCCAATTCAAGCTGTATGCACGCTGGCACACTTTCCGATGGAACATCAAGTGTTCCTTGGCCAAATTGACCAGCATTGGGTTCCCAAGACATATGATGAGGCCAAGGACCACAAGGTGTGGCGAGACGCAGTTGATGCCGAGAACACGGCCATGGTGCAAAATCACACATGGGACGAATCAGACTTACCCAAGGGCAAGAAGGCTGTGACGTCTCGGTATATCTTCACTATCAAGTATAAGAGCAATGGGGAGATTGAACGCTACAAGGCCAGACTTGTAGCTCGTGGTTTTACGCAAACGTATGGGGAGGATTACAAAGATACGTTTGCTCCGGTGGCCAAATTACACACAGTTCGAGTTGTTCTCTCCTTGGCCACAAACTTGGATTGGGATCTATGGCAAATGGATGTGAAGAATGCGTTCTTGCAAGGAGAACTTGAAGATGAGGTCTACATGCGGCCACCGCCTGGTCTAGAGGACACCATAGGCCCGGGAAAGGTGCTGAAGCTCAACAAGGCAATATATGGCCTTAAACAATCGCCTAGAGCATGGTACCACAAGTTGAGCACAACCTTACTTGGGAAAGGTTTTCGCAAATCAGAATCGGATCATACTCTCTTCACACTACCAAGTGACAAAGGTATAGTGGTCATTCTAGTATATGTTGATGATATCATCATATCTGGAAGTGACAAGGTAGGTATTCAAGAAGCTAAAGAGTTTCTTAAGTCAGTTTTTGATATTAAAGACCTTGGAGAACTTAAGTATTTTCTTGGTATAGAAGTGTATAGGTCTGATGAAGGATTGTTTTTATCACAAAGAAAGTATGCTCTTGACCTCTTAAGTGAAGCAGGAAAACTTGGATCAAAAGCAGTGACCACACCTCTTGAAGAAAACTACAAGACAGCCGGAAAGGGGGAGCCTCCATTCGAAGATGTCACGCGATATAGGCGTCTAGTGGGTAAGCTCATATATTTAACTATCACTAGGCCTGATCTTTGTTTTGCTGTGAACCAGGTAAGCCAACACATGCAAAACCCAACTAGACACCACTGGAACATGGTGAACCGAATCCTTAAGTACATCAAGGGAGCTCCGGGACAAGGCATATGGATGGGAAGGAACAAGAGCACCGAGTTGATAGGATATTGTGACGCTGATTACGCCGGAGACCATGGGGATCGTTGCTCAACCACCGGATACTGCACGTTCTTGGGAGGAAACTTAGTCACATGGAAGAGCAAGAAACAAAAGGTTGTCTCGTTATCTAGTGCGGAGTCCGAGTATAGAGCCATGAGGAAGTTAACAACCGAGCTCATGTGGCTTAAGGCACTATTGAAGGATCTTGGAGTTGAATCATCAAAGCCTATCACTATGCATTGTGATAACGAAGCAGCCATCCACATAGCCACCAATTCCGTGTTTCACGAGAGAACAAAACACATAGAGGTCGATTGCCACAAGGTGCGAGAGCAGATTCAGCTAGGCGTCACACTCCCATGTCATACAGACAGCAAAGAGCAACTAGCCGACATTTTCACAAAGGCGGCCAGCCCACAAGTGTGCGAATACATTCACCCTCGGCTAGGACTCATGGACCTCACCAAACCTTGAGATCCTACGCTCTTTTTCCCTTAAGTATAATTTTTCCCAAGTGGTTTTATATACTAAGGTTTTTAATGAGGTAGGTGATCAATGGTTCAAGCTTATGTCATAGGGTCCAATGACTAAAGCTTGAGGGGGAGTATAATTTGGGATCTTGATCACCATGTCCGTACAAGTCAACGACCGTTCTCTCTCATCGGGCCAACCATACCATCTCGTGTAGAAGCCCACTTGAAGTCTTCTAAGGCTTGTATGAGACAACCAAGTCTCTAGATCCTTCTCCTACCGACCGTTGGAGTTTGTGTGCAAGTGGGAAGATATTTCAACTCACAAGTCACATGTTATGTTAAGAAGGAAGGATGTCACTTTCAGTCATGTAAAGCGTGTATAGGATCCCATAGGAATATGCTGTTTACTTTGTCTATAATTAGGATGTATCTAGGTTCTTTTTCAAGTAAGAAGTTTGATTCTTCTTCTATACTCTCTCTCTTACACTTCCATACTCTCTTCTACTCTCTCGTGCGAACACTCTCAAACTCACTCGATCTCTACACTCTCTCGTTTCTAAACTTACACTTAGAAGCTGTAAACAGCTATGTTAGTGTTTCTGGGGTTAAAATGTGTTTTAATCCAATGCAACTAACTAATTATAGGAGTTTGAGATAGATGTGGAGAGTTTAAAAGCCACTTATACCCATTTTGTCCCAAAACAGGCTAAAACCAAGAAAACATTGCTTAGAAGCTGTAAACAGCTATTATAGTGTTTCTAGGGTTAAAATGTGTCTTAATCCATTGAAACTAACTAATTATAAGACTTTAAGATAGATGTGGAGAGTTTAAAAGCCACTTATACCCATTTTGTCCCAAAAGAGGGTAAAACCAAGAAAACATTGCTTAGAAGCTGTAAACAGCTATGTTAGTGTTTCTGGGGTTAAAATGTGTCTTAATCCATTGAAACTAACTAATTATAAGACTTTAAGATAGATGTGGAGAGTTTAAAAGCCACTTATACCCATTTTGTCCCAAAACAGGCTAAAACCAAGAAAACATTGCTTAGAAGCTGTAAACAGCTATTATAGTGTTTCTAGGGTTAAAATGTGTCTTAATCCATTGAAACTAACTAATTATAAGACTTTAAGATAGCTGTGGAGAGTTTAAAAGCCACTTATACCCATTTTGTCCCAAAAGAGGGTAAAACCAAGAAAACATTGCTTAGAAGCTGTAAACAGCTATGTTAGTGTTTCTGGGGTTAAAATGTGTCTTAATCCATTGAAACTAACTAATTATAAGACTTTAAGATAGATGTGGAGAGTTTAAAAGCCACTTATACCCATTTTGTCCCAAAACAGGCTAAAACCAAGAAAACATTGCTTAGAAGCTGTAAACAGCTATGTTAGTGTTTCTGGGGTTAAAATGTGTCTTAATCCAATGCAACTAACTAATTATAGGAGTTTGAGATAGATGTGGAGAGTTTAAAAGCCACTTATACCCATTTTGTCCCAAAACAGGCTAAAACCAAGAAAACATTGCTTAGAAGCTGTAAACAGCTATGTTAGTGTTTCTAGGGTTAAAATGTGTCTTAATCCATTGAAACTAACTAATTATAAGACTTTAAGATAGATGTGGAGAGTTTAAAAGCCACTTATACCCATTTTGTCCCAAAAGAGGGTAAAACCAAGAAAACATTGCTTAGAAGCTGTAAATAGCTATGTTAGTGTTTCTCGGGTTAAAATGTGTCTTAATCCATTGCAACTGACTAGTTACAAGAGTTTGAGATAGATGTGGAGACTTTAAAAACCACTTACACCCATTTTGTCCCAAAACAGGCTAAAACCAAGAAAACATTGCTTAGAAGCTGTAAACAGCTATGTTAGTGTTTCTGGGGTTAAAATGTGTTTTAATCCAATGCAACTAACTAATTATAGGAGTTTGAGATAGATGTGGAGAGTTTAAAAGCCACTTATACCCATTTTGTCCCAAAACAGGCTAAAACCAAGAAAACATTGCTTAGAAGCTGTAAACAGCTATTATAGTGTTTCTAGGGTTAAAATGTGTCTTAATCCATTGAAACTAACTAATTATAAGACTTTAAGATAGATGTGGAGAGTTTAAAAGCCACTTATACCCATTTTGTCCCAAAAGAGGGTAAAACCAAGAAAACATTGCTTAGAAGCTGTAAACAGCTATGTTAGTGTTTCTGGGGTTAAAATGTGTCTTAATCCATTGAAACTAACTAATTATAAGACTTTAAGATAGATGTGGAGAGTTTAAAAGCCACTTATACCCATTTTGTCCCAAAACAGGCTAAAACCAAGAAAACATTGCTTAGAAGCTGTAAACAGCTATTATAGTGTTTCTAGGGTTAAAATGTGTCTTAATCCATTGAAACTAACTAATTATAAGACTTTAAGATAGATGTGGAGAGTTTAAAAGCCACTTATACCCATTTTGTCCCAAAAGAGGGTAAAACCAAGAAAACATTGCTTAGAAGCTGTAAACAGCTATGTTAGTGTTTCTGGGGTTAAAATGTGTCTTAATCCATTGAAACTAACTAATTATAAGACTTTAAGATAGATGTGGAGAGTTTAAAAGCCACTTATACCCATTTTGTCCCAAAACAGGCTAAAACCAAGAAAACATTGCTTAGAAGCTGTAAACAGCTATGTTAGTGTTTCTGGGGTTAAAATGTGTCTTAATCCAATGCAACTAACTAATTATAGGAGTTTGAGATAGATGTGGAGAGTTTAAAAGCCACTTATACCCATTTTGTCCCAAAACAGGCTAAAACCAAGAAAACATTGCTTAGAAGCTGTAAACAGCTATGTTAGTGTTTCTAGGGTTAAAATGTGTCTTAATCCATTGAAACTAACTAATTATAAGACTTTAAGATAGATGTGGAGAGTTTAAAAGCCACTTATACCCATTTTGTCCCAAAAGAGGGTAAAACCAAGAAAACATTGCTTAGAAGCTGTAAATAGCTATGTTAGTGTTTCTCGGGTTAAAATGTGTCTTAATCCATTGCAACTGACTAGTTACAAGAGTTTGAGATAGATGTGGAGACTTTAAAAACCACTTACACCCATTTTGTCCCAAAACAGGCTAAAACCAAGAAAACATTGCTTAGAAGCTGTAAACAGCTATGTTAGTGTTTCTGGGGTTAAATTGTGTCTTAATCCATTGAAACTAACTAATTATAAGACTTTAAGATAGATGTGGAGAGTTTAAAAGCCACTTATACACATTTTATCCCAAAATAGGCTAAAACCAAGAAAACATTGTTTATAAGCTGTAAACAGCTATGTTAGTGTTTCTGGGGTTGAAATGTGTCTTAATCCAATGCAACTGACTAGTTATAAGAGTTTGAGATAGATGTGGAGACTTTAAAAGCCACTTATACCTATTTTGTCCCAAAACAGGCTAAAACCAAGAAAACATTGCTTAGAAGCTGTAAACAGCTATGTTAGTGTTTCTGGGGTTAAAATGTGTTTTAATCCAATGCAACTAACAAATATAGGAGTTTGAGATAGATGTGGAGAGTTTAAAAGCCACTTATACCCATTTTGTCCCAAAACAGGCTAAAACCAAGAAAACATTGCTTAGAAGCTGTAAACAGCTATTATAGTGTTTCTAGGGTTAAAATGTGTCTTAATCCATTGAAACTAACTAATTATAAGACTTTAAGATAGATGTGGAGAGTTTAAAAGCCACTTATACCCATTTTGTCCCAAAAGAGGGTAAAACCAAGAAAACATTGCTTAGAAGCTGTAAACAGCTATGTTAGTGTTTCTGGGGTTAAAATGTGTCTTAATCCATTGAAACTAACTAATTATAAGACTTTAAGATAGATGTGGAGAGTTTAAAAGCCACTTATACCCATTTTGTCCCAAAACAGGCTAAAACCAAGAAAACATTGCTTAGAAGCTGTAAACAGCTATGTTAGTGTTTCTGGGGTTAAAATGTGTCTTAATCCAATGCAACTAACTAATTATAGGAGTTTGAGATAGATGTGGAGAGTTTAAAAGCCACTTATACCCATTTTGTCCCAAAACAGGCTAAAACCAAGAAAACATTGCTTAGAAGCTGTAAACAGCTATGTTAGTGTTTCTAGGGTTAAAATGTGTCTTAATCCATTGAAACTAACTAATTATAAGACTTTAAGATAGATGTGGAGAGTTTAAAAGCCACTTATACCCATTTTGTCCCAAAAGAGGGTGAAACCAAGAAAACATTGCTTAGAAGCTGTAAACAGCTATGTTAGTGTTTCTCGGGTTAAAATGTGTCTTAATCCATTGAAACTAACTAATTATAAGACTTTAAGATAGATGTGGAGAGTTTAAAAGCCACTTATACCCATTTTGTCCCAAAAAAGGCTAAAACCAAGAAAACATTGCTTAGAAGCTGTAAACAGCTATGTTAGTGTTTCTGGGGTTAAAATGTGTCTTAATCCAATGCAACTAACTAATTATAGGAGTTTGAGATAGATGTGGAGAGTTTAAAAGCCACTTATACCCATTTTGTCCCAAAACAGGCTAAAACCAAGAAAACATTGCTTAGAAGCTGTAAACAGCTATGTTAGTGTTTCTGGGGTTAAAATGTGTCTTAATCCATTGAAACTAACTAATTATAAGACTTTAAGATAGATGTGGAGAGTTTAAAAGCCACTTATACCCATTTTGTCCCAAAATAGGCTAAAACCAAGAAAACATTGTTTAGAAGCTGTAAACAGCTATGTTAGTGTTTCTGGGGTTGAAGTGTGTCTTAATCCAATGCAACTGACTAGTTATAAGAGTTTAAGATAGATGTGGAGACTTTAAAAGCCACTTATACCCATTTTGTCCCAAAACAGGCTAAAACCAAGAAAACATTGCTTAGAAGCTGTAAACAGCTATGTTACTGTTTCTGGGGTTAAAATGTGTCTTAATCCAATGCATCTAACTAATTATAGGAGTTTGAGATAGATGTGGAGAGTTTAAAAGCCACTTATACCCATTTTGTCCCAAAACAGGCTAAAACCAAGAAAACATTGCTTAGAAGCTGTAAACAGCTATGTTAGTGTTTCTGGGGTTAAAATGTGTCTTAATCCAATGCAACTAACTAGTTATAAGAGTTTGAGATAGATGTGGAGACTTTAAAAGCCACTTATACCCATTTTGTCCCAAAACAGGCTAAAACCAAGAAAACATTGCTTAGAAGCTGTAAACAGCTATGTTAGTGTTTCTGGGGTTAAAATGTGTCTTAATCCAATGCAACAAACTAATTATAGGAGTTTGAGATAGATGTGGAGAGTTTAAAAGCCACTTATACCCATTTTGTCCCAAAACAGGCTAAAACCAAGAAAACATTGCTTAGAAGCTGTAAACAGCTATGTTAGTGTTTCTGGGGTTAAAATGTGTCTTAATCCAATGCAACTAACTAATTATAGGAGTTTGAGATAGATGTGGAGAGTTTAAAAGCCACTTATACCCATTTTGTCCCAAAACAGGCTAAAACCAAGAAAACATTGCTTAGAAGCTGTAAACAGCTATGTTATTGTTTCTGGGGTTAAAATGTGTCTTAATCCAATGCAACTAACTAATTATAGGAGTTTGAGATAGATGTGGAGAGTTTAAAAGCCACTTATACCCATTTTGTCCCAAAATAGGCTAAAACCAAGAAAACATTGCTTAGAAGCTGTAACCAGCTATGTTAGTGTTTCTGGGGTTGAAGTGTGTCTTAATCCAATGCAACTGACTAGTTATAAGAGTTTAAGATAGATGTGGAGACTTTAAAAGCCACTTATACCCATTTTGTCCCAAAATAGGCTAAAACCAAAAAAACATTGCTTAGAAGCTGTAAACAGCTGTGTTAGTGTTTCTGGGGTTAAAATGTGTCTTAATCCAATGCATCTAACTAATTATAGGAGTTTGAGATAGATGTGGAGAGTTTAAAAGCCACTTATACCCATTTTGTCCCAAAACAGGCTAAAACCAAGAAAACATTGCTTAGAAGCTGTAAACAGCTATGTTAGTGTTTCTGGGGTTGAAATGTGTCTTAATCCAATGCAAATGACTAGTTATAAGAGTTTGAGATAGATGTGGAGACTTTAAAAGCCACATATACCCATTTTGTCCAAAAACAGGCTAAAACCAAGAAAACATTGCTTAGAAGCTGTAAACAGCTATGTTAGTGTTTCTGGGGTTAAAATGTGTCTTAATCCAATGCAACTAACTAATTATAGGAGTTTGAGATAGATGTGGAGAGTTTAAAAGCCACTTATACCCATTTTGTCTCAAAATAGGCTAAAACCAAGAAAACATTGCTTAGAAGCTGTAAACAGCTATGTTAGTGTTTATGGGGTTGAAATGTGTCTTAATCCAATGCAACTGACTAGTTACAAGAGTTTGAGATAGATGTGGAGACTTTAAAAACCACTTACACCCATTTTGTCCCAAAACAGGCTAAAACCAAGAAAACATTGCTTAGAAGCTGTAAACAGCTATGTTAGTGTTTCTGGGGTTAAAATGTGTCTTAATCCATTGAAACTAACTAATTATAAGACTTTAAGATAGATGTGGAGAGTTTAAAAGCCACTTATACACATTTTATCCCAAAATAGGCTAAAACCAAGAAAACATTGTTTAGAAGCTGTAAACAGCTATGTTAGTGTTTCTGGGGTTGAAATGTGTCTTAATCCAATGCAACTGACTAGTTATAAGAGTTTGAGATTGATGTGGAGAGTTTAAAAGCCACTTATACCCATTTTGTCCCAAAACAGGCTAAAACCAAGAAAACATTGCTTAGAAGCTGTAAACAGCTATGTTAGTGTTTCTAGGGTTAAAATGTGTCTTAATCCATTGAAACTAACTAATTATAAGACTTTAAGATAGATGTGGAGAGTTTAAAAGCCACTTATACCCATTTTGTCCCAAAAGAGGGTAAAACCAAGAAAACATTGCTTAGAAGCTGTAAACAGCTATGTTAGTGTTTCTAGGGTTAAAATGTGTCTTAATCCATTGAAACTAACTAATTATAAGACTTTAAGATAGATGTGGAGAGTTTAAAAGCCACTTATACCCATTTTGTCCCAAAAGAGGGTAAAACCAAGAAAACATTGCTTAGAAGCTGTAAACAGCTATGTTAGTGTTTATGGGGTTAAAATGTGTCTTAATCCATTGAAACTAACTAATTATAAGACTTTAAGATAGATGTGGAGAGTTTAAAAGCCACTTATACCCATTTTGTCCCAAAACAGGCTAAAAATAAGAAAACATTGCTTAGAAGCTGTAAACAGCTATGTTAGTGTTTCTGGGGTTAAAATGTGTCTTTATCCAATGCAACTAACTAATTGTAGGACCTTGCGTTAGATGTGGAGAGTTTAAAAGCCACTTATACCCATTTTGTCCCAAAATAGGCTAAAACCAAGAAAACATTGCTTAGAAGCTGTAAACAGCTATGTTAGTGTTTCTGGGGTTAAAATGTGTCTTAATTCAATGCAACTAACTAATTATAGGAGTTTGAGATAGATGTGGAGAGTTTAAAAGCCACTTATACCCATTTTGTCCCAAAATAGGCTAAAACCAAGAAAACATTGCTGAGAAGCTGTAACCAGCTATGTTAGTGTTTCTGGGGTTGAAGTGTGTCTTAATCCAATGCAACTGACTAGTTATAAGAGTTTGAGATAGATGTGGAGACTTTAAAAGCCACTTATACCCATTTTGTCCCAAAACAGGCTAAAACCAAGAAAACATTGCTTAGAAGCTGTAAACAGCTATGTTAGTGTTTCTGGGGTTAAAATGTGTCTTAATCCAATGCAACTAACTAATTATAGGAGTTTGAGATAGATGTGGAGAGTTTAAAAGCCACTTATACCCATTTTGTCCCAAAATAGGCTAAAACCAAGAAAACATTGCTTAGAAGCTGTAAACAGCTATGTTAGTGTTTCTAGGGTTAAAATGTGTCTTAATCCATTGAAACTAACTAATTATAAGACTTTAAGATAGATGTGGAGAGTTTAAAAGCCACTTATACCCATTTTGTCCCAAAACAGGGTAAAACCAAGAAAACATTGCTTAGAAGCTGTAAATAGCTATGTTAGTGTTTCTCGGGTTAAAATGTGTCTTAATCCATTGCAACTGACTAGTTACAAGAGTTTGAGATAGATGTGGAGACTTTAAAAACCACTTACACCCATTTTGTCCCAAAACAGGCTAAAACCAAGAAAACATTGCTTAGAAGCTGTAAACAGCTATGTTAGTGTTTCTGGGGTTAAAATGTGTCTTAATCCATTGAAACTAACTAATTATAAGACTTTAAGATAGATGTGGAGAGTTTAAAAGCCACTTATACACATTTTATCCCAAAATAGGCTAAAACCAAGAAAACATTGTTTAGAAGCTGTAAACAGCTATGTTAGTGTTTCTGGGGTTGAAATGTGTCTTAATCCAATGCAACTGACTAGTTATATGAGTTTGAGATAGATGTGGAGACTTTAAAAGCCACTTATACCTATTTTGTCCCAAAACAGGCTAAAACCAAGAAAACATTGCTTAGAAGCTGTAAACAGCTATGTTAGTGTTTCTGGGGTTAAAATGTGTTTTAATCCAATGCAACTAACTAATTATAGGAGTTTGAGATAGATGTGGAGAGTTTAAAAGCCACTTATACCCATTTTGTCCCAAAACAGGCTAAAACCAAGAAAACATTGCTTAGAAGCTGTAAACAGCTATTATAGTGTTTCTAGGGTTAAAATGTGTCTTAATCCATTGAAACTAACTAATTATAAGACTTTAAGATAGATGTGGAGAGTTTAAAAGCCACTTATACCCATTTTGTCCCAAAAGAGGGTAAAACCAAGAAAACATTGCTTAGAAGCTGTAAACAGTTATGTTAGTGTTTCTGGGGTTAAAATGTGTCTTAATCCATTGAAACTAACTAATTATAAGACTTTAAGATAGATGTGGAGAGTTTAAAAGCCACTTATACCCATTTTGTCCCAAAACAGGCTAAAACCAAGAAAACATTGCTTAGAAGCTGTAAACAGCTATGTTAGTGTTTCTGGGGTTAAAATGTGTCTTAATCCAATGCAACTAACTAATTATAGGAGTTTGAGATAGATGTGGAGAGTTTAAAAGCCACTTATACCCATTTTGTCCCAAAACAGGCTAAAACCAAGAAAACATTGCTTAGAAGCTGTAAACAGCTATGTTAGTGTTTCTAGGGTTAAAATGTGTCTTAATCCATTGAAACTAACTAATTATAAGACTTTAAGATAGATGTGGAGAGTTTAAAAGTCACTTATACCCATTTTGTCCCAAAAGAGGGTAAAACCAAGAAAACATTGCTTAGAAGCTGTAAATAGCTATGTTAGTGTTTCTGGGGTTAAAATGTGTCTTAATCCATTGAAACTAACTAATTATAAGACTTTAAGATAGATGTGGAGAGTTTAAAAGCCACTTACACCCATTTTGTCCCAAAACAGGCTAAAACAAAGAAAACATTGCTTAGAAGCTGTAAACAGCTATGTTAGTGTTTCTGGGGTTAAAATGTGTCTTAATCCAATGCAACTAACTAATTATAGGAGTTTGAGATAGATGTGGAGAGTTTAAAAGCCACTTATACCCATTTTGTCCCAAAACAGGCTAAAACCAAGAAAACATTGCTTAGAAGCTGTAAACAGCTATTTTAGTGTTTCTGGGGTTAAAATGTGTCTTAATCCATCGAAACTAACTAATTGTAGGACCTTGCGTTAGATGTGGAGAGTTTAAAAGCCACTTATACCCATTTTGTCCCAAAAGAGGGTAAAACCAAGAAAACATTGCTTAGAAGCTGTAAACAGCTATGTTAGTGTTTCTGGGGTTAAAATGTGTCTTAATTCAATGCAACTAACTAATTATAGGAGTTTGAGATAGATGTGGAGAGTTTAAAAGCCACTTATACCCATTTTGTCCCAAAATAGGCTAAAACCAAGAAAACATTGCTTAGAAGCTGTAAACAGCTATGTTAGTGTTTCTGGGGTTGAAATGTGTCTTAATCCAATGCAACAAACTAGTTATAAGAGTTTGAGATAGATGTGGAGAGTTTAAAAGCCACTTATACCCATTTTGTCCCAAAACATGCTAACACCAAGAAAACATTGCTTAGAAGCTGTAAACAGCTATGTTAGTGTTTCTGGGGTTAAAATGTGTCTTAATCCAATGTAACTAACTAATTATAGGAGTTTGAGATAGATGTGGAGAGTTTAAAAGCCACTTATACCCATTTTGTCCCAAAACAGGCTAAAACCAAGAAAACATTGCTTAGAAGCTGTAAACAGCTATGTTAGTGTTTCTAGGGTTAAAATGTGTCTTAATCCATTGAAACTAACTAATTATAAGACTTTAAGATAGATGTGGAGAGTTTAAAAGCCACTTATACCCATTTTGTCCCAAAACAGGGTAAAACCAAGAAAACATTGCTTAGAAGCTGTAAACAGCTATGTTAGTGTTTCTCGGGTTAAAATGTGTCTTAATCCATTGAAACTAACTAATTATAAGACTTTAAGATAGATGTGGAGAGTTTAAAAGCCACTTATACCCATTTTGTCCCAAAACAGGCTAAAACCAAGAAAACATTGCTTAGAAGCTGTAAACAGCTATGTTAGTGTTTCTGGGGTTGAAGTGTGTCTTAATCCAATGCAACTGACTAGTTATAAGAGTTTGAGATAGATGTGGAGACTTTAAAAGCCACTTATACCCATTTTGTCCCAAAACAGGCTAAAACCAAAACAACATTGCTTAGAAGCTGTAAACAGCTATGTTAGTGTTTCTGGGGTTAAAATGTGTCTATATCCAATGCAACTAACTAATTATAGGAGTTTGAGATAGATGTGGAGAGTTTAAAAGCCACTTATACCCATTTTGTCCCAAAACAGGCTAAAACCAAGAAAACATTGCTTAGAAGCTGTAAACAGCTATGTTAGTGTTTATGGGGTTGAAATGTGTCTTAATCCAATACAACTGACTAGTTACAAGAGTTTGAGATATATGTGGAGACTTTAAAAACCACTTACACCCATTTTGTCCCAAAACAGGCTAAAACCAAGAAAACATTGCTTAGAAGCTGTAAACAGCTATGTTAGTGTTTCTGGGGTTAAAATGTGTCTTAATCCATTGAAACTAACTAATTATAAGACTTTAAGATAGATGTGGAGAGTTTAAAAGCCACTTATACCCATTTTGTCCCAAAAGAGGGTAAAACCAAGAAAATATTGCTTAGAAGCTGTAAACAGCTATGTTAGTGTTTCTGGGGTTAAAATGTATCTTAATCCAATGCAACTAACTAATTATAAGAGTTTGAGATTGATGTGGAGAGTTTAAAAGCCACTTATACCCATTTTGTCCCAAAACAGGCTAAAACCAAGAAAACATTGCTTAGAAGCTGTAAACAGCTATGTTAGTGTTTCTAGGGTTAAAATGTGTCTTAATCCATTGAAACTAACTAATTATAAGACTTTAAGATAGATGTGGAGAGTTTAAAAGCCACTTATACCCATTTTGTCCCAAAAGAGGGTAAAACCAAGAAAACATTGCTTAGAAGCTGTAAACAGCTATGTTAGTGTTTCTGGGGTTAAAATGTGTCTTAATCCATTGAAACTAACTAATTATAAGACTTTAAGATAGATGTGGAGAGTTTAAAAGCCACTTACACCCATTTTGTCCCAAAACAGGCTAAAACAAAGAAAACATTGCTTAGAAGCTGTAAACAGTTATGTTAGTGTTTCTGGGGTTAAAATGTGTCTTAATCCAATGCAACTAACTAATTATAGGAGTTTGAGATAGATGTGGAGAGTTTAAAAGCCACTTATACCCATTTTGTCCCAAAACAGGCTAAAACCAAGAAAACATTGCTTAGAAGCTGTAAACAGCTATTTTAGTGTTTCTAGGGTTAAAATGTGTCTTAATCCATCGAAACTAACTAATTATAAGACTTTAAGATAGATGTGGAGAGTTTAAAAGCCACTTATACCCATTTTGTCCCAAAAGAGGGTAAAACCAAGAAAACATTGCTTAGAAGCTGTAAACAGCTATGTTAGTGTTTCTGGGGTTAAAATGTGTCTTAATCCATTGAAACTAACTAATTATAAGACTTTAAGATAGATGTGGAGAGTTTAAAAGCCACTTATACCCATTTTGTCCCAAAACAGGCTAAAACCAAGAAAACATTGCTTAGAAGCTGTAAACAGCTATGTTAGTGTTTCTGGGGTTAAAATGTGTCTTAATCCGTTGAAACTAACTAATTATAAGACTTTAAGATAGATGTGGAGAGTTTAAAAGCCACTTATACCCATTTTGTCCCAAAACATGCTAACACCAAGAAACATTGCTTAGAAGCTGTAAACAGCTATGTTAGTGTTTCTGGGGTTAAAATGTGTCTTAATCCAATGTAACTAACTAATTATAGGAGTTTGAGATAGATGTGGAGAGTTTAAAAGCCACTTATACCCATTTTGTCCCAAAACAGGCTAAAACCAAGAAAACATTGCTTAGAAGCTGTAAACAGATATGTTAGTGTTTCTAGGGTTAAAATGTGTCTTAATCCATTGAAACTAACTAATTATAAGACTTTAAGATAGATGTGGAGAGTTTAAAAGCCATTTATACCCATTTTGTCCCAAAAGAGGGTAAAACCAAGAAAACATTGCTTAGAAGCTGTAAACAGCTATGTTAGTGTTTCTCGGGTTAAAATGTTTCTTAATCCATTGAAACTAACTAATTATAAGACTTTAAGATAGATGTGGAGAGTTTAAAAGCCACTTATACCCATTTTGTCCCAAAACAGGCTAAAACCAAGAAAACATTGCTTAGAAGCTGTAAACAGCTATGTTAGTGTTTCTGGGGTTGAAGTGTGTCTTAATCCAATGCAACTGACTAGTTATAAGAGTTTGAGATAGATGTGGAGACTTTAAAAGCCACTTATACCCATTTTGTCCCAAAACAGGCTAAAACCAAAACAACATTGCTTAGAAGCTGTAAACAGCTATGTTAGTGTTTCTGGGGTTAAAATGTGTCTATATCCAATGCAACTAACTAATTATAGGAGTTTGAGATAGATGTGGAGAGTTTAAAAGCCACTTATACCCATTTTGTCCCAAAACAGGCTAAAACCAAGAAAACATTGCTTAGAAGCTGTAAACAGCTATGTTAGTGTTTATGGGGTTGAAATGTGTCTTAATCCAATACAACTGACTAGTTACAAGAGTTTGAGATATATGTGGAGACTTTAAAAACCACTTACACCCATTTTGTCCCAAAACAGGCTAAAACCAAGAAAACATTGCTTAGAAGCTGTAAACAGCTATGTTAGTGTTTCTGGGGTTAAAATGTGTCTTAATCCATTGAAACTAACTAATTATAAGACTTTAAGATAGATGTGGAGAGTTTAAAAGCCACTTATACCCATTTTGTCCCAAAAGAGGGTAAAACCAAGAAAATATTGCTTAGAAGCTGTAAACAGCTATGTTAGTGTTTCTGGGGTTAAAATGTGTCTTAATCCAATGCAACTAACTAATTATAAGAGTTTGAGATTGATGTGGAGAGTTTAAAAGCCACTTATACCCATTTTGTCCCAAAACAGGCTAAAACCAAGAAAACATTGCTTAGAAGCTGTAAACAGCTATGTTAGTGTTTCTGGGGTGAAAATGTGTCTAAATCCAATGCAACTAACTAATTATAGGAGTTTGAGATAGATGTGGAGAGTTTAAAAGCCACTTATACCCATTTTGTCCCAAAATAGGCTAAAACCAAGAAAACATTGCTTAGAAGCTGTAAACAGCTATGTTAGTGTTTCTGGGGTTGAAATGTGTCTTAATCCAATGCAACTGACTAGTTACAATAGTTTGAGATAGATGTGGAGACTTTAAAAACCACTTACACCCATTTTGTCCCAAAACAGGCTAAAACCAAGAAAACATTGCTTAGAAGCTGTAAACAGCTATGTTAGTGTTTCTGGGGTTAGAATGTGTCTTAATCCAATGCAACTAACTAATTATAGGAGTTTGAGATAGATGTGGAGAGTTTTAAAGCCACTTATACCCATTTTGTCCCAAAACAGGCTAAAACCAAGAAAACCTTGCTTAGAAGCTGTAAACAGCTATGTTAGTGTTTCTAGGGTTAAAATGTGTCTTAATCCATTGAAACTAACTAATTATAAGACTTTAAGATAGATGTGGAGAGTTTAAAAGCCACTTATACCCATTTTGTCCCAAAAGAGGGTAAAACCAAGAAAACATTGCTTAGAAGCTGTAAACAGCTATGTTAGTGTTTCTCGGGTTAAAATGTGTCTTAATCCATTGAAACTAACTAATTATAAGACTTTAAGATAGATGTGGAGAGTTTAAAAGCCACTTATACCCATTTTGTCCCAAAACAGGCTAAAACCAAGAAAACATTGCTTAGAAGCTGTAAACAGCTATGTTAGTGTTTCTGGGGTTAAAATGTGTCTTAATCCAATGCAACTAACTAATTATAAGAGTTTGAGATTGATGTGGAGAGTTTAAAAGCCACTTATACCCATTTTGTCCCAAAACAGGCTAAAACCAAGAAAACATTGCTTAGAAGCTGTAAACAGCTATGTTAGTGTTTCTGGGGTGAAAATGTGTCTAAATCCAATGCAACTAACTAATTATAGGAGTTTGAGATAGATGTGGAGAGTTTAAAAGCCACTTATACCCATTTTGTCCCAAAATAGGCTAAAACCAAGAAAACATTGCTTAGAAGCTGTAAACAGCTATGTTAGTGTTTCTGGGGTTGAAATGTGTCTTAATCCAATGCAACTGACTAGTTACAATAGTTTGAGATAGATGTGGAGACTTTAAAAACCACTTACACCCATTTTGTCCCAAAACAGGCTAAAACCAAGAAAACATTGCTTAGAAGCTGTAAACAGCTATGTTAGTGTTTCTGGGGTTAGAATGTGTCTTAATCCATTGAAACTAACTAATTATAAGACTTTAAGATAGATGTGGAGAGTTTCAAAGCCACTTATACCCATTTTGTCCCAAAATAGGCTAAAACCAAGAAAACATTGCTTAGAAGCTGTAAACAGCTATGTTAGTGTTTCTGGGGTTGAAATGTGTCTTAATCCAATGCAACTAACTAGTTATAAGAGTTTGAGATAGATGTGGAGACTTTAAAAGCCACTTATACCCATTTTGTCCCAAAACAGGCTAAAACCAAGAAAACATTGCTTAGAAGCTGTAAACAGCTATGTTAGTGTTTCTGGGGTTAAAATGTGTCTTAATCCAATGCAACTGACTAGTTACAATAGTTTGAGATAGATGTGGAGAGTTTAAAAGCCACTTATACCCATTTTGTCGCAAAACAGGCTAAAACCAAGAAAACATTGCTTAGAAGCTGTAAACAGCTATGTTAGTGTTTCTAGGGTTAAAATGTGTCTTAATCCATTGAAACTAACTAATTATAAGACTTTAAGATAGATGTGGAGAGTTTAAAAGCCACTTATACCCATTTTGTGTTGGGATTTATGAGACAAAGCTCACAAGAGAGGGTAGACAAACACTTGGTGAATGAATCCCCCTTTACCCACAACAAACTAACTCATTCTCAAGGGGAAGAAGAGGACATCAACGTGTGATGAACTCCCCATAATCTAGACTTAGTAAAGCAATAAATAAGAAGAGTTTAGGTGGGATTTGAGAAGAGAATAGGCTGCCTTAACGGCAGCCCCTAACCGCTAATCCTAAACTCTCTACATTGGAAATAAGAACAAGAACACAAGGTGTAGAGAGGGAATCGGATCTCTTCTATTAGATAATGTTGTGATGTGTTTTACATATGAGAGATTACATCTTAATATAGGAGAAACAAGGTCATATGACCGTTAGACACAAAGAGAGAAGGGGAAGGTATGAAAGTGACTTGTAGCCGTTTGTCTCGAGTAGAGGAAGAAGAGAGCGACTTCTCTCTTCCTTCACCTAACCAAAAGCACACGTGAATCTCCCTTCCTTCCTTTTCCTTCTTCCTTTCTTTTCCTTCTTCTTCATGGGCCTCTCTCTCTTGTAAGGCCTCGTTTTGTCTCTCCCAAGCCTCTCATACTCGGCCTTTCCCTCACATGGACCGAGAGCAGCCCTAAGAGCACGACCGTACGGACATAAGGGAAGGCTGACCGTACGGACACGAGATTGGCACATCTCTTATGTGCCTTCATGGGCCTTCACGGCCCTTCTTCTTCTGCTCACGGCCTTACAGGCCTGCCTCTCTTTTGGCTCGGTCATGCTCGAGTATCGGCCTCCCATGGCTCGGCCGTACCCGAGCACCATCGTGCATCACCGTGCACCACGCTCGGCCTTACCGTGCACTATCGTGCACTGGCCTCTCTTTCTCTTCTCCTTCATATATACTAATACTCCCCCGCACGCTTGATCTGCAGGGCACCATGGGGACCAAAGATCAAGGGTGGACTCCTGTCGACTACCTCATTAAAAACCTTAACAAAGAAAACCACTTGGGAAAAACTTTGTTAAGTAAAAAGAGTGTAGTTTCCACGGTCCTTGATGTCCCATTGATCTTGGTTTGTAAGGACCGGCTCTCTTCTCTCCATGGCTTTGAACCGCTACACTTCCTTAGCTCTCCTTGCCTTTACTTCGCATGATCTCCAAGCTCACACTTTTCCGAATTTCCTTGAGGCTCTCATAGTCTCCTTTACCCCTTAAACAAGTGATAAAGAAGAAAAGTATAAGTGTATGCTATGAGGAATATCAAAGGAAATTTTTTCAAAAAGTTTCTTTGAGGCTCTCATAGTCTCCTTTGAATAAGTATAAATGATGAGGAATATCAAAGACAATCTCTTTGAGGCTCTCATAGTATACTTTAAACAAGTAGAGATCATGAGGAATATCAAAGAAAATTTTAAAGAAAATGTGACAATTTAAGAGAACATAAAGAGGAAAGACTAGTAATGGAACTAAGATAATGAATTAAAGAAATTTAACTAGAGTAGAGTTTAGAGCACAGCCTTTTGGGTGTTTTTGATTGAGGAGAAGAGAAGAGTTGATCATTGTTGCGGTTTGAATTCTCCTCTTGAGACCGCTTCTTCTAAGTCGCGTCAGAATGGTATACGTCCACTGAATCGGACATAACTCTCGAACGGCTACTCGGATTGGTATGATTCCACTTCCACTGGCAAGATGACTCTGTGGTCTCGAACTTTGATGAAGAACGCGGAAGCTGAATCTCAGTGGAAGGGTTTCGTCCGAGTCGTTCTTTGAGACGCTTCCTTGAAGAACATAATTTTGAACTTTGGTACACCAACGACTTTGAAAGTCTTGTGCACCTCCAAACTTCGACACTCATCAAACGTGGGATTGATTCAGCACTTCACACCAGTTTCCTTCTCCCCTTGCTTATCTACCATAGACCATTCCCTTGAACAACTTCTTGAGTTCGCCGGCCGGACTCCCTCTTGGTGTTGCCTTGAGCTTTGACTTGGTTAGATTCGCCTAAGAGAGCATCACTTCTGGTTGCGAATGGTTCTAGCTCCCCCGTAAGCTTCTAGTGCCTCCATTTGGCTGTTGACACCACCACACATACTTTGGAGCTGATTCATCGCCTTCCACCAACTCGATGGCCATCGGTTCTAACTTCCAAGCATTGTAATGCGCCAACCACTTCACCATCTTTAAATCAGGAACCTGTTTGAGATCAAGACAGATTCTAAACAAGAGATGGTGAGAGATTAGAGAATAGAGAATATTACAGAAAAATAAAATAGAATTTATAGAATAAGTAACCAAGAATTAGAGAATTAAAAGAGAATAAGTGGAAGTATAAGAGAATGGCGAGTAGAATAGAGAATTTGCTCAAGAGTTCTTATGGACAGAGCATACTCTGTTTTCTTGAGTTGAGAGAAGCTTTAGGCAGCCTTGAACAGCCCAGAACTTAAGGGAGTAACACACCATGGCGTTTGTTTACTCGAGTACTTGGGCGTTTTAGTGGCTGGAGCTTCTACGGACCATGGGGTTTTGAGACTCCCACGGTTTAACAACAAGGCTCATGGTAGAATCACCTAAACAGAGTGTTCTCCAAGAGCTTAAGGCTATAGATCCACGAAGATAACATATAGAAGATGTTTCTCGTGTTCACAAGCAAAGAAGAAACAAAAGAAAGCCTTTGGAACAACCTTTTGTCCATCGGTTAAAAGAATGCATCTTGGACCAACTTGAATCTATTTGACCAAGCGGGCCATACATGCTAAAAACAAGAACTCTCTCTTCCTCAAGCTCGAATCTGGACACACCACGGCCAGAAACAAAGCTTTCTCAACCTTGAGAAGAAAGAGAAGTAGCAACTAAAGCAAAATTAAACCTTTAAAGGAAACTCAATCCTAAGAGAATTTTAAGAGAATCCTAAAAGGAAAAGGAAACTAAGCTTTAGCAAACTAAATCCTAAGAGAATTAAATCCTAAGAATTTCGTGGCTCATACAAGCACACAAGAACCGTGAATCCTCACCATGAACAAAACAATTTGCTCAATGGTTCATCACTTCCCCATTTAAACAAGGCTATTACCAAATCGGTAAAGCTTAAGGATGGGGTTTTTAACCTCGATTTCTTTTCACACACTTGGTCTACAAGTTCTAACAAGACAAGAGACCAAGCTTACTCAACATTGAGCTGCTAAAGAATCAATTGAACAACAAAAGTATTAGTATATATGAAGGAGAAGAGAAAGAGAGGCCAGTGCACGATAGTGCACGGTAAGGCCGAGCGTGGTGCACGGTGATGCACGATGGTGCTCGGGTACGGCCGAGCCATGGGAGGCCGATACTCGAGCATGACCGAGCCAAAAGAGAGGCAGGCCTGTAAGGCCGTGAGCAGAAGAAGAAGGGCCGTGAAGGCCCATGAAGGCACATAAGAGATGTGCCAATCTCGTGTCCGTACGGTCAGCCTTCCCTTATGTCCGTACGGTCGTGCTCTTAGGGCTGCTCTCGGTCCATGTGAGGGAAAGGCCGAGTATGAGAGGCTTGGGAGAGACAAAACGAGGCCTTACAAGAGAGAGAGGCCCATGAAGAAAGGAAAAGGAAGGAAGAAGGAAAAGGAAGGAAGGGAGATTCACGTGTGCTTTTGGTTAGGTGAAGGAAGAGAGAAGTCGCTCTCTTCTTCCTCTACTCGAGACAAATGGCTACAAGTCACTTTCATACCTTCCCCTTCTCTCTTTGTGTCTAACGGTCATATCACCTTGTTTCTCCTATATTTAGATGTAATCTCTCATATGTAAAACACATCACAACATTATCTAATAGAAGAGATCCGATTCCCTCTCTACACCTTGTGTTCTTGTTCTTATTTCCAATGTAGAGAGTTTAGGATTAGCGGTTAGGGGCTGCCCTTAAGGCAGCCTATTCTCTTCTCAAATCCCACCTAAACTCTTCTTATTTATTGCTTTACTAAGTCTAGATTATGGGGAGTTCATCACACGTTGATGTCCTCTTCTTCCCCTTGAGAATGAGTTAGTTTGTTGTGGGTAAAAGGGGACCAAGTGTTTGTCTACCCTCTCTTGTGAGCTTTGTCTCATAAATCCCAACATGGTATCAGAGCAGGTTCTGCTCTTGGTGATTCAAACTCGTTCTCAATTCAATTTTTCTTAGGAGCTAGCTTAGTTAAAGTTTAAACTTCGCTTAGGTGTTAATTCGCTTAGCTTAGTTTCTTTAAAGCTTTAATTTTGTCCCAAAAGAGGGTAAAACCAAGAAAACATTGCTTAGAAGCTGTAAACAGCTATGTTAGTGTTTCTGGGGTTAAAATGTGTCTTATTCCATTGAAACTAACTAATTATAAGACTTTAAGATAAATAAGGAGAGTTTAAAAGCCACTTATACCCATTTTGCCCCAAAACAGGCTAAAACCAAGAAAACATTGCTTAGAAGCTGTAAACAGCTATGTTAGTGTTTCTAGGGTTAAAATGTGTCTTAATCCATTGAAACTAACTAATAATAAGACTTTAAGATAGATGTGGAGAGTTTAAAAGCCACTTATACCCATTTTGTCCCAAAAGAGGGTAAAACCAAGAAAACATTGCTTAGAAGCTGTAAACAGCTATGTTAGTGTTTCTATGGTTAAAATGTGTCTTAATCCAATGCAACTAACTAATTATAGGAGTTTGAGATAGATGTGAAGAGTTTAAAAGCCATTTATACCCATTTTGTCCCAAAACAGGCTAAAACCAAGAAAACATTGCTTAGAAGCTGTAAACAGCTATGTTAGTGTTTCTGGGGTTAAAATGTGTCTTAATCCAATGCAACTAACTAATTATAGGAGTTTGAGATAGATGTGGAGAGTTTAAAAGCCACTTATACCCATTTTGTCCCAAAACAGGCTAAAACCAAGAAAACATTGCTTAGAAGCTGTAAACAGCTATGTTAGTGTTTCTAGGGTTAAAATGTGTCTTAATCCATTGAAACTAACTAATTATAAGACTTTAAGATAGATGTGGAGAGTTTAAAAGCCATTTATACCCATTTTGTCCCAAAAGAGGGTAAAACCAAGAAAACATTGCTTAGAAGCTGTAAACAGCTATGTTAGTGTTTCTGGGGTTAAAATGTGTCTTAATCCATTGAAACTAACTAATTATAAGACTTTAAGATAGATGTGGAGAGTTTAAAAGCCACTTATACCCATTTTGTCCCAAAACAGGCTAAAACCAAGAAAACATTGCTTAGAAGCTGTAAACAGCTATGTTAGTGTTTCTCGGGTTAAAATGTGTCTTAATCCATTGAAACTAACTAATTATAAGACTTTAAGATAGATGTGGAGAGTTTAAAAGCCACTTATACCCATTTTGTCCCAAAAGAGGGTAAAACCAAGAAAACATTGCTTAGAAGCTGTAAACAGCTATGTTAGTGTTTCTGTGGTTAAAATGTGTCTTAATCCAATGCAACTAACTAATTATAGGAGTTTGAGATAGATGTGAAGAGTTTAAAAGCCATTTATACCCATTTTGTCCCAAAACAGGCTAAAACCAAGAAAACATTGCTTAGAAGCTGTAAACAGCTATGTTAGTGTTTCTGGGGTTAAAATGTGTCTTAATCCAATGCAACTAACTAATTATAGGAGTTTGAGATAGATGTGGAGAGTTTAAAAGCCACTTATACCCATTTTGTCCCAAAACAGGCTAAAACCAAGAAAACATTGCTTGGAAGCTGTAAACTGCTATGTTAGTGTTTCTGGGGTTAAAATGTGTCTTAATCCATTGAAACTAACTAATTATAAGACTTTAAGATAGATGTGGAGAGTTTAAAAGCCACTTATACCCATTTTGTCCCAAAACAGGCTAAAACCAAGAAAACATTGCTTAGAAGCTGTAAACAGCTATGTTAGTGTTTCTGGGGTTAAAATGTGTCTTAATCCATTGAAACTAACTAATTATAAGACTTTAAGATAGATGTGGAGAGTTTAAAAGCCACTTATACCCATTTTGTCCCAAAACAGGCTAAAACCAAGAAAACATTGCTTAGAAGCTGTAAACAGCTATGTTAGTGTTTCTCGGGTTAAAATGTGTCTTAATCCATTGAAACTAACTAATTATAAGACTTTAAGATAGATGTGGAGAGTTTAAAAGCCACTTATACCCATTTTGTCCCAAAAGAGGGTAAAACCAAGAAAACATTGCTTAGAAGCTGTAAACAGCTATGTTAGTGTTTCTGGGGTTAAAATGTGTCTTAAGCCATTGAAACTAACTAATTATAAGACTTTCAGATAGATGTGGAGAGTTTAAAAGCCACTTATACCCATTTTGTCCCAAAACATGCTAAAACCAAGAAAACATTGCTTAGAAGCTGTAAACAGCTATGTTAGTGTTTCTGGGGTTAAAATGTGTCTTAATCCATTGAAACTAACTAATTATAAGACTTTAAGATAGATGTGGAGAGTTTAAAAGCCACTTATACCCATTTTGTCCCAAAACTGGCTAAAACCAAGAAAACATTGCTTAGAAGCTGTAAACAGCTATGTTAGTGTTTCTAGGGTTAAAATGTGTCTTAATCCATTGAAACTAACTAATTATAAGACTTTAAGATAGATGTGGAGAGTTTAAAAGCCACTTATACCCATTTTGTCCCAAAAGAGGGTAAAACCAAGAAAACATTGCTTAGAAGCTCTAAACAGCTATGTTAGTGTTTCTGGGGTTAAAATGTGTCTTAATCCATTGAAACTAACTAATTATAAGACTTTAAGATAGATGTGGAGAGTTCAAAAGCCACTTATACCCATTTTGTCCCAAAACAGGCTAAAACCAAGAAAACATTGCTTAGAAGCTGTAAACAGCTATGTTAGTGTTTCTAGGGTTAAAATGTGTCTTAATCCATTGAAACTAACTAATAATAAGACTTTAAGATAGATGTGGAGAGTTTAAAAGCCACTTATACCCATTTTGTCCCAAAAGAGGGTAAAACCAAGAAAACATTGCTTAGAAGCTGTAAACAGCTATGTTAGTGTTTCTGTGGTTAAAATGTGTCTTAATCCAATGCAACTAACTAATTATAGGAGTTTGAGATAGATGTGAAGAGTTTAAAAGCCATTTATACCCATTTTGTCCCAAAACAGGCTAAAACCAAGAAAACATTGCTTAGAAGCTGTAAACAGCTATGTTAGTGTTTCTGGGGTTAAAATGTGTCTTAATCCAATGCAACTAACTAATTAGAGGAGTTTAAGATAGATGTGGAGAGTTTAAAAGCCACTTATACCCATTTTGTCCCAAAACAGGCTAAAACCAAGAAAACATTGCTTAGAAGCTGTAAACAGCTATGTTAGTGTTTCTAGGGTTAAAATGTGTCTTAATCCATTGAAACTAACTAATTATTAGACTTTAAGATAGATGTGGAGAGTTTAAAAGCCACTTATACCCATTTTGTCCCAAAAGAGGGTAAAACCAAGAAAACATTGCTTAGAAGCTGTAAACAGCTATGTTAGTGTTTCTGGGGTTAAAATGTGTCTTAATCCATTGAAACTAACTAATTATAAGACTTTAAGATAGATGTGGAGAGTTTAAAAGCCACTTACACCCATTTTGTTCCAAAACAGGCTAAAACCAAGAAAACATTGCTTAGAAGCTGTAAACAGCTATGTTAGTGTTTCTGGGGTTAAAATGTGTCTTAATCCAATGCAACTAACTAATTATAGGAGTTTGAGATAGATGTGGAGAGTTTAAAAGCCACTTATACCCATTTTGTCCCAAAACAGGCTAAAACCAAGAAAACATTGCTTAGCAGCTGTAAACAGCTATGTTAGTGTTTCTAGGGTTAAAATGTGTCTTAATCCATTGAAACTAACCAATTATAAGACTTTAAGATAGATGTGGAGAGTTTAAAAGCCACTTATACCCATTTTGTCCCAAAAGAGGGTAAAACCAAGAAAACATTGCTTAGAAGCTGTAAACAGCTATGTTAGTGTTTCTGGGGTTAAAATTGTTGGGATTTATGAGACAAAGCTCACAAGAGAGGGTAGACAAACACTTGGTGAATGAATCCCCCTTTACCCACAACAAACTAACTCATTCTCAAGGGGAAGAAGAGGACATCAACTTGTGATGAACTCCTCATAAACTAGGCTAGATAGAACCCAAATACTAGAGAGTAAGCGGATCCTATCAAGGAGAAGCACTAGTTTGAGACTTATCCTTGTTCTAGTAACACAACACTAAGAGTTTGTGTACTTAGGAGAGGAGGATTAAGAATCAGTAATCTAGGCTATATGAAAGAGTAAATAAGAAGACTTTAGGTGAGATTTGGGAAGAGAATAGGCTGCCTTAAGGGCAGCCTCTAACCGATTCCCTAAACTATCTACATTGAAGCTAGAACAAGAACACAAGGTAAAAGAGGGGAAATCGGATTCTCTTCTTATTAGATAATTGTGTGTTGTGTTACATATGAGGTGAAATACAAAGCTTAATATAGGAGAATACAAGGTCATATGACCGTTAGAGGGAAGAAGAAGGTGATAGAGACTTGTAGCCGTTTGTCTCGAGTAAAGGATGGTGAAAGCGACTCCTTCTTTCTTTCTCCTACCAAAGGCACGAGATTCTCCTTCCCTTCCATTCCTTGTGACCGTTAGATCCTCCCTTCTTTCCTTTCTTTGTGGCCATTAGATCCTTCTTCCTTTTCCTTGTGAGATATTTAACTTCCTCTTGGGCCTCTTCTTCTTATAAGGCCTTTACTTCACAATTCTTCTCACATTGCACCTATGGCCTTGCTAACCACTCTCATTGTGCTCACGGCCCACATGGCCTTATTGGCCACTCTTATTGTGCTCACGGCCTTACTGGCCGCTCCCACACCACTCATGGCCTTACCGGCCACACTTCTTGTACTAGCAGCCTTACCGGCCACTCTCTTCTTCCTTGTGCAGCTCGGCCTCACCGGCCTCACTCTCTCTTCTCCTTCATATATACTAATACTCCCCCGCACGTTTGATCTGCAGGGCACCATGGGGACCAAAGATCAAGCGTGGACACGTGAGGACTACCTCATTAAAAACCTTAACAAAGAAAACCACTTGGGAGAAAACTTTGTTAAGTAAAAAGAGTGTAGTCTCCACGTTCCTTGATGTCGCAATGATCTTGGTTTGTCAAGAACCAGCTCTCTTCTCTTTAAGCCTTTGAACCGCTACACTTCCTTAGCCCTCCTTGCCTTTAGCACATTCCTTATGATCTCCATCCTTGTTCCTTTAGAATTACTTTGAGGCTCTCATAGTCTCCTTTACCCTTAAACAAGTGATAAAGAAGAAAAGAATAAGTGTTTGCTATGAGGAATATCAAAGAAAAATTCTAAAAGTGTGACAATTTAAGAAGAATCATATTAAAGACTAAAGACTAGTAATGAAGCTAAGGTAATGAATTTATGAATTAAAATAGAGAAGGGTTTAGAGCACAGCCTTTATGGTGTTTTGATGGATAGGAAGGAGAGAGTTGATCACAGTTGCGGTTTGGAATTCCTCCTTGAGACCGCTCCTCTAACCATGGTTTTAAACCCGGTCAGTTTTATTTGTCAGACTGACACATGCCCACTGAATCGGACATAACTTTCGAACGGCTGCTCGGATTGGTATGATTCCACTTCCACTGGCAAGATGACTCTGTGGTCTCGAACTTTAATGAAGAACGCGGAAGCCGAATCGCAGTGGAAGGGTTTCGTCCGAGTCGATCTTTGAGACGCTTCGGCTGAGCTTTAAGTAAAGACTTTTGCTTGTGGCCGAGCAGAATCTGTGAGGTACGGTCTGAAGTCACTTGATCTCCCCCGTAACCTTTACTTGATGATGGGCTGAAACCTCATCACCTCAGTTGAAGCCTTGTGCATCACCGTTCTTGTGCACATCCAATCAACAGTTGAAACCTTGTGCATCACCTTTCCTAAAGACCATTGTGCACATCCGATCAACAACTTGGCACTAACACACATGCTCTTGGACTGATTCATCACCTTCCACCAGCTTAACAAAGACTTGGTGGCCCTTGGTTCTAACTCCAGGCATTGTGCTGCGCTCTCCTCATGGCTATCTTGTAGCCTTCAACCTCGCCACTTCTTCTTCTTGAGATAGTAGGCGAGCTCCACACAATCTTCAAGGCTGAAGCTGAAACCAAATTCAATGGAACAGATTCTAAACAAGAGATTGTTAGAGATTAGAGAATAGAGAATATACTGAAATTAAATAGAGAATTTAGAGAATTAATAAGAGTATATATGGAGAATAGAAAGTGAGAGTATAAGGGAGAGTATTGGCGGTAGTATAAGATGAATGGAGAGTAGAATAGAGAATCTGCTCAAGAATTCTTATGGACAGAGTTTAACTCTGTTTTCTTGAGTTGAAAGAAGCTTTGACAGCCAAGAACATCCAAGAAGACAATCTCTTTTGGTGCTTTAATGGCTGAAACACAATGGACCTTATGGAAAATTAGTTTCTCCAAAGGTTTAACAACAAAACTCCTTGTAGAATCACTTAAACAAGTGTTCTTCAAGAGATTAAGGCTTTAGATCCACGAAGATAACATATAGAAGATGTTTTTCGTGGTCCCAAGCAAAGAAGAAACAACAAAAGCCTTTGGAACAGCCTATTGTCCAACGGTTAAAAGAATGCATCTTGGACCAACTTGAATCTATTTGACCAAGCGGGCTCTACATGCTAAAATAAAGTCTCTCTCTTCCTCAAACTCGAACCTGGACACACCATATGACCAGAAACAAAGCTTTCTCAACCTTGAGAAGAAGAAGAAGTGATTTAGTAATTAAACTTTAAAGGAAATTTAACAAAAGCAAAATTAAACCTTTAAAGGAAAATTAACTAAATCTTAAGAGAATCCTAGGAAAAATCCTAAGGATTTCGTGGCTCTATACAAGCCTAAAAACAAGTGAATCCTTACCAAGAACAAGAACAATTTGCTCCTTGGTTCATCACCACCTCAATTTAAACCCAAGCTTTTACCCAATCGGTGAAGCCTAAGGATGAGGTTTTAAAATCGATTTCTTTCACACACTTGGTCTATGAACTCTACAAAGACCCAAGACCAAGCTTACTCAACATTGAGCTGCTAGAGAATCGATTTAACAACAAAAGCAAAATTAAAGTTTTAAAGAAACTAAGCTAAGCGATTTAACACCTAGGCTAGGATTAAAACTTTAATTAAGCTAACTCCTAAGAGAACCAACTTGAGAACGAGTTTGAGTCACCAAGAACAGAGCCTGCTCTGATACCATGTTGGGATTTATGAGACAAAGCTCACAAGAGAGGGTAGACAAACACTTGGTGAATGAATCCCCCTTTACCCACAACAAACTAACTCATTCTCAAGGGGAAGAAGAGGACATCAACTTGTGATGAACTCCTCATAAACTAGGCTAGATAGAACCCAAATACTAGAGAGTAAGCGGATCCTATCAAGGAGAAGCACTAGTTTGAGACTTATCCTTGTTCTAGTAACACAACACTAAGAGTTTGTGTACTTAGGAGAGGAGGATTAAGAATCAGTAATCTAGGCTATATGAAAGAGTAAATAAGAAGACTTTAGGTGAGATTTGGGAAGAGAATAGGCTGCCTTAAGGGCAGCCTCTAACCGATTCCCTAAACTATCTACATTGAAGCTAGAACAAGAACACAAGGTAAAAGAGGGGAAATCGGATTCTCTTCTTATTAGATAATTGTGTGTTGTGTTACATATGAGGTGAAATACAAAGCTTAATATAGGAGAATACAAGGTCATATGACCGTTAGAGGGAAGAAGAAGGTGATAGAGACTTGTAGCCGTTTGTCTCGAGTAAAGGATGGTGAAAGCGACTCCTTCTTTCTTTCTCCTACCAAAGGCACGAGATTCTCCTTCCCTTCCATTCCTTGTGACCGTTAGATCCTCCCTTCTTTCCTTTCTTTGTGGCCATTAGATCCTTCTTCCTTTTCCTTGTGAGATATTTAACTTCCTCTTGGGCCTCTTCTTCTTATAAGGCCTTTACTTCACAATTCTTCTCACATTGCACCTATGGCCTTGCTAACCACTCTCATTGTGCTCACGGCCCACATGGCCTTATTGGCCACTCTTATTGTGCTCACGGCCTTACTGGCCGCTCCCACACCACTCATGGCCTTACCGGCCACACTTCTTGTACTAGCAGCCTTACCGGCCACTCTCTTCTTCCTTGTGCAGCTCGGCCTCACCGGCCTCACTCTCTCTTCTCCTTCATATATACTAATAAAAATGTGTCTTATTCCATTGAAACTAACTAATTATAAGACTTTAAGATAAATGTGGAGAGTTTAAAAGCCACTTATACCCATTTTGTCCCAAAACAGGCTAAAACCAAGAAAACATTGCTTAGAAGCTGTAAACAGCTATGTTAGTGTTTCTAGGGTTAAAATGTGTCTTAATCCATTGAAACTAACTAATAATAAGACTTTAAGATAGATGTGGAGAGTTTAAAAGCCACTTATACCCATTTTGTCCCAAAAGAGGGTAAAACCAAGAAAACATTGCTTAGAAGCTGTAAATATGAAACCGCACACACACCTTGTCCGTACATCCGTCCGTACAACCATCACCATTGGGCCGTCCGTACAG
This sequence comes from Camelina sativa, assembly GCF_030686135.1. Lineage (NCBI taxonomy): Eukaryota > Viridiplantae > Streptophyta > Magnoliopsida > Brassicales > Brassicaceae > Camelina > Camelina sativa. The sequence continues at coordinate 18,002,256 of NC_141894.1, read as the reverse complement.
CTAAAGGCCTACCAAGCTCAACCCATGAGGATCACGAGTCCATTCCATGTCCACCAGCCTCCAACGGTCACAAGAGCTTCTCGATCCTTCTCCTCATAGCCGTTAGTGTAGAGTGCGCAAGTGGGAAGGATCACATGTCTTCTTAAGGACATGTCGCTATCTTTATATGTAAATGTGCCTAGGATCATCTTAGTATATTCTTTTGTATATGTCTATAAGTAGATTGTAATTATGTTCTAAATGAGGTAAAAAGAGATAATATCTCTTTCTCCACAATACTCTCTCTATACTCTCTTACTATACTCTCAACGATTCTCACTCTCTTGTTATTCAAATCTTCTCACTAAACTCATAATCGATCCTATTAATTCTTACATGGTATCAGAGCCTGGTTGCTCGTCATTCTAAAGTTTTTGATCATCACTTACTTCCGCTTCTCCTTCTCTCTCATTTTCTGTTTTTGACTTGAAAGTCATTTTCTTTAACCGTTGGATAATAGCTTTACCTAACGGTCCCTTCATCATGGAAAGTGTCAAAACCATGGTTGTTCCGGTGACTCTCAAGGGAGAGAACTATCTGCTGTGGGCGAGGACCACGAAAACTGCCCTTTGTGGCCGAGGCCTTTGGTCTCACGTGGAGAAGAGCGAAGCTCCGAGTGGTGAGGCCACCAAGGACGGCAAGGAACTTGCCGGAGATGAAAAGAACAAATGGTTCCAAGAAGACCAAGGAGTCTTAGCCATCATTCAAAACTCTCTAGATGCCCCCATTCTTGAAGCCTACTCCTACTGCGAGACGGCGAAGGACTTGTGGGACACCCTCAAGAACGTTTTTGGTAATATTACCAATGTCAATCGTATCTTCGAGATTAAAAGGGCCATCAATAACCTCAACCAAGAGGATATGGAGTTTACAAAGCATTTTGGGAAGTTTAGGTCCCTTTGGGCTGAACTAGAAATGCTGCGACCGGCGACAATTGATCCGGCCATACTGAACGAGAGGCGTGAACAAGACAAAGTGTTTGGGCTGCTCTTGACCCTAAACCCCTCCTACAATGATCTCATCAAACACATCTTGCGGTCAGATAAACTCCCAAGCCTTGATGATGTTTGTAACCAAATTCAAAAGGAGCATGGCTCCATGGGATTGTTCGGCAGCAAGGGAGAGCTGGTGACCGCTAACAAAGCTGAGATGGCATCAGCAAACAAAGGCTACTACCGACCGGAGGACAAGAACAACCCGCCGGTTTGTGAGCACTGTAAGAAACTTGGCCACTTCAAGAGCCGCTGCTGGATCCTACATCCGCATCTAGCACCACCACCGGGAACAATCCGAGGTGGACGACCAAACCGCGGAGGACAACCGAGAGCTCACCAAGCAACTGCCGTGGGGGAGCCATTGATCTCTGAGCAGCCTCAACGAGTGACCGGTGGAACTGCTCTTGCTGCAGCATCGTCCGAGCTGGTAAGGCGGTCCGACCTTGATGCGCTCATCAAAGCCCTCAAGGAGGCCACCGGTAAGGCGTTTCTTACTTCAAACAAAACTAAGTCTCTTATTGTTGATTCTGGTGCATCTCATCACATGATTAGTGATTCTAGGTTAATGAGTGATATTAAGCCTGCTAATGGTAATGTTGTGATAGCTAATGGTGAGAAAGTTCCAATTAAAGGCATAGGGAATTTAAAGTTATTTAACAAAGAAACTAAAGCTTTCTATATGCCAAATTTCACATCTAATTTGCTATCAGTTAAGAGGGCCACCACTGATTTAAATTGTTATGCAATATTTGGTCCTAACAAGGTTCATTTTCAGGATATTGAGACAAGTAAAGTTCTTGGTCGAGGAGGTTCCAAGGATGATCTATATGTGCTTGAGGACTTGAATCTATCTTCTTCTACTGCATCTTGTTTTAATTCGGTTATTATTAAACCTAGTGATTCTATTTTACATGCTAGGCTAGGACATCCTCATACTAGAGCTTTATCATTAATGTTTCCTAATATTTCTTTTAAAAATGATGAGTGTGAGGCATGTATTCTTGGTAAACATTGCAAGGCTGTTTTTCCTAAATCTATGACTATTTATGAAAATTGTTTTGATTTAATCCATTCAGATGTTTGGACTTCCCCTTGCTTGTCTAGAGAAAATCAAAAATATTTTGTGACTTTTATTGATGAAAAATCAAAATATACTTGGCTGACCTTGCTTCCCTCTAAAGATAGAGTTCTTGAAGCCTTCACGAATTTTCAAAAATATGTGACTAACCATTATAATGCAAAGATTAAAATTTTGAGATCAGATAATGGAGGAGAGTATACAAGCCATGCCTTCAAACAATACCTAGCAAACCATGGGATTATTCATCAAACAAGCTGTCCATATACACCCCAACAAAATGGTGTTGCTGAAAGGAAGAATAGGCACCTCATGGAAGTGGCAAGATCCATGATGTTTCACACCAATGTTCCAAAGAAGTTTTGGGGAGATGCTGTTCTTGCGGCTTGCTACCTCATTAACCGGACACCAACCAAAGTTCTTCAAGACAGTTCACCGTTTGAGGTAATAAACAAGGTAAAACCCTCATTTGATCATTTAAGAGTATTTGGCTGCGTGTGTTATGTGTTGAAGCCAGGAGAACTGCGCGACAAGCTTGATGCTAAGAGTGTTAAGAGCATGTTCCTTGGGTACTCGACGACTCAAAAAGGCTACAAGTGCTACGAGCCGAACATGAAGCGCGTTTTTGTCTCTCGTGATGTTAAGTTCGTGGAGTCTAAAGGCTTCTATGAGGAAAAGAACTGGGAGAGCCTTCGAGACTTGTCCACCTCACCATCTGACCGAGCTAACAACCTTCGCATCCTTCTCGAGAGACTCGGTGTTGACAATGCCCCCGCGTCAACACCTGCACCCCCAGTCAATGCACCGGCCACTTCACCGCCGGAGTCTCTAGACAATGATCCCTCGGCTGCACTTGATGAACACTCGGCTGAACTTGATGAACAATCCGATGATGAAAATGGTTTAAATTCAGTTCCGGTGGACAATGCTTCCGGTGATGAGGATTATGTGCCCACCGAGGAAGACAATGACGATGAGGCCACACCACAGGAAGTTATCCCACTTCGCCGCAGTGAACGCCTCAAGTTTCCCCCCTCCAATTGGCGAAACACTCGGGTCTACTACAACAACGTTGCTGTAGCTCATCCGATTCAAGCGGTATGCACCTTGGCTCATTTTCCTCCACACCATCAAGTGTTTCTTGGCAAGATTGATGCTCATTGGATTCCCAAAGACTATGAAGAAGCCAAGAATCATAAGGAATGGTGTGATGCTGTCAATGCCGAGAAGAATGCAATGGAGGCCAATCATACATGGGACGAGGCTGACTTACCCAAAGGCAAGAAGGCTGTGACATCCAGGTGGATCTTTACCATTAAATATAAGAGTGATGGGGAGATCGAACGCTACAAAGCCAGACTCGTTGCAAGGGGGTTCACTCAAACGTATGGGGAGGACTACCAAGATACGTTTGCACCGGTGGCCAAACTTCACACGGTTCGAGTTGTTCTCTCTCTTGCAACCAACCTTGACTGGGACTTATGGCAAATGGATGTTAAGAACGCCTTCTTACAAGGAGAGCTCGAGGATGAAGTTTATATGAGGCCACCTCCGGGTTTAGAAGACATCATTGGTCCCGGGAAAGTATTAAAACTGAACAAGGCGATTTATGGACTCAAACAGTCCCCTAGGGCTTGGTATCACAAGTTAAGCACCACACTCCTTGAGAAAGGCTTCCGCAAATCAGAGGCTGACCACACTCTATTCACCTTACCAAGTGAAAAAGGTATTATAGTCATTCTAGTTTATGTTGATGATATCATCATAACTGGAAGTGACAAGGTAGGCATTCGAGAGACTAAGGCTTACCTTAAGTCAGTTTTTGATATCAAAGACCTAGGAGAACTTAAATATTTTCTTGGTATAGAAGTATATAGGACTAATGAAGGATTGTTTTTATCACAAAGAAAATATGCTCTTGATTTATTGAGTGAAGCAGGGAAGCTAGGTTCAAAAGCTGTATCTACACCCCTTGATGAAAACTATAAGGCCGGAGGAAAGGGGGAGTGTGATGCAGCTCCATTTCAAGACGTCAAGCGATACCGGCGGCTAGTAGGTAAGCTTATATACCTTACTATCACTAGACCTGATATTTGCTTTGCTGTTAATCAGGTGAGCCAACACATGCAAAGTCCTACCGTGTGTTGAAATAAGCGGAAGACTTAGAGAGATTTGAGAGGTTTAGAATGAAGAAGAAGAGTTGGTGGCGAATAGTATGAAAGAGAGTGATAATAGATTAGAATTAGGTAGAATATCTCAAATACAACACATGACAAGGGTTTAAATAGGGAGGCAGCTAGGGCGACCACATGACCTAAAGTAGAAACAAGAGAAATCGACAATTAGGAGAGAGAGAGAGGGAGGGGGTAGGTGATCGGTGATAGCGACTTGTCCTAGTCTTCCACTCTTGTCCACTTGCGCTTTCTCCCTAACGGCTACACAAGGGATTCTCGATCCTTCTCATGGGCCGGAGGTGAGCAGGCCTCCTCACTATCCTCACACATAGATGACTCGGCCTTAGTGCTTCACTCGGCCTCATTGCTTGCACGTACGGACGGTACGGACTGTACGGACGCCATAGGCTTATTCTTGATCAATACTCCCCCTCAAGCTTAGCCTGATGAAATGGCTAAGCTTGGAACCCGTGAAGCAGCACCTCATTAAAAACCTTGACTTAGAAAACCTCATGGGACAAAACTAAGCCAAGGGAAAAAGAGTGTGCTGTCCACGGATTAGGAAAGTTGATCACGGCCGTGTGATGTCTACAAGTCCAAGTTTGCTATGAATATAATCACAAACCTTGGGACTTGCAGATTTGGTGAAGATGTCGGCTAGCTGGTCTTGACTCCTTGTGTGGCATGGTAGAACCGCTCCCTCTTCGATCCTCTCCCTAACCTTGTGGCAGTCGCTCTCAATGTGCTTGGTCCGTTCATGGAAGACTGAGTTAGTGGCTATGTGGATCGCTGCCTCATTGTCACAATGCATTGTCATCGGCTGTCTTGTTTCAATGCCGAGATCCTTAAGTAGACCTTTCAACCATGTCATCTCATTAGTTAGCTTCCTCATAGCTCGGTACTCAGCCTCGGCACTTGAACATGACACCACCTTTTGCTTCTTAGACCTCCATGTAACTAGGTTTCCTCCAACAAAGGTGCAATATCCAGTAGTTGACCGCCTATCCAATGTGTCTCCATTATAGTCCGCATCACAATAACCCACGATCTCAGTGTTGCCGTTTTTACCCATCCAAATGCCTTGACCAGGGCTGCCCTTGAGATAGCTCAAAATCCTCTCCACTTGACTCCATTGATACTTGCTTGGAGCTTGCATGTGCTGACTCACCTGATTCACAGCATAAGAGATATCAGGTCGTGTGATAGTTAAATAGATCAACTTACCTACAAGCCGTCGGTAGCGTGTGACGTCCGGGAACGGCTCGTCCAATGGTTCGCATGGTTTGCCTTCCTTCGCCCGAATGCTCTCCCCCTTTCGCTTGAGCTGGTAATCTTCATCCAGTGGTGTAGTAGCTGGAACCGTACCAAGTTTGCCTGTCTCAGCAAGCAAGTCCAGAGCATACTTGCGTTGTGAGAGGAAGATACCCTCCGGGGAACGGCAGATTTCGATGCCGAGGAAGTATTTGAGCTCTCCGAGGTCCTTAATGTCAAAGGCAGACTTGAGAGAGTCTTTAATGGCAACAATACCGGCCTTGTCATCGCCAGTCACGATGATGTCATCGACATAAACCAGCACCACAACCAGGCCAAGTGATGTCCTGAGAGTGAAAAGAGTGTGATCAGCCTCCGATCGTCTAAAGCCATTCGCCTTAAGAGTGGAGCTGAGCTTATGGTACCAGGCGCGTGGTGACTGTTTGAGGCCATAGATGGCCTTGCGTAACCGTAAGACTTTCCCGGGAGCAACAATGTCCTCAAGACCAGGCGGAGGAGTCATGTACACTTCTTCATCTAGCTCGCCTTGGAGGAACGCGTTCTTCACATCCATTTGCCATAAGTCCCAAGAAAGGTTCACGGCCAACGATAGCACTACTCGCACGGTATGCAATTTGGCCACGGGAGCAAACGTTGCCATGTAGTCATCTCCATAGGTTTGAGTGAACCCTCGGGCCACCAGCCGTGCCTTATGCCTTTCAATCTCTCCCGTGCTCAAGAACTTGATGGTGAATACCCACTTTGAACTTACGGCCTTCTTCCCTTTGGGGAGGTCAGCCTCATCCCATGTGTGATTTCTGATCATTGCACCAGCTTCATCCTCCACAGCATCTACCCATACCTTATGTTCTTTGGCCTCCTCGTACGTTTGGGGAACCCAGTGTTCATCAACTTGGCCGAAGAAGGCTTGGTGCTCGGTCGGAAGCAGCTCGAGCGAACATACGGCTTGGATAGGATGTGCGACGGCTTGACTGTTGTAGTAGACCCTCTTATCTTTCCATGTAGAGGGGTGAGACCGGACACGCGTGCTTCGTCGTGGAGCTGGTTGAGCTGGCGGCACTGATTGGCTGGACTGAGTGACATCTTCGATGACCGGTTCAGCATCAGGTCGTGTCTCGGTCAGGCTTGAGTTTGGCTCGGGCATCTCATGTGCCTCGGTCATGCTCTGGTTTGACTCGGGCATCTCATGGTCCGGGGATATCATCTCGGGCATAGCACCTTCCGGCTCGAGCGTATGGTCAATGGAGCTCGGGTTGGGTTCTGGCTGAGGAAGGGCTGTGGCCGTAGGCGGATTTCCGAGATGGTCAAGGAGAAACTTAAGGCTGGAGGATCTATCATTTGGTGATGATGAAAGATCCTTCAAGCTGTTCCAGTCTTTGTTATCAAAATAACCCACATTTTCCAAGAACCGAACATCTCTTGATACATACAGCCGGCTTGTCTTTGGGTCAAAACACTTGTATCCCTTTTGAGTAGTGGAGTAGCCGATGAACATACACCTTATGCTTTTGGGATCGAGCTTACTCCGCTGTTCTCCTGGCACAAGTACAAAAGAAACACACCCAAAGACCCGTAAGTGCTCTAGAGATGGTTTAAATCCATTCAATACCTCAAATGGCGATAGGTCATTAAGGACTTTGGTTGGTGTCCGATTGATCAGGTAGCATGCGGTCATCACAGCATCACCCCAATATCGCCTTGTAACGTGTGAATGGAACATCATCGACCGTGCCACCTCCATTAGATGTCGGTTCTTCCTCTCGGCCACACCATTTTGTTGGGGCGTATAGGGACAACTTGTTTGGTGTAGTATGCCGTGTTTTGCTAGGTGTTCTCTGAATTTGTGACTTGTATACTCTCCACCATTGTCTGATCTAAGTACCTTAATTTTAGCATTGAAATGATTAGTAACATAATTTTGAAAGTTTATAAAAGCATCAAACACTCTATCCTTTGAAGGCAACAAAGTAATCCATGTGTACTTAGATTTTTCATCAATAAAAGTCACAAAATATTTGTTATTATCTCTAGAAAGGCATGGTGAAGTCCACACATCCGAGTGCACTAAATCAAAACAATGCTCATAAATAGTTTTAGACTTGGGAAAAATAGATTTGCAATGTTTACCAAGAATACAAGACTCACACATTGAACTATCAAAAGAAACACTTGGTAACATTAAAGCAAGGGCACGAGAATGAGGATGGCCTAATCTAGCATGCCACACACTATCCAAATTAACAACAAAACAAGATTTAGTAGATAAACTTGGCGAGGTTTTCTCTAGGACATAGAGATCTCCACTCCCTTGTCCCTCTCCAAGAACTTTTCCAGTCTCAATATCCTGAAAATGAACACTATTAGGACCAAAGATTGCATAACAATTCAAATCATTAGTGGTTCTCTTAACCGATAGAAGATTAGATGTGAAGGTAGGCATAAAGAAAGCTTTTGTGGTTTTATCAAATAGTTTCAAGTCCCCTATTCCTTTCACTGGTATTTGTTCTCCATTTGCAATTATAACATTTCCTAAAGCCGGTTTTATATTGTCAATTAGACTAGGATTACTAATCATGTGGTGAGAAGCACCCGAGTCTATGACAAGAGATTTACTAGGCTTAGAGGTAAAGAAAGAGATACCAGACTCCTTGAGTGAGGCAATGGAACGGATGAGCGCCTCAAGGTCTGATTTCCTAACCACTTCTCCATAGGCTGCGGTCATGGCTGCCTCATCTCCTTGCTTTGACGGCCCGGCTCCCTTGTCGCTAACCGCTTCCTTTGAAAGGTTTGCTTTGAACTTGGCCGGTTTGAGATGAGGGTGGAGGACCCAGCACTTGTCTTTCAGGTGACCCCGCCTCTTGCAGTGGTCGCATATCCACACCTTCCTCTCCTCTTGCTTGTACACTCCTTTATTAGCCGTAGCAAGCTCCCCCTTACCGCTAAACAAGTCAAGAGAACCTTGCTCTCTTTGGATTTGTGAACAAATGTCTTCAAAAGAGGGAAGTTTCTCTGCCCTGAGGATGTGCTTCAAGAGATCGTTGAAGGATGGGTTTAAAGTAAGAAGGAGACCAAAGATCTTGTCTTGCTCCTTTCTTTCAGTCAACACACTCGGATCGAGTGTACTCGGCCGCAACATGTCAAGCTCGGACCATAAAGCTCGAAACTTGCCAAGATGTTTAGTGAACTCCACATCATCTTGGTTAAGCTCATTTATGGCCTTCTTGACCTCAAAGACCCGAGTCAAGTTGGAGATATTGCCATAGACACCTTTAAGTGTCTCCCACAACTCCTTGGCCGTCTCGCAATATGAGTAGGCCTCAAGGATTGGTGTGTCAAGAGAGTTTTGGAGAACAGATAGGACAACTTGGTCTTCTTGGAACCACTTGGCCTTCCTCTCGCTCTCTTCTTCTACTTCCTCCTCGGAAGCGCCTTCATCTTCTCCTTTTAGGTTTTGTTTTGGAGCATAGTCACTCTCGACATGACTCCAAAGACCACGACCTCCAAGGGCAGTTCTTGTGGTTCTAGTCCACAGCAAGTAGTTTGTTCCTTTGAGAACAACCGGCATGACAATGGGTTTGGCGTTTTCCATGGTTTAACCGCTATGGACCGATGGACAAAGCTTTTACCCGGAGAATAAAGAGAAATAGGACTGAGAATCGAGTGAACAAGAATGAAGAATGGAAGAATAGAAGAGATAGGTTATCAAGAACGACAACCTGGCTCTGATACCATGTTGAAATAAGCGGAAGACTTAGAGAGATTTGAGAGGTTTAGAATGAAGAAGAAGAGTTGGTGGCGAATAGTATGAAAGAGAGTGATAATAGATTAGAATTAGGTAGAATATCTCAAATACAACACATGACAAGGGTTTAAATAGGGAGGCAGCTAGGGCGACCACATGACCTAAAGTAGAAACAAGAGAAATCGACAATTAGGAGAGAGAGAGAGGGAGGGGGTAGGTGATCGGTGATAGCGACTTGTCCTAGTCTTCCACTCTTGTCCACTTGCGCTTTCTCCCTAACGGCTACACAAGGGATTCTCGATCCTTCTCATGGGCCGGAGGTGAGCAGGCCTCCTCACTATCCTCACACATAGATGACTCGGCCTTAGTGCTTCACTCGGCCTCATTGCTTGCACGTACGGACGGTACGGACTGTACGGACGCCATAGGCTTATTCTTGATCAATACCGTGCATCATTGGGGTATGGTGAACCGCATCCTCAAATATCTCAAGGGCTCGCCGGGGCAAGGCATATGGATGGGTCGAAATGAAAGCACGGAGCTAGTAGGGTATTGTGATGCGGATTACGCCGGAGACCGTGGAGACCGTCGCTCCACTACAGGCTACTGCACGTTCCTAGGAGGCAACTTGATCACATGGAAGAGCAAGAAACAAAAGGTGGTATCCCTATCAAGTGCTGAATCGGAGTATAGAGCCATGAGAAAGTTAACAACCGAGTTGATGTGGCTCAAGGCACTCATCAAGGACCTTGGAATCGAGTCACCTAAGCCTATTACTATGCATTGCGACAATGAGGCAGCTATTCACATCGCAACAAACTCGGTGTTCCATGAGAGAACCAAGCACATTGAAGTCGACTGCCACAAAGTCCGAGAGCAAATTAAACTTGGAGTTGTTCTACCATGTCACACCGAGAGCTCTGAACAATTGGCTGACGTTTTCACCAAGGCGGCCAGTCCACAAGTGTGTGAGTACATTCACTCCAAACTTGGCCTCAAAGATCTTACTCGGCCATGATTGTCTTCACATGATGCCCACACTCTTTTTCCCTTAAGTATAGTTTTTCCCAAGTGGTTTTCTATACTAAGGTTTTTTTAATGAGGTGGGTGTGCATGAGTCCAAGCTTGATCAATGCTCATGATCAAGCTTGAGGGGGAGTATGAAACCGCACACACACCTTGTCCGTACATCCGTCCGTACAACCATCACCATTGGGCCGTCCGTACAGCTAAAGGCCTACCAAGCTCAACCCATGAGGATCACGAGTCCATTCCATGTCCACCAGCCTCCAACGGTCACAAGAGCTTCTCGATCCTTCTCCTCATAGCCGTTAGTGTAGAGTGCGCAAGTGGGAAGGATCACATGTCTTCTTAAGGACATGTCGCTATCTTTATATGTAAATGTGCCTAGGATCATCTTAGTATATTCTTTTGTATATGTCTATAAGTAGATTGTAATTATGTTCTAAATGAGGTAAAAAGAGATAATATCTCTTTCTCCACAATACTCTCTCTATACTCTCTTACTATACTCTCAACGATTCTCACTCTCTTGTTATTCAAATCTTCTCACTAAACTCATAATCGATCCTATTAATTCTTACAGTAAACAGCTATGTTAGTGTTTCTGTGGTTAAAATGTGTCTTAATCCAATGCAACTAACTAATTATAGGAGTTTGAGATAGATGTGAAGAGTTTAAAAGCCATTTATACCCATTTTGTCCCAAAACAGGCTAAAACCAAGAAAACATTGCTTAGAAGCTGTAAACAGCTATGTTAGTGTTTCTGGGGTTAAAATGTGTCTTAATCCAATGCAACTAACTAATTATAGGAGTTTGAGATAGATGTGGAGAGTTTAAAAGCCATTTATACCCATTTTGTCCCAAAACAGGCTAAAACCAAGAAAACATTGCTTAGAAGCTGTAAACAGCTATGTTAGTGTTTCTCGGGTTAAAATGTGTCTTAATCCATTGAAACTAACTAATTATAAGACTTTAAGATAGATGTGGAGAGTTTAAAAGCCACTTATACCCATTTTGTCCCAAAAGAGGGTAAAACCAAGAAAACATTGCTTAGAAGCTGTAAACAGCTATGTTAGTGTTTCTGGGGTTAAAATGTGTCTTAATCCATTGAAACTAACTAATTATAAGACTTTAAGATAGATGTGGAGAGTTTAAAAGCCACTTATACCCATTTTGTCCCAAAACAGGCTAAAACCAAGAAAACATTGCTTAGAAGCTGTAAACAGCTATGTTAGTGTTTCTCGGGTTAAAATGTGTCTTAATCCATTGAAACTAACTAATTATAAGACTTTAAGATAGATGTGGGAAGTTTAAAAGCCACTTATACCCATTTTGTCCCAAAACAGGCTAAAACCAAGAAAACATTGCTTAGAAGCTGTAAACAGCTATGTTAGTGTTTCTGGGGTTAAAATGTGTCTTAATCCATTGAAACTAACTAATTATAAGACTTTAAGATAGATGTGGAGAGTTTAAAAGCCACTTATACCCATTTTGTCCCAAAAGAGGGTAAAACCAAGAAAACATTGCTTAGAAGCTGTAAACAGCTATGTTAGTGTTTCTGGGGTTAAAATGTGTCTTAAGCCATTGAAACTAACTAATTATAAGACTTTAAGATAGATGTGGAGAGTTTAAAAGCCACTTATACCCATTTTGTCCCAAAACATGCTAAAACCAAGAAAACATTGCTTAGAAGCTGTAAACAGCTATGTTAGTGTTTCTGGGGTTAAAATGTGTCTTAATCCATTGAAACTAACTAATTATAAGACTTTAAGATAGATGTGGAGAGTTTAAAAGCCACTTATACCCATTTTGTCCCAAAACAGGCTAAAACCAAGAAAACATTGCTTAGAAGCTGTAAACAGCTATGTTAGTGTTTCTAGGGTTAAAATGTGTCTTAATCCATTGAAACTAACTAATTATAAGACTTTAAGATAGATGTGGAGAGTTTAAAAGCCACTTATACCCATTTTGTCCCAAAAGAGGGTAAAACCAAGAAAACATTGCTTAGAAGCTCTAAACAGCTATGTTAGTGTTTCTGGGGTTAAAATGTGTCTTAATCCATTGAAACTAACTAATTATAAGACTTTAAGATAGATGTGGAGAGTTTAAAAGCCACTTATACCCATTTTGTCCCAAAAGAGGGTAAAACCAAGAAAACATTGCTTAGAAGCTGTAAACAGCTATGTTAGTGTTTCTGTGGTTAAAATGTGTCTTAATCCAATGCAACTAACTAATTATAGGAGTTTGAGATAGATGTGAAGAGTTTAAAAGCCATTTATACCCATTTTGTCCCAAAACAGGCTAAAACCAAGAAAACATTGCTTAGAAGCTGTAAACAGCTATGTTAGTGTTTCTGGGGTTAAAATGTGTCTTAATCCAATGCAACTAACTAATTAGAGGAGTTTAAGATAGATGTGGAGAGTTTAAAAGCCACTTATACCCATTTTGTCCCAAAACAGGCTAAAACCAAGAAAACATTGCTTAGAAGCTGTAAACAGCTATGTTAGTGTTTCTAGGGTTAAAATGTGTCTTAATCCATTGAAACTAACTAATTATAAGACTTTAAGATAGATGTGGAGAGTTTAAAAGCCACTTATACCCATTTTGTCCCAAAACAGGCTAAAACCAAGAAAACATTGCTTAGAAGCTGTAAACAGCTATGTTAGTGTTTCTCGGGTTAAAATGTGTCTTAATCCATTGAAACTAACTAATTATAAGACTTTAAGATAGATGTGGAGAGTTTAAAAGCCACTTATACCCATTTTGTCCCAAAAGAGGGTAAAACCAAGAAAACATTGCTTAGAAGCTGTAAACAGCTATGTTAGTGTTTCTGGGGTTAAAATGTGTCTTATTCCATTGAAACTAACTAATTATAAGACTTTAAGATAGATGTGGAGAGTTTAAAAGCCACTTATACCCATTTTGTCCCAAAAGAGGGTAAAACCAAGAAAACATTGCTTAGAAGCTGTAAACAGCTATGTTAGTGTTTCTCGGGTTAAAATGTGTCTTAATCCATTGAAACTAACTAATTATAAGACTTTAAGATAGATGTGGAGAGTTTAAAAGCCACTTATACCCATTTTGTCCCAAAAGAGGGTAAAACCAAGAAAACATTGCTTAGAAGCTGTAAACAGCTATGTTAGTGTTTCTGTGGTTAAAATGTGTCTTAATCCAATGCAACTAACTAATTATAGGAGTTTGAGATAGATGTGAAGAGTTTAAAAGCCATTTATACCCATTTTGTATTAGTATATATGAAGGAGAAGAGAGAGTGACATATAGCCGTTGGTGCACAAGTGGGTGTATGGTGAAAGGGACAGCTCCTTCCCTTGGTTGTCTCATTCTTCACCAACCAAGGTCTCACATGCTTCCTTCCTTCCCTTCTTTTCCCTTTGTGAGACATTTAACTTCTTCTTGGGCCTCTTCTTCTTATAAGGCCTTTACTTCACAATTCTTCTCACATTGCTCTTATGGCCTTGCTGACCACTCTCATTGTTCTCACGGCCCACATGGCCTTATTGGCCACTCTTATTGTGCTCACGGCCTTACTGGCCGCTCCCACACCACTCATGGCCTTACCGGCCACACTTCTTGTACTAGCAGCCTTACCGGCCACTCTCTTCTTCCTTGTGCAGCTCGGCCTCACCGGCCTCACTCTCTCTTCTCCTTCATATATACTAATATTTTCTTGGTTTTAGCCTGTTTTGGGACAAAATGGGTATAAGTGGCTTTTAAACTCTCCACATCTATCTCAAACTCCTATAATTAGTTAGTTGCATTGGATTAAGACACATTTTAACCCCAGAAACACTAACATAGCTGTTTACAGCTTCTAAGCAATGTTTTCTTGGTTTTAGCCTGTTTTGGGACAAAATGGGTATAAGTGGCTTTTAAACTCTCCACATCTATCTCAAACTCCTATAATTAGTTTGTTGCATTGGATTAAGACACATTTTAACCCCAGAAACACTAACATAGCTGTTTACAGCTTCTAAGCAATGTTTTCTTGGTTTTAGCCTATTTTTGGACAAAATGGGTATAAGTGGCTTTTAAAGTCTCCACATCTATCTCAAACTCTTATAACTAGTTAGTTGCATTGGATTAAGACACATTTCAACCCCAGAAACACTAACATAGCTGTTTACAGCTTCTAAGCAATGTTTTCTTGGTTTTAGCCTATTTTGAGACAAAATGGGTATAAGTGGCTTTTAAACTCTCCACATCTATCTCAAACTCCTATAATTAGTTAGTTGCATTGGATTAAGACACATTTTAACCCCAGAAACACTAACCTAGCTGTTTACAGCTTCTAAGCAATGTTTTCTTGGTTTTAGCCTGTTTTTGGACAAAATGGGTATAAGTGGCTTTTAAAGTCTCCACATCTATCTCAAACTCTTATAACTAGTCAGTTGCATTGGATTAAGACACATTTCAACCCCAGAAACACTAACATAGCTGTTTACAGCTTCTAAGCAATGTTTTCTTGGTTTTAGCCTGTTTTGGGACAAAATGGGTATAAGTGGCTTTTAAACTCTCCACATCTATCTCAAACTCCTATAATTAGTTAGATGCATTGGATTAAGACACATTTTAACCCCAGAAACACTAACATAGCTGTTTACAGCTTCTAAGCAATGTTTTCTTGGTTTTAGCCTGTTTTGGGACAAAATGGGTATAAGTGGCTTTTAAAGTCTCCACATCTATCTCAAACTCTTATAACTAGTCAGTTGCATTGGATTAAGACACACTTCAACCCCAGAAACACTAACATAGCTGGTTACAGCTTCTAAGCAATGTTTTCTTGGTTTTAGCCTATTTTGGGACAAAATGGGTATAAATGGCTTTTAAACTCTCCACATCTATCTTAAAGTCTTATAATTAGTTAGTTTCAATGGATTAAGACACATTTTAACCCTAGAAACACTAACATAGCTGTTTACAGCTTCTAAGCAATGTTTTCTTGGTTTTAGCCTGTTTTGGGACAAAATGGGTATAAGTGGCTTTTAAACTCTCCACATCTATCTCAAACTCCTATAATTAGTTAGTTGCATTGGATTAAGACACATTTTAACCCCAGAAACACTAACATAGCTGTTTACAGCTTCTAAGCATTGTTTTCTTGGTTTTAGCCTGTTTTGGGACAAAATGGGTATAAGTGGCTTTTAAACTCTCCACATCTATCTTAAAGTCTTATAATTAGTTAGTTTCAATGGATTAAGACACATTTTAACCCAAGAAACACTAACATAGCTGTTTACAGCTTCTAAGCAATGTTTTCTTTGTTTTACCCTCTTTTGGGACAAAATGGGTATAAGTGGCTTTTAAACTCTCCACATCTATCTCAAACTCCTATAATTAGTTAGATGCATTGGATTAAGACACATTTTAACCCCAGAAACACTAACATAGCTGTTTACAGCTTCTAAGCAATGTTTTCTTGGTTTTAGCCTGTTTTGGGACAAAATGGGTATAAGTGGCTTTTAAAGTCTCCACATCTATCTCAAACTCTTATAACTAGTCAGTTGCATTGGATTAAGACACACTTCAACCCCAGAAACACTAACATAGCTGGTTACAGCTTCTAAGCAATGTTTTCTTGGTTTTAGCCTATTTTGGGACAAAATGGGTATAAATGGCTTTTAAACTCTCCACATCTATCTTAAAGTCTTATAATTAGTTAGTTTCAATGGATTAAGACACATTTTAACCCTAGAAACACTAACATAGCTGTTTACAGCTTCTAAGCAATGTTTTCTTGGTTTTAGCCTGTTTTGGGACAAAATGGGTATAAGTGGCTTTTAAACTCTCCACATCTATCTCAAACTCCTATAATTAGTTAGTTGCATTGGATTAAGACACATTTTAACCCCAGAAACACTAACATAGCTGTTTACAGCTTCTAAGCATTGTTTTCTTGGTTTTAGCCTGTTTTGGGACAAAATGGGTATAAGTGGCTTTTAAACTCTCCACATCTATCTTAAAGTCTTATAATTAGTTAGTTTCAATGGATTAAGACACATTTTAACCCAAGAAACACTAACATAGCTGTTTACAGCTTCTAAGCAATGTTTTCTTTGTTTTACCCTCTTTTGGGACAAAATGGGTATAAGTGGCTTTTAAACTCTCCACATCTATCTTAAAGTCTTATAATTAGTTAGTTTCAATGGATTAAGACACATTTTAACCCTAGAAACACTAACATAGCTGTTTACAGCTTCTAAGCAATGTTTTCTTGGTTTTAGCCTGTTTTGGGACAAAATGGGTATAAGTGGCTTCTAAACTCTCCACATCTATCCCAAACTCCTATAATTAGTTAGTTGCATTGGATTAAGACACATTTTAACCCCAGAAACACTAACATAGCTGTTTACAGCTTCTAAGCAATGTTTTCTTGGTTTTAGCCTGTTTTGGGACAAAATGGGTATAAGTGGCTTTTAAACTCTCCACATCTATCTTAAAGTCTTGTAATTAGTTAGTTTCAATGGATTAAGATACATTTTAACCCTAGAAACACTAACATAGCTGTTTACAGCTTCTAAGCAATGTTTTCTTTGTTTTAGCCTGTTTTGGGACAAAATGGGTGTAAGTGGCTTTTAAACTCTCCACATCTATCTCAAACTCCTATAATTAGTTAGTTGCATTGGATTAAGACACATTTTAACCCCATAAACACTAACATAGCTGTTTCAAGCTTCTAAGCAATGTTTTCTTGGTTTTAGCCTGTTTTGGGACAAAATGGGTGTAAGTGGCTTTTAAAGTCTCCACATCTATCTCAAACTCTTATAACTAGTTAGTTGCATTGGATTAAGACACATTTCAACCCCAGAAACACTAACATAGCTGTTTACAGCTTCTAAGCAATGTTTTCTTGGTTTTAGCCTATTTTGGGACAAAATGGGTATAAGTGGCTTTTAAACTCTCCACATCTATCTTAAAGTCTTATAATTAGTTAGTTTCAATGGATTAAGACACATTTTAACCCCAGAAACACTAACATAGCTGTTTACAGCTTCTAAGCAATGTTTTCTTGGTTTTAGCCTGTTTTGGGACAAAATGGGTGTAAGTGGTTTTTAAAGTCTCCACATCTATCTCAAACTATTGTAACTAGTCAGTTGCATTGGATTAAGACACATTTCAACCCGAGAAACACTAACATAGCTGTTTACAGCTTCTAAGCAATGTTTTCTTGGTTTTAGCCTATTTTGGGACAAAATGGGTATAAGTGGCTTTTAAACTCTCCACATCTATCTCAAACTCGTATAATTAGTTAGTTGCATTGGATTTAGACACATTTTAACCCCAGAAACACTAACATAGCTGTTTACAGCTTCTAAGCAATGTTTTCTTGGTTTTAGCCTGTTTTGGGACAAAATGGGTATAAGTGGCTTTTAAACTCTCCACATCAATCTCAAACTCTTATAATTAGTTAGTTGCATTGGATTAAGACACATTTTAACCCCAGAAACACTAACATAGCTGTTTACAGCTTCTAAGCAATGTTTTCTTGGTTTTAGCCTGTTTTGGGACAAAATGGGTATAAGTGGCTTTTAAACTCTCCACATCTATCTCAAACTCCTATAATTAGTTAGCTGCATTGGATTAAGACACATTTTAACCCCAGAAACACTAAAATAGCTGTTTACAGCTTCTAAGCAATGTTTTCTTGGTTTTAGCCTGTTTTGGGACAAAATGGGTATAAGTGGCTTTTAAAGTCTCCACATCTATCTCAAACTCTTATAACTAGTCAGTTGCATTGGATTAAGACACACTTCAACCCCAGAAACACTAACATAGCTGGTTACAGCTTCTAAGCAATGTTTTCTTGGTTTTAGCCTATTTTGGGACAAAATGGGTATAAGTGGCTTTTAAACTCTCCACATCTATCTCAAACTCCTATAATTAGTTAGTTGCATCGGATTAAGACACATTTTAACCCCAGAAACACTAACATAGCTGTTTACAGCTTCTAAGCAATGTTTTCTTGGTTTTAGCCAATTTTGGGACAAAATGGGTATAAGTGGCTTTTAAACTCTCCACATCTATCTTAAAGTCATATAATTAGTTAGTTTCAATGGATTAAGACACATTTTAACCCCAGAAACACTAACATAGCTGTTTACAGCTTCTAAGCAATGTTTTCTTGGTTTTACCCTCTTTTGGGACAAAATGGGTATAAGTGGCTTTTAAACTCTCCACATCTATCTTAAAGTCTTATAATTAGTTAGTTTCAATGGATTAAGACACATTTTAACCCTAGAAACACTAACATAGCTGTTTACAGCTTCTAAGCAATGTTTTCTTGGTTTTAGCCTGTTTTGGGACAAAATGGGTATAAGTGGCTTTTAAACTCTCCACATCTATCTCAAACTCCTATAATTAGTTAGTTGCATTGGATTAAGACACATTTTAACCCCAGAAACACTAACATAGCTGTTTACAGCTTCTAAGCAATGTTTTCTTGGTTTTAGCCTGTTTTGGGACAAAATGGGTATAAGTGGCTTTTAAACTCTCCACATCTATCTTAAAGTCTTATAATTAGTTAGTTTCAATGGATTAAGACACATTTTAACCCCAGAAACACTAACATAGCTGTTTACAGCTTCTAAGCAATGTTTTCTTGGTTTTACCCTCTTTTGGGACAAAATGGGTATAAGTGGCTTTTAAACTCTCCACATCTATCTTAAAGTCTTATAATTAGTTAGTTTCAATGGATTAAGACACATTTTAACCCTAGAAACACTAACATAGCTGTTTACACCTTCTAAGCAATGTTTTCTTGGTTTTAGCCTGTTTTGGGACAAAATGGGTATAAGTGGCTTCTAAACTCTCCACATCTATCCCAAACTCCTATAATTAGTTAGTTGCATTGGATTAAGACAGATTTTAACCCCAGAAACACTAACATAGCTGTTTACATCTTCTAAGCAATGTTTTCTTGGTTTTAGCCTGTTTTGGGACAAAATGGGTATAAGTGGCTTTTAAACTCTCCACATCTATCTTAAAGTCTTGTAATTAGTTAGTTTCAATGGATTAAGACACATTTTAACCCTAGAAACACTAACATAGCTGTTTACAGCTTCTAAGCAATGTTTTCTTTGTTTTAGCCTGTTTTGGGACAAAATGCGTATAAGTGGCTTTTAAACTCTCCACATCTATCTCAAACTCCTATAATTAGTTAGTTGCATTGGATTAAGACACATTTTAACCCCATAAACACTAACATAGCTGTTTCAAGCTTCTAAGCAATGTTTTCTTGGTTTTAGCCTGTTTTGGGACAAAATGGGTATAAGTGGCTTTTAAAGTCTCCACATCTATCTCAAACTCTTATAACTAGTTAGTTGCATTGGATTAAGACACATTTCAACCCCAGAAACACTAACATAGCTGTTTACAGCTTCTAAGCAATGTTTTCTTGGTTTTAGCCTATTTTGGGACAAAATGGGTATAAGTGGCTTTTAAACTCTCCACATCTATCTTAAAGTCTTATAATTAGTTAGTTTCAATGGATTAAGACACATTTTAACCCCAGAAACACTAACATAGCTGTTTACAGCTTCTAAGCAATGTTTTCTTGGTTTTAGCCTGTTTTGGGACAAAATGGGTGTAAGTGATTTTTAAAGTCTCCACATCTATCTCAAACTAGTGTAACTAGTCAGTTGCATTGGATTAAGACACATTTCAACCCCAGAAACACTAACATAGCTGTTTACAGCTTCTAAGCAATGTTTTCTTGGTTTTAGCCTATTTTGGGACAAAATGGGTATAAGTGGCTTTTAAACTCTCCACATCTATCTTAAAGTCTTATAATTAGTTAGTTTCAATGGATTAAGACACATTTTAACCCCAGAAACACTAACATAGCTGTTTACAGCTTCTAAGCAATGTTTTCTTGGTTTTAGCCTGTTTTGGGACAAAATGGGTGTAAGTGGTTTTTAAAGTCTCCACATCTATCTCAAGCTATTGTAACTAGTCAGTTGCATTGGATTAAGACACATTTCAACCCCAGAAACACTAACATAGCTGTTTACAGCTTCTAAGCAATGTTTTCTTGGTTTTAGCCTATTTTGGGACAAAATGGGTATAAGTGGCTTTTAAACTCTCCACATCTATCTCAAACTCCTATAATTAGTTAGTTGCATTGGATTTAGACACATTTTAACCCCAGAAACACTAACATAGCTGTTTACAGCTTCTAAGCAATGTTTTCTTGGTTTTACCCTCTTTTGGGACAAAATGGGTATAAGTGGCTTTTAAACTCTCCACATCTATCTTAAAGTCTTATAATTAGTTAGTTTCAATGGATTAAGACACATTTTAACCCTAGAAACACTAACATAGCTGTTTACACCTTCTAAGCAATGTTTTCTTGGTTTTAGCCTGTTTTGGGACAAAATGGGTATAAGTGGCTTCTAAACTCTCCACATCTATCCCAAACTCCTATAATTAGTTAGTTGCATTGGATTAAGACAGATTTTAACCCCAGAAACACTAACATAGCTGTTTACAGCTTCTAAGCAATGTTTTCTTGGTTTTAGCCTGTTTTGGGACAAAATGGGTATAAGTGGCTTTTAAACTCTCCACATCTATCTTAAAGTCTTATAATTAGTTAGTTTCAATGGATTAAGACACATTTTAACCCCAGAAACACTAACATAGCTGTTTACAGCTTCTAAGCAATGTTTTCTTGGTTTTACCCTCTTTTGGGACAAAATGGGTATAAGTGGCTTTTAAACTCTCCACATCTATCTTAAAGTCTTATAATTAGTTAGTTTCAATGGATTAAGACACATTTTAACCCTAGAAACACTAACATAGCTGTTTACACCTTCTAAGCAATGTTTTCTTGGTTTTAGCCTGTTTTGGGACAAAATGGGTATAAGTGGCTTCTAAACTCTCCACATCTATCCCAAACTCCTATAATTAGTTAGTTGCATTGGATTAAGACAGATTTTAACCCCAGAAACACTAACATAGCTGTTTACATCTTCTAAGCAATGTTTTCTTGGTTTTAGCCTGTTTTGGGACAAAATGGGTATAAGTGGCTTTTAAACTCTCCACATCTATCTTAAAGTCTTGTAATTAGTTAGTTTCAATGGATTAAGACACATTTTAACCCTAGAAACACTAACATAGCTGTTTACAGCTTCTAAGCAATGTTTTCTTTGTTTTAGCCTGTTTTGGGACAAAATGCGTATAAGTGGCTTTTAAACTCTCCACATCTATCTCAAACTCCTATAATTAGTTAGTTGCATTGGATTAAGACACATTTTAACCCCATAAACACTAACATAGCTGTTTCAAGCTTCTAAGCAATGTTTTCTTGGTTTTAGCCTGTTTTGGGACAAAATGGGTATAAGTGGCTTTTAAAGTCTCCACATCTATCTCAAACTCTTATAACTAGTTAGTTGCATTGGATTAAGACACATTTCAACCCCAGAAACACTAACATAGCTGTTTACAGCTTCTAAGCAATGTTTTCTTGGTTTTAGCCTATTTTGGGACAAAATGGGTATAAGTGGCTTTTAAACTCTCCACATCTATCTTAAAGTCTTATAATTAGTTAGTTTCAATGGATTAAGACACATTTTAACCCCAGAAACACTAACATAGCTGTTTACAGCTTCTAAGCAATGTTTTCTTGGTTTTAGCCTGTTTTGGGACAAAATGGGTGTAAGTGATTTTTAAAGTCTCCACATCTATCTCAAACTAGTGTAACTAGTCAGTTGCATTGGATTAAGACACATTTCAACCCCAGAAACACTAACATAGCTGTTTACAGCTTCTAAGCAATGTTTTCTTGGTTTTAGCCTATTTTGGGACAAAATGGGTATAAGTGGCTTTTAAACTCTCCACATCTATCTTAAAGTCTTATAATTAGTTAGTTTCAATGGATTAAGACACATTTTAACCCCAGAAACACTAACATAGCTGTTTACAGCTTCTAAGCAATGTTTTCTTGGTTTTAGCCTGTTTTGGGACAAAATGGGTGTAAGTGGTTTTTAAAGTCTCCACATCTATCTCAAGCTATTGTAACTAGTCAGTTGCATTGGATTAAGACACATTTCAACCCCAGAAACACTAACATAGCTGTTTACAGCTTCTAAGCAATGTTTTCTTGGTTTTAGCCTATTTTGGGACAAAATGGGTATAAGTGGCTTTTAAACTCTCCACATCTATCTCAAACTCCTATAATTAGTTAGTTGCATTGGATTTAGACACATTTTAACCCCAGAAACACTAACATAGCTGTTTACAGCTTCTAAGCAATGTTTTCTTGGTTTTACCCTCTTTTGGGACAAAATGGGTATAAGTGGCTTTTAAACTCTCCACATCTATCTTAAAGTCTTATAATTAGTTAGTTTCAATGGATTAAGACACATTTTAACCCTAGAAACACTAACATAGCTGTTTACACCTTCTAAGCAATGTTTTCTTGGTTTTAGCCTGTTTTGGGACAAAATGGGTATAAGTGGCTTCTAAACTCTCCACATCTATCCCAAACTCCTATAATTAGTTAGTTGCATTGGATTAAGACAGATTTTAACCCCAGAAACACTAACATAGCTGTTTACATCTTCTAAGCAATGTTTTCTTGGTTTTAGCCTGTTTTGGGACAAAATGGGTATAAGTGGCTTTTAAACTCTCCACATCTATCTTAAAGTCTTGTAATTAGTTAGTTTCAATGGATTAAGACACATTTTAACCCTAGAAACACTAACATAGCTGTTTACAGCTTCTAAGCAATGTTTTCTTTGTTTTAGCCTGTTTTGGGACAAAATGCGTATAAGTGGCTTTTAAACTCTCCACATCTATCTCAAACTCCTATAATTAGTTAGTTGCATTGGATTAAGACACATTTTAACCCCATAAACACTAACATAGCTGTTTCAAGCTTCTAAGCAATGTTTTCTTGGTTTTAGCCTGTTTTGGGACAAAATGGGTATAAGTGGCTTTTAAAGTCTCCACATCTATCTCAAACTCTTATAACTAGTTAGTTGCATTGGATTAAGACACATTTCAACCCCAGAAACACTAACATAGCTGTTTACAGCTTCTAAGCAATGTTTTCTTGGTTTTAGCCTATTTTGGGACAAAATGGGTATAAGTGGCTTTTAAACTCTCCACATCTATCTTAAAGTCTTATAATTAGTTAGTTTCAATGGATTAAGACACATTTTAACCCCAGAAACACTAACATAGCTGTTTACAGCTTCTAAGCAATGTTTTCTTGGTTTTAGCCTGTTTTGGGACAAAATGGGTGTAAGTGATTTTTAAAGTCTCCACATCTATCTCAAACTAGTGTAACTAGTCAGTTGCATTGGATTAAGACACATTTCAACCCCAGAAACACTAACATAGCTGTTTACAGCTTCTAAGCAATGTTTTCTTGGTTTTAGCCTATTTTGGGACAAAATGGGTATAAGTGGCTTTTAAACTCTCCACATCTATCTTAAAGTCTTATAATTAGTTAGTTTCAATGGATTAAGACACATTTTAACCCCAGAAACACTAACATAGCTGTTTACAGCTTCTAAGCAATGTTTTCTTGGTTTTAGCCTGTTTTGGGACAAAATGGGTGTAAGTGGTTTTTAAAGTCTCCACATCTATCTCAAGCTATTGTAACTAGTCAGTTGCATTGGATTAAGACACATTTCAACCCCAGAAACACTAACATAGCTGTTTACAGCTTCTAAGCAATGTTTTCTTGGTTTTAGCCTATTTTGGGACAAAATGGGTATAAGTGGCTTTTAAACTCTCCACATCTATCTCAAACTCCTATAATTAGTTA
Source organism: Camelina sativa (assembly GCF_030686135.1). Taxonomy (NCBI): domain Eukaryota; kingdom Viridiplantae; phylum Streptophyta; class Magnoliopsida; order Brassicales; family Brassicaceae; genus Camelina; species Camelina sativa. The sequence continues at coordinate 17,978,144 of NC_141894.1, read as the reverse complement.
GTTGCATTGGATTTAGACACATTTTAACCCCAGAAACACTAACATAGCTGTTTACAGCTTCTAAGCAATGTTTTCTTGGTTTTAGCCTGTTTTGGGACAAAATGGGTATAAGTGGCTTTTAAACTCTCCACATCAATCTCAAACTCTTATAATTAGTTAGTTGCATTGGATTAAGACACATTTTAACCCCAGAAGAGAAACCGATTTCCTCTCTATACTTGTGTTCTTGTTTCATATTAACAATGTAGAGAGTTTAGGATTAGCGGTTAGAGGCTGCCCTTAAGGCAGCCTATTCTCTTCTCAAATCCACCTAAACTCTTCTTATTTACTGCTTTACTTAGCCTAGATTACTGATTCTTAATCCTCCTTCTCCTAAGTACACAAACTCTAAGTGTTGTGATACTAGAAGAGGATAAGTCTCAAACTAGTGCTTCTCCTAGTTAGGATCCGCTTACTCTCTAGTATTTGGGTTCTATCTAGCTTGTTTATGGGGAGTTCATCACAAGTTGATGTTCTCTCCTCCCCCTTGAGAATGAGTTAGTTTGTTGTGGGTAAAGGGGGATTCATTCACCAAGTGTTTGTCTACCCTCTCTTGTGAGCTTTGTCTCATAAATCCCAACATGGTATCAGAGCAGGCTCTGTTCTTGGTGACTCAAACTCGTTCTCAAGTTGGTTCTCTTAGGAGTTAGCTTAATTAAAGTTTTAATCCTAGCCTAGGTGTTAAATCGCTTAGCTTAGTTTCTTTAAAACTGTAATTTTGCTTTTGTTGTTAAATCGATTCTCTAGCAGCTCAATGTTGAGTAAGCTTGGTCTTGGGTCTTTGTAGAGTTCATAGACCAAGTGTGTGAAAGAAATCGATTTTAAAACCTCATCCTTAGGCTTCACCGATTGGGTAAAAGCTTGGGTTTAAATTGAGGTGGTGATGAACCAAGGAGCAAATTGTTCTTGTTCTTGGTAAGGATTCACGTGTTTTTAGGCTTGTATAGAGCCACGAAATCCTTAGGATTTTTCCTAGGATTCTCTTAAGATTTAGTTAATTTTCCTTTAAAGGTTTAATTTTGCTTTTGTTAAATCTCCTTTAAAGTTTAATTACTAAATCGCTTCTTCTTCATCTCAATGTTGAGAAAGCTTTGTTTCTGGCCATATGGTGTGTCCAAATTCGAGCTTGAGGAAGAGAGAGACTTTATTTTAGCATGTATGGCCCGCTTGGTCAAATAGATTCAAGGTGGTCCAAGATGCATTCTTTTAACCAATGGACAAAAGGTTGTTCCAAAGGTGGTTCTTCCTTTTATTTTTGATTTTTGACCATGGAAAGCATCTTCTATATGCTAATTCGTGGTTCTTGAAGGCTTTTAATCTTGGAGAACACTTTGTTTAAGTGATGCTACCATGAGATATGCCTAAACCTTTGGAGAAACTAATTTTCCATAAGGTCCATGTGTTTCAGCCATTAAAGCACCAAAAGAGATTGTCTTCTTGGTTGTTCTTGGCTGTCAAAGCTTCTGCAAACTCAAGAAAACAGAGTCTAACTCTGTCCATAGGAACTCTTGAGCTCTATTCTACTCTCCATTCACCTTATACTATCGCCCATATTCTCTCTTATACTCTCTTATACTTTATTCTCTTGGTTACTTATACTTGGTTACTAATTCTCTATTTATACTCTTATTAATTCTCTAAATTCTCTATTTATTTTCAGTCTATACTCTATACTCTAATCTCTCACAATCTCTTGTTTAGAAACTGTCCCATTGAGTTTTGGTTTCAGTTTCAACCTTGAAGATATGTGGAGCTCGCTGGCTATCTCTAGAAGAAGTGGCGAGGTTGAAGGCTACAAGATAGCCATGAGGAGAGCGCAGCACAATGCCTGGAGTTAGAACCAAGGGCCACCAAGTCTTTGTTAAGCTGGTGGAAGGTGATGAATCAGTCCAAGAGCATGTGTGTTAGTGCCAAGTTGTTGATCGGATGTGCACAATGGTCTTTAGGAAAGGTGATGCACAAGGTTTCAACTGTTGATTGGATGTGCACAAGAACGGTGATGCACAAGGCTTCAACTGAGGTGATGAGGTTTCAGCCCATCATCAAGTAAAGGTTACGGGGGAGATCAAGTGACTTCAGACCGTACCTCACAGATTCTGCTCGGCCACAAGCAAAAGTCTTTACTTAAAGCTCAGCCGAAGCGTCTCAAAGATCGACTCGGACGAAACCCTTCCACTGCGATTCAGCTTCCGCGTTCTTCACAAAAGTTCTAGACCATGGAGTCATCTTGCCAGTGGAAGTGGAATCATACCAATCCGAGCAGCCGTTCGAAAGTTATGCCCGATTCAGTGGGCATATGTCAGTCTGACAAATAAAGCTAGCCGGGTTTAAAACCATGGTTAGAGAAGCGGTCTCAAGGAGGAATTCCAAACCGCATCAGTGATCAACTCTCTCCTTCCTATCCATCAAAACACCATAAAGGCTGTGCTCTAAACCCTTCTCTATTTTAATTCATAAATTCATTACCTTAGCTTCATTACTAGTCTTTAGTCTTTAATATGATTCTTCTTAAATTGTCACACTTTTAGAAATTTTCTTTGATATTCCTCATAGCAAACACTTATTCTTTTCTTCTTTATCACTTGTTTAAGGGGTAAAGGAGACTATGAGAGCCTCAAAGAAATTCTAAAGGCGCAAGGATGGAGATCATAAGGAATGTGCTAAAGGCAAGGTGGGCTAAGGAGTAGGAGCGGTTCAATTCATGAAGAGAAGGGAGCTAGTTCTTTGCAAACCAAGGTCAGGGGACATCATGGATAGTGGAGTCTATACTCTTTTTCCCTTAACAAAGTTTTATCCCAAGAGGTTTTCTTTGTTGAGGTTTTTAATGAGGTAGATGACACTAGTCCACCCTTGATCTTTGGTCCCCATGGTGTCCCACCGATCAAGCGTGCGGGGGAGTATTAGAATGTACCAAGGAGGAGAGAGGAGAGGCCGGTAAGGCCGAGCCTTGGAAGAAGAGAAGAAAGGCCGGAAAGGCCATGTAAAGGCCGGTAAGGCCATGTCCGTGTCCGTGAGCGACCATGTACCGTGTCCGGTACCATGTACCGTGTCCGTGAACGGACCCATGTCCGGTGAGCGGCCAGTTAGGCCGTGAACACATTGAAGAGCAGGCCCGTCCGTACAGGCCCGTCCGTACAGGCCCGTCCGTACAGGCCCGTCCGTACGATGAAGAGAAGGCCCGTCCGTACGGTCGTGCTCTTAGGGCTGCTCTCGGTCCATGAGATAGAAAGGCCGAGTTTGAGAGGCTTGGGAGAAAGGAAAACGAGGCCTTACAAGGGAGAGAGGCCCATAAAGAAGAAGAAAGGAAAACCCACAAGGAAAAGGAAGGAAGGGAGAAGATTCACGTGAGCGTTTGGTGAAGGAAGGAAGTCGCTTTCACCAAGTTGAATTGAGAACGTCCCTATCACCTTCTTCTTCTCTCTTTGTGTCTAACGGTCATATGACCTCCTTCTCCTATATTAATGTATAATCTCTCATATGTAACATATCATAACATTATTCAATAGAAGAGAAACCGATTTCCTCTCTATACTTGTGTTCTTGTTTCATATTAACAATGTAGAGAGTTTAGGATTAGCGGTTAGAGGCTGCCCTTAAGGCAGCCTATTCTCTTCTCAAATCCACCTAAACTCTTCTTATTTACTGCTTTACTTAGCCTAGATTACTGATTCTTAATCCTCCTTCTCCTAAGTACACAAACTCTAAGTGTTGTGATACTAGAAGAGGATAAGTCTCAAACTAGTGCTTCTCCTAGTTAGGATCCGCTTACTCTCTAGTATTTGGGTTCTATCTAGCTTGTTTATGGGGAGTTCATCACAAGTTGATGTTCTCTCCTCCCCCTTGAGAATGAGTTAGTTTGTTGTGGGTAAAGGGGGATTCATTCACCAAGTGTTTGTCTACCCTCTCTTGTGAGCTTTGTCTCATAAATCCCAACAACACTAACATAGCTGTTTACAGCTTTTAAGCAATGTTTTCTTGGTTTTAGCCTGTTTTGGGACAAAATGGGTATAAGTGGCTTTTAAAGTCTCCACATCTATCTCAAACTCTTATAACTAGTCAGCTGCATTGGATTAAGACACATTTCAACCCCAGAAACACTAACATAGCTGTTTACAGCTTCTAAGCAATGTTTTCTTGGTTTTAGCCTATTTTGGGACAAAATTGGTATAAGTGGCTTTTAAACTCTCCACATCTATCTCAAAATCCTATAATTAGTTAGTTGCATTGGATTCAGACACATTTTAACCCTTGAAACACTAACATAGCTGTTTACAGCTTCTAAGCAATGTTTTCTTGGTTTTAGCCTGTTTTGGGACAAAATGGGTATAAGTGGCTTTTAAACTCTCCACATCTATCTCAAACTCCTATAATTAGTTAGTTGCATTGGATTAAGACACATTTTAACCCCAGAAACACTAACATAGCTGTTTACAGCTTCTAAGCAATGTTTTCTTGGTTTTAGCCTGTTTTGGGACAAAATGGGTATAAGTGGCTTTTAAACTCTCCACATCTATCTCAAACTCCTATAATTAGTTAGCTGCATTGGATTAAGACACATTTTAACCCCAGAAACACTAAAATAGCTGTTTACAGCTTCTAAGCAATGTTTTCTTGGTTTTAGCCTGTTTTAGGACAAAATGGGTATAAGTGGCTTTTAAAGTCTCCACATCTATCTCAAACTCTTATAACTAGTCAGTTGCATTGGATTAAGACACACTTCAACCCCAGAAACACTAACATAGCTGGTTACAGCTTCTAAGCAATGTTTTCTTGGTTTTAGCCTATTTTGGGACAAAATGGGTATAAGTGGCTTTTAAACTCTCCACATCTATCTCAAACTCCTATAATTAGTTAGTTGCATTGGATTAAGACACATTTTAACCCCAGAAACACTAACATAGCTGTTTACAGCTTCTAAGCAATGTTTTCTTGGTTGTAGCCAATTTTGGGACAAAATGGGTATAAGTGGCTTTTAAACTCTCCACATCTATCTTTAAGTCTTATAATTAGTTAGTTTCAATGGATTAAGACACATTTTAACCCCAGAAACACTAACATAGCTGTTTACAGCTTCTAAGCAATGTTTTCTTGGTTTTACCCTCTTTTGGGACAAAATGGGTATAAGTGGCTTCTAAACTCTCCACATCTATCTTAAAGTCTTATAATTAGTTAGTTTCAATGGATTAAGACACATTTTAACCCTAGAAACACTAACATAGCTGTTTACAGCTTCTAAGCAATGTTTTCTATGTTTTACCCTCTTTTGGGACAAAATGGGTATAAGTGGCTTTTAAACTCTCCACATCTATCTTAAAGTCTTATAGTTAGTTAGTTTCAATGGATTAAGACACATTTTAACCCTAGAAACACTAACATAGCTGTTTACAGCTTCTAAGCAATGTTTTCTTGGTTTTAGCCTGTTTTGGGACAAAATGGGTATAAGTGGCTTTTAAACTCTCCACATCTATCTCAAACTCCTATAATTAGTTAGTTGCATTGGATTAAGACACATTTTAACCCCAGAAACACTAACATAGCTGTTTACAGCTTCTAAGCAATGTTTTCTTGGTTTTAGCCTGTTTTGGGACAAAATGGGTATAAGTGGCTTTTAAACTCTCCACATCTATCTTAAAGTCTTATAATTAGTTAGTTTCAATGGATTAAGACACATTTTAACCCCAGAAACACTAACATAGCTGTTTACAGCTTCTAAGCAATGTTTTCTTGGTTTTACCCTCTTTTGGGACAAAATGGGTATAAGTGGCTTTTAAACTCTCCACATCTATCTTAAAGTCTTATAATTAGTTAGTTTCAATGGATTAAGACACATTTTAACCCTAGAAACACTAACATAGCTGTTTACAGCTTCTAAGCAATGTTTTCTTGGTTTTAGCCTGTTTTGGGACAAAATGGGTATAAGTGGCTTTTAAACTCTCCACATCCATCTCAAACTCCTATAATTAGTTAGTTGCATTGGATTAAGACACATTTTAACCCTAGAAACACTAACATAGCTGTTTACAGCTTCTAAGCAATGTTTTTTTGGTCTAAGCCTGTTTTGGGACAAAATAGGTATAAGTGGCTTTTAAAGTCTCCACATCTATCTCAAACTCTTATAACTAGTCAGTTGCATTGGATTAAGACACATTTCAACCCCAGAAACACTAACATAGCTGTTTACAGGTTCTAAACAATGTTTTCTTGGTTTTAGCCTATTTTGGGACAAAATGGGTATAAGTGGCTTTTAAACTCTCCACATCTATCTTAAAGTCTTATAATTAGTTAGTTTCAATGGATTAAGACACATTTTAACCCCAAAAACACTAACATAGCTGTTTACAGCTTCTAAGCAATGTTTTCTTGGTTTTAGCTTGTTTTGGGACAAAATGGGTGTAAGTGGTTTTTAAAGTCTCCACATCTATCTCAAACTCTTGTAACTAGTCAGTTGCATTGGATTAAGACACACTTCAACCCCAGAAACACTAACATAGCTGGTTACAGCTTCTAAGCAATGTTTTCTTGGTTTTAGCCTATTTTGGGACAAAATGGGTATAAGTGGCTTTTAAACTCTCCACATCTATCTCAAACTCCTATAATTAGTTAGTTGCATTGGATTAAGACACATTTTAACCCCAGAAACACTAACATAGCTGTTTACAGCTTCTAAGCAATGTTTTCTTGGTTGTAGCCAATTTTGGGACAAAATGGGTATAAGTGGCTTTTAAACTCTCCACATCTATCTTTAAGTCTTATAATTAGTTAGTTTCAATGGATTAAGACACATTTTAACCCCAGAAACACTAACATAGCTGTTTACAGCTTCTAAGCAATGTTTTCTTGGTTTTACCCTCTTTTGGGACAAAATGGGTATAAGTGGCTTTTAAACTCTCCACATCTATCTTAAAGTCTTATAATTAGTTAGTTTCAATGGATTAAGACACATTTTAACCCTAGAAACACTAACATAGCTGTTTAAAGCTTCTAAGCAATGTTTTCTTGGTTTTAGCCTGTTTTGGGACAAAATGGGTATAAGTGGCTTTTAAACTCTCCACATCTATCTCAAACTCCTATAATTAGTTAGTTGCATTGGATTAAGACACATTTTAACCCCAGAAACACTAACATAGCTGTTTACAGCTTCTAAGCAATGTTTTCTTGGTTTTAGCCTGTTTTGGGACAAAATGGGTATAAGTGGCTTTTAAACTCTCCACATCTATCTTAAAGTCTTATAATTAGTTAGTTTCAATGGATTAAGACACATTTTAACCCCAGAAACACTAACATAGCTGTTTACAGCTTCTAAGCAATGTTTTCTATGTTTTACCCTCTTTTGGGACAAAATGGGTATAAGTGGCTTTTAAACTCTCCACATCTATCTTAAAGTCTTATAGTTAGTTAGTTTCAATGGATTAAGACACATTTTAACCCTAGAAACACTAACATAGCTGTTTACAGCTTCTAAGCAATGTTTTCTTGGTTTTAGCCTGTTTTGGGACAAAATGGGTATAAGTGGCTTTTAAACTCTCCACATCTATCTCAAACTCCTATAATTAGTTAGTTGCATTGGATTAAGACACATTTTAACCCCAGAAACACTAACATAGCTGTTTACAGCTTCTAAGCAATGTTTTCTTGGTTTTAGCCTGTTTTGGGACAAAATGGGTATAAGTGGCTTTTAAACTCTCCACATCTATCTTAAAGTCTTATAATTAGTTAGTTTCAATGGATTAAGACACATTTTAACCCCAGAAACACTAACATAGCTGTTTACAGCTTCTAAGCAATGTTTTCTTGGTTTTACCCTCTTTTGGGACAAAATGGGTATAAGTGGCTTTTAAACTCTCCACATCTATCTTAAAGTCTTATAATTAGTTAGTTTCAATGGATTAAGACACATTTTAACCCTAGAAACACTAACATAGCTGTTTACAGCTTCTAAGCAATGTTTTCTTGGTTTTAGCCTGTTTTGGGACAAAATGGGTATAAGTGGCTTTTAAACTCTCCACATCCATCTCAAACTCCTATAATTAGTTAGTTGCATTGGATTAAGACACATTTTAACCCTAGAAACACTAACATAGCTGTTTACAGCTTCTAAGCAATGTTTTTTTGGTCTAAGCCTGTTTTGGGACAAAATGGGTATAAGTGGCTTTTAAAGTCTCCACATCTATCTCAAACTCTTATAACTAGTCAGTTGCATTGGATTAAGACACATTTCAACCCCAGAAACACTAACATAGCTGTTTACAGGTTCTAAACAATGTTTTCTTGGTTTTAGCCTATTTTGGGACAAAATGGGTATAAGTGGCTTTTAAACTCTCCACATCTATCTTAAAGTCTTATAATTAGTTAGTTTCAATGGATTAAGACACATTTTAACCCCAAAAACACTAACATAGCTGTTTACAGCTTCTAAGCAATGTTTTCTTGGTTTTAGCTTGTTTTGGGACAAAATGGGTGTAAGTGGTTTTTAAAGTCTCCACATCTATCTCAAACTCTTGTAACTAGTCAGTTGCATTGGATTAAGACTCATTTCAACCCCATAAACACTAACATAGCTGTTTACAGCTTCTAAGCAATGTTTTCTTGGTTTTAGCCTATTTTGGGACAAAATGGGTATAAGTGGCTTTTAAACTCTCCACATCTATCTCAAACTCCTATAATTAGTTAGTTGCATTGGATATAGACACATTTTAACCCCAGAAACACTAACATAGCTGTTTATAGCTTCTAAGCAATGTTTTCTTGGTTTTAGCCTAATTTGGGACAAAATGGGTATAAGTGGCTTTTAAACTCTCTACATCTATCTCAAACTCCTATAATTAGTTAGTTGCATTGGATTAAGATACATTTTAATCCCAGAAACACTAACATAGCTGTTTACAGCTTCTAAGCAATGTTTTCTTGGTTTTAGCCTGTTTTGGGACAAAATGGGTATAAGTGGCTTTTAAACTCTCCACATCTATCTTAAAGTCTTATAATTAGTTAGTTTCAATGGATTAAGACACATTTTAACCCCAGAAACACTAACATAGCTGTTTACAGCTTCTAAGCAATGTTTTCTTGGTTTTACCCTCTTTTGGGACAAAATGGGTATAAGTGGCTTTTAAACTCTCCACATCTATCTCAAACTCCTATAATTAGTTAGTTGCATTGGATTAAGACACATTTTAACCCCAGAAACACTAACATAACTGTTTTCAGCTTCTAAGCAATGTTTTTTTGGTTTTAGTCTGTTTTGGGACAAAATAGGTATAAGTGGCTTTTAAACTCTCCACATCTATCTCAAACTCCTATAATTAGTTAGTTGCATTGGATTAAGACACATTTTAACCCCAGAAACACTAACATAGCTGTTTACAGCTTCTAAGCAATGTTTTCTTGGTTTTAGCCTGTTTTGGGACAAAATGGGTATAAGTGGCTTTTAAACTCTCCACATCTATCTCAAACTCCTATAATTAGTTAGTTGCATTGGATTAAGACACATTTTAACCCCAGAAACACTAACATAGCTGTTTACAGCTTCTAAGCAATGTTTTCTTGGTTTTACCCTCTTTTGGGACAAAATGGGTATAAGTGGCTTTTAAACTCTCCACATCTATCTTAAAGTGTTATAATTAGTTAGTTTCAATGGTTTAAGACACATTTTAACCCAAGAAACACTAACATAGCTGTTTACAGCTTCTAAGCAATGTTTTCTTGGTTTTAGCCTGTTTTGGGACAAAATGGGTATAAGTGGCTTTTAAACTCTCCACATCTATCTTAAAGTCTTATAATTAGTTAGTTTCAATGGATTAAGACACATTTTAACCCCAGAAACACTAACATAGCTGTTTACAGCTTCTAAGCAATGTTTTCTTGGTTTTACCCTCTTTTGGGACAAAATGGGTATAAGTGGCTTTTAAACTCTCCACATCTATCTTAAAGTGTTATAATTAGTTAGTTTCAATGGATTAAGACACATTTTAACCCTAGAAACACTAACATAGCTGTTTACAGCTTCTAAGCAATGTTTTCTTGGTTTTAGCCTGTTTTGGGACAAAATGGGTATAAGTGGCTTTTAAACTCTCCACATCTATCTCAAACTCCTATAATTAGTTAGTTGCATTGGATTAAGACACATTTTAACCCCAGAAACACTAACATAGCTGTTTACAGCTTCTAAGCATTGTTTTCTTGGTTTTAGCCTGTTTTGGGACAAAATGGGTATAAGTGGCTTTTAAACTCTCCACATCTATCTTAAAGTCTTATAATTAGTTAGTTTCAATGGATTAAGACACATTTTAACCCAAGAAACACTAACATAGCTGTTTACAGCTTCTAAGCAATGTTTTCTTTGTTTTACCCTCTTTTGGGACAAAATGGGTATAAGTGGCTTTTAAACTCTCCACATCTATCTCAAACTCCTATAATTAGTTAGATGCATTGGATTAAGACACATTTTAACCCCAGAAACACTAACATAGCTGTTTACAGCTTCTAAGCAATGTTTTCTTGGTTTTAGCCTGTTTTGGGACAAAATGGGTATAAGTGGCTTTTAAACTCTCCACATCTATCTCAAACTCCTATAATTAGTTTGTTGCATTGGATTAAGACACATTTTAACCCAGAAACACTAACATAGCTGTTTACAGCTTCTAAGCATTGTTTTCTTGGTTTTAGCCTGTTTTGGGACAAAATGGGTATAAGTGGCTTTTAAACTCTCCACATCTATCTTAAAGTCTTATAATTAGTTAGTTTCAATGGATTAAGACACATTTTAACCCAAGAAACACTAACATAGCTGTTTACAGCTTCTAAGCAATGTTTTCTTTGTTTTACCCTCTTTTGGGACAAAATGGGTATAAGTGGCTTTTAAACTCTCCACATCTATCTCAAACTCCTATAATTAGTTAGTTGCATTGGATTAAGACACATTTTAACCCCAGAAACACTAACATAACTGTTTTCAGCTTCTAAGCAATGTTTTTTTGGTTTTAGTCTGTTTTGGGACAAAATAGGTATAAGTGGCTTTTAAACTCTCCACATCTATCTCAAACTCCTATAATTAGTTAGTTGCATTGGATTAAGACACATTTTAACCCCAGAAACACTAACATAGCTGTTTACAGCTTCTAAGCAATGTTTTCTTGGTTTTAGCCTGTTTTGGGACAAAATGGGTATAAGTGGCTTTTAAACTCTCCACATCTATCTCAAACTCCTATAATTAGTTAGTTGCATTGGATTAAGACACATTTTAACCCCAGAAACACTAACATAGCTGTTTACAGCTTCTAAGCAATGTTTTCTTGGTTTTACCCTCTTTTGGGACAAAATGGGTATAAGTGGCTTTTAAACTCTCCACATCTATCTTAAAGTGTTATAATTAGTTAGTTTCAATGGATTAAGACACATTTTAACCCAAGAAACACTAACATAGCTGTTTACAGCTTCTAAGCAATGTTTTCTTGGTTTTAGCCTGTTTTGGGACAAAATGGGTATAAGTGGCTTTTAAACTCTCCACATCTATCTTAAAGTCTTATAATTAGTTAGTTTCAATGGATTAAGACACATTTTAACCCCAGAAACACTAACATAGCTGTTTACAGCTTCTAAGCAATGTTTTTTTGGTTTTACCCTCTTTTGGGACAAAATGGGTATAAGTGGCTTTTAAACTCTCCACATCTATCTTAAAGTGTTATAATTAGTTAGTTACAATGGATTAAGACACATTTTAACCCTAGAAACACTAACATAGCTGTTTACAGCTTCTAAGCAATGTTTTCTTGGTTTTAGCCTGTTTTGGGACAAAATGGGTATAAGTGGCTTTTAAACTCTCCACATCTATCTCAAACTCCTATAATTAGTTAGATGCATTGGATTAAGACACATTTTAACCCCAGAAACACTAACATAGCTGTTTACAGCTTCTAAGCAATGTTTTCTTGGTTTTAGCCTGTTTTGGGACAAAATGGGTATAAGTGGCTTTTAAACTCTCCACATCTATCTCAAACTCCTATAATTAGTTTGTTGCATTGGATTAAGACACATTTTAACCCCATAAACACTAACATAGCTGTTTACAGCTTCTAAGCAATGTTTTCTTGGTTTTAGCCTATTTTGGGACAAAATGGGTATAAGTGGCTTTTAAACTCTCCACATCTATCTTAAAGTCTTATAATTAGTTAGTTTCAATGGATTAAGACACATTTTAACCCCAGAAACACTAACATAGCTGTTTACAGCTTCTAAGCAATGTTTTCTTGGTTTTAGCCTGTTTTGGGACAAAATCGGTATAAGTGGCTTTTAAACTCTCCACATCTATCTCAAACTCCTATAATTAGTTAGTTGCTTTGGATTAAGACACATTTTAACCCCAGAAACACTAACATAACTGTTTTCAGCTTCTAAGCAATGTTTTGTTGGTTTTAGCCTGTTTTGGGACAAAATAGTTATAAGTGACTTTTAAACTCTCCACATCTATCTCAAACTCCTATAATTAGTTAGTTGCATTGGATAAAGACACATTTTAACCCCATAAACACTAACATAGCTGTTTACAGCTTCTAAGCAATGTTTTCTTGGTTTTAGCCTGTTTTGGGACAAAATGGGTATAAGTGGCTTTTAAACTCTCCACATCTATCTCAAACTCTTATAACTAGTCAGTTGCATTGGATTAAGACAAATTTTAACCCCAGAAACATTAACATAGCTGTTTACAGCTTCTAAACAATGTTTTCTTGGTTTTAGCCTGTTTTGGGACAAAATGGGTATAAGTGGCTTTTAAACACTCCACATCAATCTCAAACTCTTATAATTAGTAAGTTGCATTGGATTAAGACACATTTTAACCCCATAAACACTAACATAGCTGTTTACAGCTTCTAAGCAATGTTTTCTTGGTTTTACCCTCTTTTGGGAGAAAATGGGTATAAGTGGCTTTTAAACTCTCCACATCTATCTTAAAGTCTTATAATTAGTTAGTTTCAATGGATTAAGACACATTTTAACCCCAGAAACACTAACATAGCTGTTTACAGCTTCTAAGCAATGTTTTCTTGGTTTTAGCCTGTTTTGGGACAAAATGGGTATAAGTGGCTTTTAAACTCTCCACATCTATCTCAAACACCTATAATTAGTTATTAAGACACATTTTAACCCCAGAAACACTAACATAGCTGTTTACAGCTTCTAAGCAATGTTTTCTTGGTTTTAGCCTGTTTTGGGACAAAATGGGTATAAGTGGCTTTTAAAGTCTCCACATCTATCTCAAACTCTTATAACTAGTCAGTTGCATTGGATTAAGACACACTTCAACCCCAGAAACACTAACATAGCTGTTTACAGCTTCTAGGCAATGTTTTCTTGGTTTTAGCCTATTTTGGGACAAAATGGGTATAAGTGGCTTTTAAACTCTCCACAACTATCTCAAACTCCTATAATTAGTTAGTTGCATTGGATTAAGACACATTTTAACCCCAGAAACACCTACATAACTGTTTACAGTTTCTAAAGCAATGCTTTCTTGGTTTTAGCCTGTTTTGGGACAAAATTGGTATAAGTGGCTTTTAAACTCTCCACATCTATCTTAAAGTCTTATAATTAGTTAGTTTCAATGGATTAAGACACATTTTAACCCCAGAAACACTAACATAGCTGTTTACAGCTTCTAAGCAATGTTTTCTTGGTTTTAGCCTGTTTTGGGACAAAATGGGTATAAGTGGCTTTTAAACTCTCCACATCTATCTCAAACTCCTATAATTAGTTAGTTGCATTGGATAAAGACACATTTTAACCCCAGAAACACTAACATAGCTGTTTAGAGCTTCTAAGCAATGTTTTCTTGGTTTTAGCCTGTTTTGGGACAAAATGGGTATAAGTGGCTTTTAAACTCTCCACATCTATCTCAAACTCTTATAACTAGTCAGTTGCATTGGATTAAGACACATTTTAACCCCAGAAACATAAACATAGCTGTTTACAGCTTCTAAACAATGTTTTCTTGGGTTTAGCCTGTTTTGGGACAAAATGGGTATAAGTGGCTTTTAAACACTCCACATCAATCTCAAACTCTTATAATTAGTTAGTTGCATTGGATTAGGACACATTTTAACCCCATAAACACTAACATTGCTGTTTACAGCTTCTAAGCAATGTTTTCTTGGTTTTACGCTCTTTTGGGACAAAATGGGTATAAGTGGCTTTTAAACACTCCACATCAATCTCAAACTCTTATAATTAGTTAGTTGCATTGGATTAAGACACATTTTAACCCCATAAACACTAACATAGCTGTTTACAGCTTCTAAGCAATGTTTTCTTGGTTTAAGCCTGTTTTGGGACAAAATGGGTATAAGTGGCTTTTAAACTCTCCACATCAATCTCAAACTCTTATAATTAGTTAGTTGCATTGAATTAAGAACACATTTTAACCCCAGAAACACTAACATAGCTGTTTACAGCTTCTAAGCAATGTTTTCTTGGTTTTAGCCTGTTTTGGGACAAAATGGGTATAAGTGGCTTTTAAAGTCTCCACATCTATCTCAAACTCTTATAACTAGTCAGCTGCATTGGATTAAGACACATTTCAACCCCAGAAACACTAACATAGCTGTTTACAGCTTCTAAGCAATGTTTTCTTGGTTTTAGCTTATTTTGGGACAAAATTGGTATAAGTGGCTTTTAAACTCTCCACATCTATCTCAAAATCCTATAATTAGTTAGTTGCATTGGATTCAGACACATTTTAACCCCAGAAACACTAACATAGCTGTTTACAGCTTCTAAGCAATGTTTTCTTGGTTTTAGCCTGTTTTGGGACAAAATGGGTATAAGTGGCTTTTAAACTCTCCACATCTATCTCAAACTCCTATAATTAGTTAGTTGCATTGGATTAAGACACATTTTAACCCCAGAAACACTAACATAGCTGTTTACAGCTTCTAAGCAATGTTTTCTTGGTTTTAGCCTGTTTTAGGACAAAATGGGTATAAGTGGCTTTTAAACTCTCCACATCTATCTCAAACTCCTATAATTAGTTAGTTGCATTGGATAAAGACACATTTTAACCCCAGAAACACTAACATAGCTGTCTAGAGCTTCTAAGCAATGTTTTCTTGGTTTTAGCCTGTTTTGGGACAAAATGGGTATAAGTGGCTTTTAAACTCTCCACATCTATCTCAAACTCTTATAACTAGTCAGTTGCATTGGATTAAGACACATTTTAACCCCAGAAACATTAACATAGCTGTTTACAGCTTCTAAACAATGTTTTCTTGGGTTTAGCCTGTTTTGAGACAAAATGGGTATAAGTGGCTTTTAAACACTCCACATCAATCTCAAACTCTTATAATTAGTTAGTTGCATTGGATTAGGACACATTTTAACCCCATAAACACTAACATTGCTGTTTACAGCTTCTAAGCAATGTTTTCTTGGTTTTACCCTCTTTTGGGACAAAATAGGTATAAGTGGCTTTTAAACACTCCACATCAATCTCAAACTCTTATAGTTAGTTAGTTGCATTGGATTAAGACACATTTTAACCCCATAAACACTAACATAGCTGTTTACAGCTTCTAAGCAATGTTTTCTTGGTTTAAGCCTGTTTTGGGACAAAATGGGTATAAGTGGCTTTTAAACTCTCCACATCAATCTCAAACTCTTATAATTAGTTAGTTGCATTGAATTAAGACACATTTTAACCCCAGAAACACTAACATAGCTGTTTACAGCTTCTAAGCAATGTTTTCTTGGTTTTAGCCTGTTTTGGGACAAAATGGGTATAAGTGGCTTTTAAAGTCTCCACATCTATCTCAAACTCTTATAACTAGTCAGCTGCATTGGATTAAGACACATTTCAACCCCAGAAACACTAACATAGCTGTTTACAGCTTCTAAGCAATGTTTTCTTGGTTTTAGCCTATTTTGGGACAAAATTGGTATAAGTGGCTTTTAAACTCTCCACATCTATCTCAAAATCCTATAATTAGTTAGTTGCATTGGATTCAGACACATTTTAACCCTTGAAACACTAACATAGCTGTTTACAGCTTCTAAGCAATGTTTTCTTGGTTTTAGCCTGTTTTGGGACAAAATGGGTATAAGTGGCTTTTAAACTCTCCACATCTATCTCAAACTCCTATAATTAGTTAGTTGCATTGGATTAAGACACATTTTAACCCCAGAAACACTAACATAGCTGTTTACAGCTTCTAAGCAATGTTTTCTTGGTTTTAGCCTGTTTTGGGACAAATTGGGTATAAGTGGCTTTTAAAGTCGCCACATCTATCTCAAACTCTTATAACTAGTCAGTTGCATTGGTTAAGACACATTTCAACCCCAGAAACACTAACATAGCTGTTTACAGCTTCTAAGCAATGTTTTCTTGGTTTTAGCCTATTTTGGGACAAAATGGGTATAAGTGGCTTTTAAACTCTCCACATCTATCTCAAACTCCTATAATTAGTTAGTTGCATTGGATTCAGACACATTTTAACCCCAGAAACACTAACATAGCTGTTTACAGCTTCTAAGCAATGTTTTCTTGGTTTTAGCCTGTTTTGGGACAAAATGGGTATAAGTAGCTTTTAAACACTCCACATCAATCTCAAACTCTTATAATTAGTTAGTTGCATTGAATTAAGACACATTTTAACCCCAGAAACACTAACATAGCTGTTTACAGCTTCTAAACAATGTTTTCCTTGTTTTAGCCTGTTTTGGGACAAAATGGGTATAAGTGGCTTTTAAACTCTCCACATCTATCTCAAACTCTTATAACTAGTCAGTTGCATTGGATAAAGACACATTTTAACCCCATAAACACTAACATAGCTGTTTACAGCTTCTAAGCTATGTTTTCTTGGTTTTAGCCTGTTTTGGGACAAAATGGGTATAAGTGGCTTTTAAACTCTCCACATCTATCTCAAACTCCTATAATTAGTTAGTTTCAATGGATTAAGACACATTTTAACCCCAGAAACACTAACATAGCTGTTTACAGCTTCTAAGCAATGTTTTCTTGGTTTTAGCCTGTTTTGGGACAAAATGGGTATAAGTGGCTTTTAAACTCTCCACATCAATCTCAAACTCTTATAATTACTTAGTTGCATTGGATTAAGACACATTTTAACCCCATAAACACTAACATAGCTGTTTACAGCTTCTAAGCAATGTTTTCTTGGTTTTAGCCTGTTTTGGGACAAAATGGGTATAAGTGGCTTTTAAACTCTCCACATCTATCTTAAAGTCTTATAATTAGTTAGTTTCAACGGATTAAGACACATTTTAACCCCAGAAACACTAACATAGCTGTTTACAGCTTCTAAGCAATGTTTTCTTGGTTTTAGCCTGTTTTGGGACAAAATGGGTATAAGTGGCTTTTAAACTCTCCACATCTATCTCAAACTCCTATAATTAGTTAGTTGCATTGGATTAAGACACATTTTAACCCCAGAAACACTAACATAGCTGTTTACAGCTTCTAAACAATGTTTTTTTGGTTTTAGCATGTTTTGGGACAAAATGGGTATAAGTGGCTTTTAAACACTCCACATCAATCTCAAACTCTTATAATTAGTTAGTTGTATTGGATTAAGACACATTTTAACCCCATAAACACTAACATAGCTGTTTACAGCTTCTAAGCAATGTTTTCTTGGTTTTAGCCTGTTTTGGGACAAAATGGGTATAAGTGGCTTTTAAACTCTCCACATCTATCTCAAACTCCTATAATTAGTTAGTTGCATTGGATTCAGACACATTTTAACCCCAGAAACACTAACATAGCTGTTTACAGCTTCTAAGCAATGTTTTCTTGGTTTTAGCCTGTTTTGGGACAAATTGGGTATAAGTGGCTTTTAAACTCTCCACATCTATCTCAAACTCCTATAATTAGTTAGTTGCATTGGATTAAGACACATTTTAACCCCAGAAACACTAACATAGCTGTTTACAGCTTCTAAGCAATGTTTTCTTGGTTTTAGCCTGTTTTGGGACAAAATGGGTATAAGTGGCTTTTAAACTCTCCACATCTATCTCAAACTCCTATAATTAGTTAGTTTCAATGGATTAAGACACATTTTAACCCCAGAAACACTAACATAGCTGTTTACAGCTTCTAAGCAATGTTTTCTTGGTTTTAGCCTGTTTTGGGACAAAATGGGTATAAGTGGCTTTTAAACTCGCCACATCAAACTCAAACTCTTATAATTACTTAGTTGCATTGGATTAAGACACATTTTAACCCCATAAACACTAACATATATGAAACCGCACACACACCTTGTCCGTACATCCGTCCGTACAACCATCACCATTGGGCCGTCCGTACAGCTAAAGGCCTACCAAGCTCAACCCATGAGGATCACGAGTCCATTCCATGTCCACCAGCCTCCAACGGTCACAAGAGCTTCTCGATCCTTCTCCTCATAGCCGTTAGTGTAGAGTGCGCAAGTGGGAAGGATCACATGTCTTCTTAAGGACATGTCGCTATCTTTATATGTAAATGTGCCTAGGATCATCTTAGTATATTCTTTTGTATATGTCTATAAGTAGATTGTAATTATGTTCTAAATGAGGTAAGAAGAGATAATATCTCTTTCTCCACAATACTCTCTCTATACTCTCTTACTATACTCTCAACGATTCTCACTCTCTTGTTATTCAAATCTTCTCACTAAACTCATAATCGATCCTATTAATTCTTACATGGTATCAGAGCCTGGTTGCTCGTCATTCTAAAGTTTTTGATCATCACTTACTTCCGCTTCTCCTTCTCTCTCATTTTCTGTTTTTGACTTGAAAGTCATTTTCTTTAACCGTTGGATAATAGCTTTACCTAACGGTCCCTTCATCATGGAAAGTGTCAAAACCATGGTTGTTCCGGTGACTCTCAAGGGAGAGAACTATCTGCTGTGGGCGAGGACCACGAAAACTGCCCTTTGTGGCCGAGGCCTTTGGTCTCACGTGGAGAAGAGCGAAGCTCCGAGTGGTGAGGCCACCAAGGACGGCAAGGAACTTGCCGGAGATGAAAAGAACAAATGGTTCCAAGAAGACCAAGGAGTCTTAGCCATCATTCAAAACTCTCTAGATGCCCCCCATTCTTGAAGCCTACTCCTACTGCGAGACGGCGAAGGACTTGTGGGACACCCTCAAGAACGTTTTTGGTAATATTACCAATGTCAATCGTATCTTCGAGATTAAAAGGGCCATCAATAACCTCAACCAAGAGGATATGGAGTTTACAAAGCATTTTGGGAAGTTTAGGTCCCTTTGGGCTGAACTAGAAATGCTGCGACCGGCGACAATTGATCCGGCCATACTGAACGAGAGGCGTGAACAAGACAAAGTGTTTGGGCTGCTCTTGACCCTAAACCCCTCCTACAATGATCTCATCAAACACATCTTGCGGTCAGATAAACTCCCAAGCCTTGATGATGTTTGTAACCAAATTCAAAAGGAGCATGGCTCCATGGGATTGTTCGGCAGCAAGGGAGAGCTGGTGACCGCTAACAAAGCTGAGATGGCATCAGCAAACAAAGGCTACTACCGACCGGAGGACAAGAACAACCCGCCGGTTTGTGAGCACTGTAAGAAACTTGGCCACTTCAAGAGCCGCTGCTGGATCCTACATCCGCATCTAGCACCACCACCGGGAACAATCCGAGGTGGACGACCAAACCGCGGAGGACAACCGAGAGCTCACCAAGCAACTGCCGTGGGGGAGCCATTGATCTCTGAGCAGCCTCAACGAGTGACCGGTGGAACTGCTCTTGCTGCAGCATCGTCCGAGCTGGTAAGGCGGTCCGACCTTGATGCGCTCATCAAAGCCCTCAAGGAGGCCACCGGTAAGGCGTTTCTTACTTCAAACAAAACTAAGTCTCTTATTGTTGATTCTGGTGCATCTCATCACATGATTAGTGATTCTAGGTTAATGAGTGATATTAAGCCTGCTAATGGTAATGTTGTGATAGCTAATGGTGAGAAAGTTCCAATTAAAGGCATAGGGAATTTAAAGTTATTTAACAAAGAAACTAAAGCTTTCTATATGCCAAATTTCACATCTAATTTGCTATCAGTTAAGAGGGCCACCACTGATTTAAATTGTTATGCAATATTTGGTCCTAACAAGGTTCATTTTCAGGATATTGAGACAAGTAAAGTTCTTGGTCGAGGAGGTTCCAAGGATGATCTATATGTGCTTGAGGACTTGAATCTATCTTCTTCTACTGCATCTTGTTTTAATTCGGTTATTATTAAACCTAGTGATTCTATTTTACATGCTAGGCTAGGACATCCTCATACTAGAGCTTTATCATTAATGTTTCCTAATATTTCTTTTAAAAATGATGAGTGTGAGGCATGTATTCTTGGTAAACATTGCAAGGCTGTTTTTCCTAAATCTATGACTATTTATGAAAATTGTTTTGATTTAATCCATTCAGATGTTTGGACTTCCCCTTGCTTGTCTAGAGAAAATCAAAAATATTTTGTGACTTTTATTGATGAAAAATCAAAATATACTTGGCTGACCTTGCTTCCCTCTAAAGATAGAGTTCTTGAAGCCTTCACGAATTTTCAAAAATATGTGACTAACCATTATAATGCAAAGATTAAAATTTTGAGATCAGATAATGGAGGAGAGTATACAAGCCATGCCTTCAAACAATACCTAGCAAACCATGGGATTATTCATCAAACAAGCTGTCCATATACACCCCAACAAAATGGTGTTGCTGAAAGGAAGAATAGGCACCTCATGGAAGTGGCAAGATCCATGATGTTTCACACCAATGTTCCAAAGAAGTTTTGGGGAGATGCTGTTCTTGCGGCTTGCTACCTCATTAACCGGACACCAACCAAAGTTCTTCAAGACAGTTCACCGTTTGAGGTAATAAACAAGGTAAAACCCTCATTTGATCATTTAAGAGTATTTGGCTGCGTGTGTTATGTGTTGAAGCCAGGAGAACTGCGCGACAAGCTTGATGCTAAGAGTGTTAAGAGCATGTTCCTTGGGTACTCGACGACTCAAAAAGGCTACAAGTGCTACGAGCCGAACATGAAGCGCGTTTTTGTCTCTCGTGATGTTAAGTTCGTGGAGTCTAAAGGCTTCTATGAGGAAAAGAACTGGGAGAGCCTTCGAGACTTGTCCACCTCACCATCTGACCGAGCTAACAACCTTCGCATCCTTCTCGAGAGACTCGGTGTTGACAATGCCCCCGCGTCAACACCTGCACCCCCAGTCAATGCACCGGCCACTTCACCGCCGGAGTCTCTAGACAATGATCCCTCGGCTGCACTTGATGAACACTCGGCTGAACTTGATGAACAATCCGATGATGAAAATGGTTTAAATTCAGTTCCGGTGGACAATGCTTCCGGTGATGAGGATTATGTGCCCACCGAGGAAGACAATGACGATGAGGCCACACCACAGGAAGTTATCCCACTTCGCCGCAGTGAACGCCTCAAGTTTCCCCCCTCCAATTGGCGAAACACTCGGGTCTACTACAACAACGTTGCTGTAGCTCATCCGATTCAAGCGGTATGCACCTTGGCTCATTTTCCTCCACACCATCAAGTGTTTCTTGGCAAGATTGATGCTCATTGGATTCCCAAAGACTATGAAGAAGCCAAGAATCATAAGGAATGGTGTGATGCTGTCAATGCCGAGAAGAATGCAATGGAGGCCAATCATACATGGGACGAGGCTGACTTACCCAAAGGCAAGAAGGCTGTGACATCCAGGTGGATCTTTACCATTAAATATAAGAGTGATGGGGAGATCGAACGCTACAAAGCCAGACTCGTTGCAAGGGGGTTCACTCAAACGTATGGGGAGGACTACCAAGATACGTTTGCACCGGTGGCCAAACTTCACACGGTTCGAGTTGTTCTCTCTCTTGCAACCAACCTTGACTGGGACTTATGGCAAATGGATGTTAAGAACGCCTTCTTACAAGGAGAGCTCGAGGATGAAGTTTATATGAGGCCACCTCCGGGTTTAGAAGACATCATTGGTCCCGGGAAAGTATTAAAACTGAACAAGGCGATTTATGGACTCAAACAGTCCCCTAGGGCTTGGTATCACAAGTTAAGCACCACACTCCTTGAGAAAGGCTTCCGCAAATCAGAGGCTGACCACACTCTATTCACCTTACCAAGTGAAAAAGGTATTATAGTCATTCTAGTTTATGTTGATGATATCATCATAACTGGAAGTGACAAGGTAGGCATTCGAGAGACTAAGGCTTACCTTAAGTCAGTTTTTGATATCAAAGACCTAGGAGAACTTAAATATTTTCTTGGTATAGAAGTATATAGGACTAATGAAGGATTGTTTTTATCACAAAGAAAATATGCTCTTGATTTATTGAGTGAAGCAGGGAAGCTAGGTTCAAAAGCTGTATCTACACCCCTTGATGAAAACTATAAGGCCGGAGGAAAGGGGGAGTGTGATGCAGCTCCATTTCAAGACGTCAAGCGATACCGGCGGCTAGTAGGTAAGCTTATATACCTTACTATCACTAGACCTGATATTTGCTTTGCTGTTAATCAGGTGAGCCAACACATGCAAAGTCCTACCGTGCATCATTGGGGTATGGTGAACCGCATCCTCAAATATCTCAAGGGCTCGCCGGGGCAAGGCATATGGATGGGTCGAAATGAAAGCACGGAGCTAGTAGGGTATTGTGATGCGGATTACGCCGGAGACCGTGGAGACCGTCGCTCCACTACAGGCTACTGCACGTTCCTAGGAGGCAACTTGATCACATGGAAGAGCAAGAAACAAAAGGTGGTATCCCTATCAAGTGCTGAATCGGAGTATAGAGCCATGAGAAAGTTAACAACCGAGTTGATGTGGCTCAAGGCACTCATCAAGGACCTTGGAATCGAGTCACCTAAGCCTATTACTATGCATTGCGACAATGAGGCAGCTATTCACATCGCAACAAACTCGGTGTTCCATGAGAGAACCAAGCACATTGAAGTCGACTGCCACAAAGTCCGAGAGCAAATTAAACTTGGAGTTGTTCTACCATGTCACACCGAGAGCTCTGAACAATTGGCTGACGTTTTCACCAAGGCGGCCAGTCCACAAGTGTGTGAGTACATTCACTCCAAACTTGGCCTCAAAGATCTTACTCGGCCATGATTGTCTTCACATGATGCCCACACTCTTTTTCCCTTAAGTATAGTTTTTCCCAAGTGGTTTTCTATACTAAGGTTTTTTTAATGAGGTGGGTGTGCATGAGTCCAAGCTTGATCAATGCTCATGATCAAGCTTGAGGGGGAGTATGAAACCGCACACACACCTTGTCCGTACATCCGTCCGTACAACCATCACCATTGGGCCGTCCGTACAGCTAAAGGCCTACCAAGCTCAACCCATGAGGATCACGAGTCCATTCCATGTCCACCAGCCTCCAACGGTCACAAGAGCTTCTCGATCCTTCTCCTCATAGCCGTTAGTGTAGAGTGCGCAAGTGGGAAGGATCACATGTCTTCTTAAGGACATGTCGCTATCTTTATATGTAAATGTGCCTAGGATCATCTTAGTATATTCTTTTGTATATGTCTATAAGTAGATTGTAATTATGTTCTAAATGAGGTAAGAAGAGATAATATCTCTTTCTCCACAATACTCTCTCTATACTCTCTTACTATACTCTCAACGATTCTCACTCTCTTGTTATTCAAATCTTCTCACTAAACTCATAATCGATCCTATTAATTCTTACAACATAGCTGTTCACAGCTTCTAAGCATTGTTTTCTTGGTTTTAGCCTATTTTGGGACAAAATGGGTATAAGTGGCTTTTAAACTCTCCACATCTATCTTAAAGTCTTATAATTAGTTATTTTCAACGGATTAAGACACATTTTATCCCCAGAAACACTAACATAGCTGTTTACAACTTCTAAGCAATGTTTTCTTGTTTTTAGCCTGTTTTGGGACAAAATGGGTATAAGTGGCTTTTAAACTCTCCACATCTATCTCAAACTCCTATAATTAGTTAGTTGCATTGGATGAAGACACATTTTAACCCCAGAAACACTAACATAACTGTTTACAGCTTCTAAGCAATGTTTTTTTGGTTTTAGCCTGTTTTGGGACAAAATGGATATAAGTGGCTTTTTAACTCTCCACATCTATCTCAAACTCCTATAATTAGTTTGTTGCATTGGATTAAGACACATTTTAACACCAGAAACACTAACATAGCTGTTTGCAGCTTCTAAGCAATGTTTTCTTGGTTTTAGCCTGTTTTGGGACAAAATGGGTATAAGTGGCTTTTATACTCTCCACATCTATCTTAAAGTCTTATAATTAGTTAGTTTCAATGGATTAAGACACATTTTAACCCCAGAAACACTAACATAGCTGTTTACAGCTTCTAAGCAATGTTTTCTTGGTTTTAGCTTGTTTTGGGACAAAATGGGTATAAGTGGCTTTTAAACTCTCCACATCTATCTCAAACTCCTATAATTAGTTAGTTGCATTGGATTAAGACACATTTTAACCCCAGAAACACTAACATAGCTGTTTACAGCTTCTAAGCAATGTTTTCTTGGTTTTAGCCTGTTCTGGG
Organism: Camelina sativa; assembly: GCF_030686135.1. Taxonomy (NCBI): domain Eukaryota; kingdom Viridiplantae; phylum Streptophyta; class Magnoliopsida; order Brassicales; family Brassicaceae; genus Camelina; species Camelina sativa. Next base: position 17,953,531 of record NC_141894.1, on the reverse strand, counting down.
ACAAAATGGGTATAAGTGGCTTTTAAAGTCTCCACATCTATCTCAAACTCTTATAACTAGTCAGTTGCATTGGATTAAGACACATTTCAACCCCAGAAACACTAACATAGCTGTTTACAGCTTCTAAGCAATGTTTTCTTGGTTTTAGCCTATTTTGGGACAAAATGGGTATAAGTGGCTTTTAAACTCTCCACATCTATCTCAAACTCCTATAATTAGTTAGTTGCATTGGATTCAGACACATTTTAACCCCAGAAACACTAACATAGCTGTTTACAGCTTCTAAGCAATGTTTTCTTGGTTTTAGCCTGTTTTGGGACAAATTGGGTATAAGTGGCTTTTAAACTCTCCACATCTATCTCAAACTCCTATAATTAGTTAGTGTTGGGATTTATGAGACAAAGCTCACAAGAGAGGGTAGACAAACACTTGGTGAATGAATCCCCCTTTACCCACAACAAACTAACTCATTCTCAAGGGGGAGGAGAGAACATCAACTTGTGATGAACTCCCCATAAACAAGCTAGATAGAACCCAAATACTAGAGAGTAAGCGGATCCTAACTAGGAGAAGCACTAGTTTGAGACTTATCCTCTTCTAGTATCACAACACTTAGAGTTTGTGTACTTAGGAGAAGGAGGATTAAGAATCAGTAATCTAGGCTAAGTAAAGCAGTAAATAAGAAGAGTTTAGGTGGATTTGAGAAGAGAGTAGGCTGCCTTAAGGGCAGCCTCTAACCGCTAATCTCCTAAACACTCTACATTGTTGATATGAACAAGAACACAAGTAGAGAGGGAAAACGGTTTCTCTTCTATTAGATAATATTGTGATTGTTGTTACATATGAGAGATTATACATTAATATAGGAGAAGAAGGTCATATGACCGTTAGACACAAAGAGAGAAGAAGAAGGTGATAGGGACGTTCTCAATTCAACTTGGTGAAAGCGACTTCCTTCCTTCACCAAACGCTCACGTGAATCTTCTCCCTTCCTTCCTTTTCCTTTCTTCTTCTTTATGGGCCTCTCTCCCTTGTAAGGCCTCGTTTTCCTTTCTCCCAAGCCTCTCAAACTCGGCCTCTCTATCTACTGGACCGAGCGTAGGCCTAAGGGCCGAGACCGTACGGACGGGCCTGTACGGACGGGCCTTCTCTTCAATGTGTTCACGGCCTAACTGGCCGCTCACCGGACATGGGTCCGTTCACGGACACGGTACATGGTACCGGACACGGTACATGGTCGCTCACGGACACGGACATGGCCTTACCGGCCTTTACATGGCCTTTCCGGCCTTTCTTCTCTTCTTCCAAGGCTCGGCCTTACCGGCCTCTCCTCTCTCCTCCTTGGTACATTCTAATACTCCCCCGCACGTTTGATCTGCAGGGCACCATGGGGACCAAAGATCAAGCGTGGACACGTGAGGACTACCTCATTAAAAACCTTAACAAAGAAAACCACTTGGGAGAAAACTTTGTTAAGTAAAAAGAGTGTAGTCTCCACGTTCCTTGATGTCGCAATGATCTTGGTTTGTCAAGAACCAGCTCTCTTCTCTTTAAGCCTTTGAACCGCTACACTTCCTTAGCCCTCCTTGCCTTTAGCACATTCCTTATGATCTCCATCCTTGTTCCTTTAGAATTCCTTTGAGGCTCTCATAGTCTCCTTTACCCTTAAACAAGTGATAAAGAAGAAAAGAATAAGTGTTTGCTATGAGGAATATCAAAGAAAAATTCTAAAAGTGTGACAATTTAAGAAGAATCATATTAAAGACTAAAGACTAGTAATGAAGCTAAGGTAATGAATTTATGAATTAAAATAGAGAAGGGTTTAGAGCACAGCCTTTATGGTGTTTTGATGGATAGGAAGGAGAGGGTTGAACACTGATGCGGTTTGAAATTCCTCCTTGAGACCGCTTCTCTAACCATGGTTTTTAACCCGGTCAGTTTTATCGTCAGACTGACATATGCCCACTGAATCGGACATAACTTTCGAACGGCTGCTCGGATTGGTATGATTCCACTTCCACTGGCAAGATGACTCTGTGGTCTCGAACTTTAATGAAGAACGCGGAAGCCGAATCGCAGTGGAAGGGTTTCGTCCGAGTCGATCTTTGAGACGCTTCGGCTGAGCTTTAAGTAAAGACTTTTGCTTGTGGCCGAGCAGAATCTGTGAGGTACGGTCTGAAGTCACTTGATCTCCCCCGTAACCTTTACTTGATGATGGGCTGAAACCTCATCACCTCAGTTGAAGCCTTGTGCATCACCGTTCTTGTGCACATCCAATCAACAGTTGAAACCTTGTGCATCACCTTTCCTAAAGACCATTGTGCACATCCGATCAACAACTTGGCACTAACACACATGCTCTTGGACTGATTCATCACCTTCCACCAGCTTAACAAAGACTTGGTGGCCCTTGGTTCTAACTCCAGGCATTGTGCTGCGCTCTCCTCATGGCTATCTTGTAGCCTTCAACCTCGCCACTTCTTCTCCTTGAGATAGTGAGCGAGCTCCACACAATCTTCAATGCTGAAACTGAAACCAAAAATCAATGGAACAGATTCTAAACAAGAGATTGTTAGAGATTAGAGAATAGAGAATATAGAATATTACTGAAAATAAAATAGAATTTAGAGAATAAGTAACCAAGTATAAGTAACCAAGAGAATAAAGTATAAGAGAGTATATGGGCGGAAGTATAAGGTGAGTGGAGAGTAGAATAGAGAATTTGCTCAAGAGTTCTTATGGACAGAGTTATACTCTGTTTTCTTGAGTTGAAAGAAGCTTTGACAGCCAAGAACATCCAAGAAGACAATCTCTTTTGGTGCTTTAATGGCTGAAACACATGGACCTTATGGAAAATTAGTTTCTCCAAAGGTTTAGGACACTTCTCATGGTAGAATCACTTAAACAGGTGTTCTCCAAGAGTCTAATGCCTTCAAGGATCACGAAAGAGCATATAGAAGATGCTTTCCATGTTCAAAATTCAAATAAAAGAAGAAACACCTTTGGAACAACCTTTTGTCCATTGGTTAAAAGAATGCATCTTGGACCAACTTGAATCTATTTGACCAAGCGGGCCATACATGCTAAAAACAAGAACTCTCTCTTCCCCAAACTCGAATCTGGACACACCATATGGCCAGAAACAAAGCTTTCTCAACCTTGAGAAGAAGAAGAAGCGATTTAGTAATTAAGCCTTTAAAGGAAATTTAACAAAAGCAAAATTAAACCTTTAGAGGAAAATTAACTAAATCCTAAGAGAACTAAATCCTAAGAATTTCGTGGCTCATACAAGCACACAAAAACGTGAATCCTTACCAAGAACAAAACCGATTTGCTCCTTGGTTCATCACCACCTCATTTAAACCCAAGCTTTCACCAAATCGGTAAGCCTAAAGATGAGGTTTTAAAATCGATTTCTTTCACACACTTGGTCTACAAATTCTAACAAGAGAAGAGACCAAGCTTACTCAACAATGAGCTGCTAGAGAATCGATTTAACAACAAAAAGCAAAATTAAAGCTTTAAAGAACTAAGCTAAGCGAATTAACACCTAAGCTAGGATTAAAACTTTAACTAAGCTAACTCCTAAGAAAACGACATTGAGAATGAGTTTGAATCACCAAGAACAGAACCTGCTCTGATACCATGTTGGGATTTATGAGACAAAGCTCACAAGAGAGGGTAGACAAACACTTGGTGAATGAATCCCCCTTTACCCACAACAAACTAACTCATTCTCAAGGGGGAGGAGAGAACATCAACTTGTGATGAACTCCCCATAAACAAGCTAGATAGAACCCAAATACTAGAGAGTAAGCGGATCCTAACTAGGAGAAGCACTAGTTTGAGACTTATCCTCTTCTAGTATCACAACACTTAGAGTTTGTGTACTTAGGAGAAGGAGGATTAAGAATCAGTAATCTAGGCTAAGTAAAGCAGTAAATAAGAAGAGTTTAGGTGGATTTGAGAAGAGAGTAGGCTGCCTTAAGGGCAGCCTCTAACCGCTAATCTCCTAAACACTCTACATTGTTGATATGAACAAGAACACAAGTAGAGAGGGAAAACGGTTTCTCTTCTATTAGATAATATTGTGATTGTTGTTACATATGAGAGATTATACATTAATATAGGAGAAGAAGGTCATATGACCGTTAGACACAAAGAGAGAAGAAGAAGGTGATAGGGACGTTCTCAATTCAACTTGGTGAAAGCGACTTCCTTCCTTCACCAAACGCTCACGTGAATCTTCTCCCTTCCTTCCTTTTCCTTTCTTCTTCTTTATGGGCCTCTCTCCCTTGTAAGGCCTCGTTTTCCTTTCTCCCAAGCCTCTCAAACTCGGCCTCTCTATCTACTGGACCGAGCGTAGGCCTAAGGGCCGAGACCGTACGGACGGGCCTGTACGGACGGGCCTTCTCTTCAATGTGTTCACGGCCTAACTGGCCGCTCACCGGACATGGGTCCGTTCACGGACACGGTACATGGTACCGGACACGGTACATGGTCGCTCACGGACACGGACATGGCCTTACCGGCCTTTACATGGCCTTTCCGGCCTTTCTTCTCTTCTTCCAAGGCTCGGCCTTACCGGCCTCTCCTCTCTCCTCCTTGGTACATTCTAATAGTTAGTTGCATTGGATTAAGACACATTTTAACCCCAGAAACACTAACATAGCTGTTTACAGCTTCTAAGCAATGTTTTCTTGGTTTTAGCCTGTTTTGGGACAAAATGGGTATAAGTGGCTTTTAAAGTCTCCACATCTATCTCAAACTCTTATAACTAGTCAGTTGCATTGGTTAAGATACATTTCAACCCCAGAAACACTAACATAGCTGTTTACAGCTTCTAAGCAATGTTTTCTTGGTTTTAGCCTATTTTGGGACAAAATGGGTATAAGTGGCTTTTAAACTCTCCACATCTATCTCAAACTCCTATAATTAGTTAGTTGCATTGGATTCAGACACATTTTAACCCCAGAAACACTAACATAGCTGTTTACAGCTTCTAAGCAATGTTTTCTTGGTTTTAGCCTGTTTTAGGACAAAATGGGTATAAGTGGCTTTTAAACTCTCCACATCAATCTCAAACTCTTATAATTAGTTAGTTGCATTGAATTAAGACACATTTTAACCCCAGAAACACTAACTTAGCTGTTTACAGCTTCTAAACAATGTTTTCCTTGTTTTAGCCTGTTTTGGGACAAAATGGGTATAAGTGGCTTTTAAACTCTCCACATCTATCTCAAACTCTTATAACTAGTCAGTTGCATTGGATAAAGACACATTTTAACCCCAGAAACACTAACATAGCTGTTTACAGCTTCTAAGCTATGTTTTCTTGGTTTTAGCCTGTTTTGGGACAAAATGGGTATAAGTGGCTTTTAAACTCTCCACATCTATCTCAAACTCCTATAATTAGTTAGTTTCAATGGATTAAGACACATTTTAACCCCAGAAACACTAACATAGCTGTTTACAGCTTCTAAGCAATGTTTTCTTGGTTTTAGCCTGTTTTGGGACAAAATGGGTATAAGTGGCTTTTAAACTCGCCACATCAAACTCAAACTCTTATAATTACTTAGTTGCATTGGATTAAGACACATTTTAACCCCATAAACACTAACATAGCTGTTCACAGCTTCTAAGCATTGTTTTCTTGGTTTTAGCCTGTTTTGGGACAAAATGGGTATAAGTGGCTTTTAAACTCTCCACATCTATCTTAAAGTCTTATAATTAGTTAGTTTCAACGGATTAAGACACATTTTATCCCCAGAAACACTAACATAGCTGTTTACAACTTCTAAGCAATGTTTTCTTGTTTTTAGCCTGTTTTGGGACAAAATGGGTATAAGTGGCTTTTAAACTCTCCACATCTATCTCAAACTCCTATAATTAGTTAGTTGCATTGGATGAAGACACATTTTAACCCCAGAAACACTAACATAACTGTTTACAGCTTCTAAGCAATGTTTTTTTGGTTTTAGCCTGTTTTGGGACAAAATGGATATAAGTGGCTTTTAAACTCTCCACATCTATCTCAAACTCCTATAATTAGTTAGTTGCATTGGATTAAGACACATTTTAACACCAGAAACACTAACATAGCTGTTTGCAGCTTCTAAGCAATGTTTTCTTGGTTTTACCTGTTTTGGGACAAAATGGGTATAAGTGGCTTTTAAACTCTCCACATCTATCTTAAAGTCTTATAATTAGTTAGTTTCAATGGATTAAGACACATTTTAACCCCAGAAACACTAACATAGCTGTTTACAGCTTCTAAGCAATGTTTTCTTGGTTTTAGCCTGTTTTGGGACAAAATGGGTATAAGTGGCTTTTAAACTCTCCACATCTATCTCAAACTCCTATAATTAGTTAGTTGCATTGGATTAAGACACATTTTAACCCCAGAAACACTAACATAGCTGTTTACAGCTTCTAAGCAATGTTTTCTTGGTTTTAGCCTGTTCTGGGACAAAATGGGTATAAGTGGCTTTTAAAGTCTCCACATCTATCTCAAACTCTTATAACTAGTCAGTTGCATTGGATTAAGACACATTTCAACCCCAGAAACACTAACATAGCTGTTTACAGCTTCTAAGCAATGTTTTCTTGGTTTTAGCCTATTTTGGGACAAAATGGGTATAAGTGGCTTTTAAACTCTCCACATCTATCTCAAACTCCTATAATTAGTTAGTTGCATTGGATTCAGACACATTTTAACCCCAGAAACACTAACATAGCTGTTTACAGCTTCTAAGCAATGTTTTCTTGGTTTTAGCCTGTTTTGGGACAAATTGGGTATAAGTGGCTTTTAAACTCTCCACATCTATCTCAAACTCCTATAATTAGTTAGTTGCATTGGATTAAGACACATTTTATATGAAACCGCACACACACCTTGTCCGTACATCCGTCCGTACAACCATCACCATTGGGCCGTCCGTACAGCTAAAGGCCTACCAAGCTCAACCCATGAGGATCACGAGTCCATTCCATGTCCACCAGCCTCCAACGGTCACAAGAGCTTCTCGATCCTTCTCCTCATAGCCGTTAGTGTAGAGTGCGCAAGTGGGAAGGATCACATGTCTTCTTAAGGACATGTCGCTATCTTTATATGTAAATGTGCCTAGGATCATCTTAGTATATTCTTTTGTATATGTCTATAAGTAGATTGTAATTATGTTCTAAATGAGGAAAGAAGAGATAATATCTCTTTCTCCACAATACTCTCTCTATACTCTCTTACTATACTCTCAACGATTCTCACTCTCTTGTTATTCAAATCTTCTCACTAAACTCATAATCGATCCTATTAATTCTTACATGGTATCAGAGCCTGGTTGCTCGTCATTCTAAAGTTTTTGATCATCACTTACTTCCGCTTCTCCTTCTCTCTCATTTTCTGTTTTTGACTTGAAAGTCATTTTCTTTAACCGTTGGATAATAGCTTTACCTAACGGTCCCTTCATCATGGAAAGTGTCAAAACCATGGTTGTTCCGGTGACTCTCAAGGGAGAGAACTATCTGCTGTGGGCGAGGACCACGAAAACTGCCCTTTGTGGCCGAGGCCTTTGGTCTCACGTGGAGAAGAGCGAAGCTCCGAGTGGTGAGGCCACCAAGGACGGCAAGGAACTTGCCGGAGATGAAAAGAACAAATGGTTCCAAGAAGACCAAGGAGTCTTAGCCATCATTCAAAACTCTCTAGATGCCCCCATTCTTGAAGCCTACTCCTACTGCGAGACGGCGAAGGACTTGTGGGACACCCTCAAGAACGTTTTTGGTAATATTACCAATGTCAATCGTATCTTCGAGATTAAAAGGGCCATCAATAACCTCAACCAAGAGGATATGGAGTTTACAAAGCATTTTGGGAAGTTTAGGTCCCTTTGGGCTGAACTAGAAATGCTGCGACCGGCGACAATTGATCCGGCCATACTGAACGAGAGGCGTGAACAAGACAAAGTGTTTGGGCTGCTCTTGACCCTAAACCCCTCCTACAATGATCTCATCAAACACATCTTGCGGTCAGATAAACTCCCAAGCCTTGATGATGTTTGTAACCAAATTCAAAAGGAGCATGGCTCCATGGGATTGTTCGGCAGCAAGGGAGAGCTGGTGACCGCTAACAAAGCTGAGATGGCATCAGCAAACAAAGGCTACTACCGACCGGAGGACAAGAACAACCCGCCGGTTTGTGAGCACTGTAAGAAACTTGGCCACTTCAAGAGCCGCTGCTGGATCCTACATCCGCATCTAGCACCACCACCGGGAACAATCCGAGGTGGACGACCAAACCGCGGAGGACAACCGAGAGCTCACCAAGCAACTGCCGTGGGGGAGCCATTGATCTCTGAGCAGCCTCAACGAGTGACCGGTGGAACTGCTCTTGCTGCAGCATCGTCCGAGCTGGTAAGGCGGTCCGACCTTGATGCGCTCATCAAAGCCCTCAAGGAGGCCACCGGTAAGGCGTTTCTTACTTCAAACAAAACTAAGTCTCTTATTGTTGATTCTGGTGCATCTCATCACATGATTAGTGATTCTAGGTTAATGAGTGATATTAAGCCTGCTAATGGTAATGTTGTGATAGCTAATGGTGAGAAAGTTCCAATTAAAGGCATAGGGAATTTAAAGTTATTTAACAAAGAAACTAAAGCTTTCTATATGCCAAATTTCACATCTAATTTGCTATCAGTTAAGAGGGCCACCACTGATTTAAATTGTTATGCAATATTTGGTCCTAACAAGGTTCATTTTCAGGATATTGAGACAAGTAAAGTTCTTGGTCGAGGAGGTTCCAAGGATGATCTATATGTGCTTGAGGACTTGAATCTATCTTCTTCTACTGCATCTTGTTTTAATTCGGTTATTATTAAACCTAGTGATTCTATTTTACATGCTAGGCTAGGACATCCTCATACTAGAGCTTTATCATTAATGTTTCCTAATATTTCTTTTAAAAATGATGAGTGTGAGGCATGTATTCTTGGTAAACATTGCAAGGCTGTTTTTCCTAAATCTATGACTATTTATGAAAATTGTTTTGATTTAATCCATTCAGATGTTTGGACTTCCCCTTGCTTGTCTAGAGAAAATCAAAAATATTTTGTGACTTTTATTGATGAAAAATCAAAATATACTTGGCTGACCTTGCTTCCCTCTAAAGATAGAGTTCTTGAAGCCTTCACGAATTTTCAAAAATATGTGACTAACCATTATAATGCAAAGATTAAAATTTTGAGATCAGATAATGGAGGAGAGTATACAAGCCATGCCTTCAAACAATACCTAGCAAACCATGGGATTATTCATCAAACAAGCTGTCCATATACACCCCAACAAAATGGTGTTGCTGAAAGGAAGAATAGGCACCTCATGGAAGTGGCAAGATCCATGATGTTTCACACCAATGTTCCAAAGAAGTTTTGGGGAGATGCTGTTCTTGCGGCTTGCTACCTCATTAACCGGACACCAACCAAAGTTCTTCAAGACAGTTCACCGTTTGAGGTAATAAACAAGGTAAAACCCTCATTTGATCATTTAAGAGTATTTGGCTGCGTGTGTTATGTGTTGAAGCCAGGAGAACTGCGCGACAAGCTTGATGCTAAGAGTGTTAAGAGCATGTTCCTTGGGTACTCGACGACTCAAAAAGGCTACAAGTGCTACGAGCCGAACATGAAGCGCGTTTTTGTCTCTCGTGATGTTAAGTTCGTGGAGTCTAAAGGCTTCTATGAGGAAAAGAACTGGGAGAGCCTTCGAGACTTGTCCACCTCACCATCTGACCGAGCTAACAACCTTCGCATCCTTCTCGAGAGACTCGGTGTTGACAATGCCCCCGCGTCAACACCTGCACCCCCAGTCAATGCACCGGCCACTTCACCGCCGGAGTCTCTAGACAATGATCCCTCGGCTGCACTTGATGAACACTCGGCTGAACTTGATGAACAATCCGATGATGAAAATGGTTTAAATTCAGTTCCGGTGGACAATGCTTCCGGTGATGAGGATTATGTGCCCACCGAGGAAGACAATGACGATGAGGCCACACCACAGGAAGTTATCCCACTTCGCCGCAGTGAACGCCTCAAGTTTCCCCCCTCCAATTGGCGAAACACTCGGGTCTACTACAACAACGTTGCTGTAGCTCATCCGATTCAAGCGGTATGCACCTTGGCTCATTTTCCTCCACACCATCAAGTGTTTCTTGGCAAGATTGATGCTCATTGGATTCCCAAAGACTATGAAGAAGCCAAGAATCATAAGGAATGGTGTGATGCTGTCAATGCCGAGAAGAATGCAATGGAGGCCAATCATACATGGGACGAGGCTGACTTACCCAAAGGCAAGAAGGCTGTGACATCCAGGTGGATCTTTACCATTAAATATAAGAGTGATGGGGAGATCGAACGCTACAAAGCCAGACTCGTTGCAAGGGGGTTCACTCAAACGTATGGGGAGGACTACCAAGATACGTTTGCACCGGTGGCCAAACTTCACACGGTTCGAGTTGTTCTCTCTCTTGCAACCAACCTTGACTGGGACTTATGGCAAATGGATGTTAAGAACGCCTTCTTACAAGGAGAGCTCGAGGATGAAGTTTATATGAGGCCACCTCCGGGTTTAGAAGACATCATTGGTCCCGGGAAAGTATTAAAACTGAACAAGGCGATTTATGGACTCAAACAGTCCCCTAGGGCTTGGTATCACAAGTTAAGCACCACACTCCTTGAGAAAGGCTTCCGCAAATCAGAGGCTGACCACACTCTATTCACCTTACCAAGTGAAAAAGGTATTATAGTCATTCTAGTTTATGTTGATGATATCATCATAACTGGAAGTGACAAGGTAGGCATTCGAGAGACTAAGGCTTACCTTAAGTCAGTTTTTGATATCAAAGACCTAGGAGAACTTAAATATTTTCTTGGTATAGAAGTATATAGGACTAATGAAGGATTGTTTTTATCACAAAGAAAATATGCTCTTGATTTATTGAGTGAAGCAGGGAAGCTAGGTTCAAAAGCTGTATCTACACCCCTTGATGAAAACTATAAGGCCGGAGGAAAGGGGGAGTGTGATGCAGCTCCATTTCAAGACGTCAAGCGATACCGGCGGCTAGTAGGTAAGCTTATATACCTTACTATCACTAGACCTGATATTTGCTTTGCTGTTAATCAGGTGAGCCAACACATGCAAAGTCCTACCGTGCATCATTGGGGTATGGTGAACCGCATCCTCAAATATCTCAAGGGCTCGCCGGGGCAAGGCATATGGATGGGTCGAAATGAAAGCACGGAGCTAGTAGGGTATTGTGATGCGGATTACGCCGGAGACCGTGGAGACCGTCGCTCCACTACAGGCTACTGCACGTTCCTAGGAGGCAACTTGATCACATGGAAGAGCAAGAAACAAAAGGTGGTATCCCTATCAAGTGCTGAATCGGAGTATAGAGCCATGAGAAAGTTAACAACCGAGTTGATGTGGCTCAAGGCACTCATCAAGGACCTTGGAATCGAGTCACCTAAGCCTATTACTATGCATTGCGACAATGAGGCAGCTATTCACATCGCAACAAACTCGGTGTTCCATGAGAGAACCAAGCACATTGAAGTCGACTGCCACAAAGTCCGAGAGCAAATTAAACTTGGAGTTGTTCTACCATGTCACACCGAGAGCTCTGAACAATTGGCTGACGTTTTCACCAAGGCGGCCAGTCCACAAGTGTGTGAGTACATTCACTCCAAACTTGGCCTCAAAGATCTTACTCGGCCATGATTGTCTTCACATGATGCCCACACTCTTTTTCCCTTAAGTATAGTTTTTCCCAAGTGGTTTTCTATACTAAGGTTTTTTTAATGAGGTGGGTGTGCATGAGTCCAAGCTTGATCAATGCTCATGATCAAGCTTGAGGGGGAGTATGAAACCGCACACACACCTTGTCCGTACATCCGTCCGTACAACCATCACCATTGGGCCGTCCGTACAGCTAAAGGCCTACCAAGCTCAACCCATGAGGATCACGAGTCCATTCCATGTCCACCAGCCTCCAACGGTCACAAGAGCTTCTCGATCCTTCTCCTCATAGCCGTTAGTGTAGAGTGCGCAAGTGGGAAGGATCACATGTCTTCTTAAGGACATGTCGCTATCTTTATATGTAAATGTGCCTAGGATCATCTTAGTATATTCTTTTGTATATGTCTATAAGTAGATTGTAATTATGTTCTAAATGAGGAAAGAAGAGATAATATCTCTTTCTCCACAATACTCTCTCTATACTCTCTTACTATACTCTCAACGATTCTCACTCTCTTGTTATTCAAATCTTCTCACTAAACTCATAATCGATCCTATTAATTCTTACATTTTAACCCCAGAAACACTAACATAGCTGTTTACAGCTTCTAAGCAATGTTTTCTTGGTTTTAGCCTGTTTTGGGACAAAATGGGTATAAGTGGCTTTTAAAGTCTCCACATCTATCTCAAACTCTTATAACTAGTCAGTTGCATTGGTTAAGATACATTTCAACCCCAGAAACACTAACATAGCTGTTTACAGCTTCTAAGCAATGTTTTCTTGGTTTTAGCCTATTTTGGGACAAAATGGGTATAAGTGGCTTTTAAACTCTCCACATCTATCTCAAACTCCTATAATTAGTTAGTTGCATTGGATTCAGACACATTTTAACCCCAGAAACACTAACATAGCTGTTTACAGCTTCTAAGCAATGTTTTCTTGGTTTTAGCCTGTTTTAGGACAAAATGGGTATAAGTGGCTTTTAAACTCTCCACATCAATCTCAAACTCTTATAATTAGTTAGTTGCATTGAATTAAGACACATTTTAACCCCAGAAACACTAACTTAGCTGTTTACAGCTTCTAAACAATGTTTTCCTTGTTTTAGCCTGTTTTGGGACAAAATGGGTATAAGTGGCTTTTAAACTCTCCACATCTATCTCAAACTCTTATAACTAGTCAGTTGCATTGGATAAAGACACATTTTAACCCCAGAAACACTAACATAGCTGTTTACAGCTTCTAAGCTATGTTTTCTTGGTTTTAGCCTGTTTTGGGACAAAATGGGTATAAGTGGCTTTTAAACTCTCCACATCTATCTCAAACTCCTATAATTAGTTAGTTTCAATGGATTAAGACACATTTTAACCCCAGAAACACTAACATAGCTGTTTACAGCTTCTAAGCAATGTTTTCTTGGTTTTAGCCTGTTTTGGGACAAAATGGGTATAAGTGGCTTTTAAACTCGCCACATCAAACTCAAACTCTTATAATTACTTAGTTGCATTGGATTAAGACACATTTTAACCCCATAAACACTAACATAGCTGTTCACAGCTTCTAAGCATTGTTTTCTTGGTTTTAGCCTGTTTTGGGACAAAATGGGTATAAGTGGCTTTTAAACTCTCCACATCTATCTTAAAGTCTTATAATTAGTTAGTTTCAACGGATTAAGACACATTTTATCCCCAGAAACACTAACATAGCTGTTTACAACTTCTAAGCAATGTTTTCTTGTTTTTAGCCTGTTTTGGGACAAAATGGGTATAAGTGGCTTTTAAACTCTCCACATCTATCTCAAACTCCTATAATTAGTTAGTTGCATTGGATGAAGACACATTTTAACCCCAGAAACACTAACATAACTGTTTACAGCTTCTAAGCAATGTTTTTTTGGTTTTAGCCTGTTTTGGGACAAAATGGATATAAGTGGCTTTTAAACTCTCCACATCTATCTCATATTAGAATGTACCAAGGAGGAGAGAGGAGAGGCCGGTAAGGCCGAGCCTTGGAAGAAGAGAAGAAAGGCCGGAAAGGCCATGTAAAGGCCGGTAAGGCCATGTCCGTGTCCGTGAGCGACCATGTACCGTGTCCGGTACCATGTACCGTGTCCGTGAACGGACCCATGTCCGGTGAGCGGCCAGTTAGGCCGTGAACACATTGAAGAGAAGGCCCGTCCGTACAGGCCCGTCCGTACAGGCCCGTCCGTACAATGAAGAGAAGGCCCGTCCGTACGGTCTCGGCCCTTAGGCCTACGCTCGGTCCAGTAGATAGAGAGGCCGAGTTTGAGAGGCTTGGGAGAAAGGAAAACGAGGCCTTACAAGGGAGAGAGGCCCATAAAGAAGAAGAAAGGAAAAGGAAGGAAGGGAGAAGATTCACGTGAGCGTTTGGTGAAGGAAGGAAGTCGCTTTCACCAAGTTGAATTGAGAACGTCCCTATCACCTTCTTCTTCTCTCTTTGTGTCTAACGGTCATATGACCTTCTTCTCCTATATTAATGTATAATCTCTCATATGTAACAACAACACAACATTATTCAATAAGAGAAACCGATTCCCTCTCTACACCTCTTGTTCTTGTTCTTATCAACAATGTAGAGTGGTGTAGGATTAGCGGTTAGAGGCTGCCCTTAAGGCAGCCTATTCTCTTATCAAATCCCACCTAAACTCTTCTTATTTACTGCTTTACTTAGCCTAGATTACTGATTCTTAATCCTCCTTCTCCTAAGTACACAAACTCTAAGTGTTGTGATACTAGAAGAGGATAAGTCTCAAACTAGTGCTTCTCCTAGTTAGGATCCGCTTACTCTCTAGTATTTGGGTTCTATCTAGCTTGTTTATGGGGAGTTCATCACAAGTTGATGTTCTCTCCTCCTCCTTGAGAATGAGTTAGTTTGTTGTGGGTAAAGGGGGATTCATTCACCAAGTGTTTGTCTACCCTCTCTTGTGAGCTTTGTCTCATAAATCCCAACATGGTATCAGAGCAGGTTCTGTTCTTGGTGATTTAAACTCATTCTCAAAGTCGTTTTCTTAGGAGTTAGCTTAGTTAAAGTTTTAGACTTTGCTTAGGTGTTAAATCACTTAGCTTAGTTTCTTTAAAGCTTTAATTTTGCTTTTGTTGATTAAATCGATTCTCTAGCAGCTCATTGTTGAGTAAGCTTGGTCTCTTGTCTTGTTAGAATTTGTAGACCAAGTGTGTGGAAAGAAATCGATTTTACAAGCCCCATCCTTAAGCTTTACCGATTTGGTAATAGCTTTGTTTATTTTGGGATGTGTGGGAAGTGATGAACCATTGAGCAAATTGTGTTGTTCATGGTGAGGATTCACGGTTCTTGTGTGCTTGTATGAGCCACGAAATTCTTAGGATTTAGCTCTCTTAGGATTTAGTTAATTTTCCTCTAAAGGTTTGATTTTGCTTTTGTTAAATTTCCTTTAAAGGCTTAATTACTAAATCGCTACTTCTTCTTCTCAATGTTGAGAAAGCTTTGTTTCTGGCCCTATGGTGTGTCCAGATTCAAGCTTGAAGAAGAGAGAGATCTTAATTTTCGCATCTCATGTCCGCTTGGTCAACTAGACTAAAGCTGTTCAAAGATGCATTCTTTTAACCGTTGGACAATAGGCTGTTCCAAAGGCTTTTGTTGTTTCTTCTTTGCTTGGGACCACGAAAAACATCTTCTATATGTTATCTTCGTGGATCTAAAGCCTTAATCTCTTGAAGAACACTTGTTTAAGTGATTCTACAAGGAGTTTTGTTGTTAAACCTTTGGAGAAACTAATTTTCCATAAGGTCCATTGTGTTTCAGCCATTAAAGCACCAAAAGAGATTGTCTTCTTGGATGTTCTTGGCTGTCAAAGCTTCGTTCAACTCAAGAAAACAGAGTGAAACTCTGTCCATAAGAACTCTTGAGCAGATTCTCTATTCTACTCTCCATTCATCTTATACTACCGCCAATACTCTCCCTTATACTCTCACTTTCTATACTCTTGGTTACTGATTCTCTGTTCTCTATTTATACTCTTACTTATTCTCTAAATTCTATTTTATTTTTCAGTATTATTCTCTATACTCTAATCTCTAACAATCTCTTGTTTAGAATCTGTTCCATTGATTTTTGGTTTCAGTTTCAGCATTGAAGATTGTGTGGAGCTCGCTCACTATCTCAAGGAGAAGAAGTGGCGAGGTTGAAGGCTACAAGATAGCCATGTAAGAGCGCAGCACAATGCCTGGAGTTAGAACCAAGGGCCACCAAGTCTTTGTTAAGCTGGTGGAAGGTGATGAATCAGTCCAAGAGCATGTGTGTTAGTGCCAAGTTGTTGATCGGATGTGCACAATGGTCTTTAGGAAAGGTGATGCACAAGGTTTCAACTGTTGATTGGATGTGCACAAGAACGGTGATGCACAAGGCTTCAACTGAGGTGATGAGGTTTCAGCCCATCATCAAGTAAAGGTTACGGGGGAGATCAAGTGACTTCAGACCGTACCTCACAGATTCTGCTCGGCCACAAGCAAAAGTCTTTACTTAAAGCTCAGCCGAAGCGTCTCAAAGATCGACTCGGACGAAACCCTTCCACTGCGATTCGGCTTCCGCGTTCTTCATTAAAGTTCGAGACCACAGAGTCATCTTGCCAGTGGAAGTGGAATCATACCAATCCGAGCAGCCGTTCGAAAGTTATGTCCGATTCAGTGGGCATGTATCAGTCTGACAAATAAAACTGACCGGGTTTAAAACCATGGTTAGAGGAGCGGTCTCAAGGAGGAATTCCAAACCGCAACAGTGATCAACTCTCTCCCTCCTATCCATCAAAACACCATAAAGGCTGTGCTCTAAACCCTTCTCTATTTTAATTCATAAATTCATTACCTTAGCTTCATTACTAGTCTTTAGTCTTTAATATGATTCTTCTTAAATTGTCACACTTTTAGAATTTTTCTTTGAT
Organism: Camelina sativa; assembly: GCF_030686135.1. Classification (NCBI taxonomy): domain Eukaryota; kingdom Viridiplantae; phylum Streptophyta; class Magnoliopsida; order Brassicales; family Brassicaceae; genus Camelina; species Camelina sativa. Next base: position 17,936,810 of record NC_141894.1, on the reverse strand, counting down.
ATTCCTCATAGCAAACACTTATTCTTTTCTTCTTTATCACTTGTTTAAGGGTAAAGGAGACTATGAGAGCCTCAAAGGAATTCTAAAGGAACAAGGATGGAGATCATAAGGAATGTGCTAAAGGCAAGGAGGGCTAAGGAAGTGTAGCGGTTCAAAGGCTTAAAGAGAAGAGAGCTGGTTCTTGACAAACCAAGATCATTGCGACATCAAGGAACGTGGAGACTACACTCTTTTTACTTAACAAAGTTTTCTCCCAAGTGGTTTTCTTTGTTAAGGTTTTTAATGAGGTAGTCCTCACGTGTCCACGCTTGATCTTTGGTCCCCATGGTGCCCTGCAGATCAAACGTGCGGGGGAGTATTAGAATGTACCAAGGAGGAGAGAGGAGAGGCCGGTAAGGCCGAGCCTTGGAAGAAGAGAAGAAAGGCCGGAAAGGCCATGTAAAGGCCGGTAAGGCCATGTCCGTGTCCGTGAGCGACCATGTACCGTGTCCGGTACCATGTACCGTGTCCGTGAACGGACCCATGTCCGGTGAGCGGCCAGTTAGGCCGTGAACACATTGAAGAGAAGGCCCGTCCGTACAGGCCCGTCCGTACAGGCCCGTCCGTACAATGAAGAGAAGGCCCGTCCGTACGGTCTCGGCCCTTAGGCCTACGCTCGGTCCAGTAGATAGAGAGGCCGAGTTTGAGAGGCTTGGGAGAAAGGAAAACGAGGCCTTACAAGGGAGAGAGGCCCATAAAGAAGAAGAAAGGAAAAGGAAGGAAGGGAGAAGATTCACGTGAGCGTTTGGTGAAGGAAGGAAGTCGCTTTCACCAAGTTGAATTGAGAACGTCCCTATCACCTTCTTCTTCTCTCTTTGTGTCTAACGGTCATATGACCTTCTTCTCCTATATTAATGTATAATCTCTCATATGTAACAACAACACAACATTATTCAATAAGAGAAACCGATTCCCTCTCTACACCTCTTGTTCTTGTTCTTATCAACAATGTAGAGTGGTGTAGGATTAGCGGTTAGAGGCTGCCCTTAAGGCAGCCTATTCTCTTATCAAATCCCACCTAAACTCTTCTTATTTACTGCTTTACTTAGCCTAGATTACTGATTCTTAATCCTCCTTCTCCTAAGTACACAAACTCTAAGTGTTGTGATACTAGAAGAGGATAAGTCTCAAACTAGTGCTTCTCCTAGTTAGGATCCGCTTACTCTCTAGTATTTGGGTTCTATCTAGCTTGTTTATGGGGAGTTCATCACAAGTTGATGTTCTCTCCTCCTCCTTGAGAATGAGTTAGTTTGTTGTGGGTAAAGGGGGATTCATTCACCAAGTGTTTGTCTACCCTCTCTTGTGAGCTTTGTCTCATAAATCCCAACATCTCAAACTCCTATAATTAGTTAGTTGCATTGGATTAAGACACATTTTAACACCAGAAACACTAACATAGCTGTTTGCAGCTTCTAAGCAATGTTTTCTTGGTTTTACCTGTTTTGGGACAAAATGGGTATAAGTGGCTTTTAAACTCTCCACATCTATCTTAAAGTCTTATAATTAGTTAGTTTCAATGGATTAAGACACATTTTAACCCCAGAAACACTAACATAGCTGTTTACAGCTTCTAAGCAATGTTTTCTTGGTTTTAGCCTGTTTTGGGACAAAATGGGTATAAGTGGCTTTTAAACTCTCCACATCTATCTCAAACTCCTATAATTAGTTAGTTGCATTGGATTAAGACACATTTTAACCCCAGAAACACTAACATAGCTGTTTACAGCTTCTAAGCAATGTTTTCTTGGTTTTAGCCTGTTCTGGGACAAAATGGGTATAAGTGGCTTTTAAAGTCTCCACATCTATCTCAAACTCTTATAACTAGTCAGTTGCATTGGATTAAGACACATTTCAACCCCAGAAACACTAACATAGCTGTTTACAGCTTCTAAGCAATGTTTTCTTGGTTTTAGCCTATTTTGGGACAAAATGGGTATAAGTGGCTTTTAAACTCTCCACATCTATCTCAAACTCCTATAATTAGTTAGTTGCATTGGATTAAGACACATTTTAACCCCAGAAACACTAACATAGCTGTTTACAGCTTCTAAACAATGTTTTTTTGGTTTTAGCATGTTTTGGGACAAAATGGGTATAAGTGGCTTTTAAACACTCCACATCAATCTCAAACTCTTATAATTAGTTAGTTGTATTGGATTAAGACACATTTTAACCCCATAAACACTAACATAGCTGTTTACAGCTTCTAAGCAATGTTTTCTTGGTTTTAGCCTGTTTTGGGACAAAATGGGTATAAGTGGCTTTTAAACTCTCCACATCTATCTCAAACTCCTATAATTAGTTAGTTGCATTGGATTCAGACACATTTTAACCCCAGAAACACTAACATAGCTGTTTACAGCTTCTAAGCAATGTTTTCTTGGTTTTAGCCTGTTTTGGGACAAATTGGGTATAAGTGGCTTTTAAACTCTCCACATCTATCTCAAACTCCTATAATTAGTTAGTTGCATTGGATTAAGACACATTTTAACCCCAGAAACACTAACATAGCTGTTTATAGCTTCTAAGCAATGTTTTCTTGGTTTTAGCCTGTTTTGGAACAAAATGGGTATAAGTGGCTTTTAAACTCTCCACATCTATCTCAAACTCCTATAATTAGTTAGTTTCAATGGATTAAGACACATTTTAACCCCAGAAACACTAACATAGCTGTTTACAGCTTCTAAGCAATGTTTTCTTGGTTTTAGCCTGTTTTGGGACAAAATGGGTATAAGTGGCTTTTAAACTCGCCACATCAAACTCAAACTCTTATAATTACTTAGTTGCATTGGATTAAGACACATTTTAACCCCATAAACACTAACATAGCTGTTCACAGCTTCTAAGCATTGTTTTCTTGGTTTTAGCCTATTTTGGGACAAAATGGGTATAAGTGGCTTTTAAACTCTCCACATCTATCTTAAAGTCTTATAATTAGTTATTTTCAACGGATTAAGACACATTTTATCCCCAGAAACACTAACATAGCTGTTTACAACTTCTAAGCAATGTTTTCTTGTTTTTAGCCTGTTTTGGGACAAAATGGGTATAAGTGGCTTTTAAACTCTCCACATCTATCTCAAACTCCTATAATTAGTTAGTTGCATTGGATGAAGACACATTTTAACCCCAGAAACACTAACATAGCTGTTTACAGCTTCTAAGCAATGTTTTCTTGGTTTTAGCCTGTTCTGGGACAAAATGGGTATAAGTGGCTTTTAAAGTCTCCACATCTATCTCAAACTCTTATAACTAGTCAGTTGCATTGGATTAAGACACATTTCAACCCCAGAAACACTAACATAGCTGTTTACAGCTTCTAAGCAATGTTTTCTTGGTTTTAGCCTATTTTGGGACAAAATGGGTATAAGTGGCTTTTAAACTCTCCACATCTATCTCAAACTCCTATAATTAGTTAGTTGCATTGGATTCAGACACATTTTAACCCCAGAAACACTAACATAGCTGTTTACAGCTTCTAAGCAATGTTTTCTTGGTTTTAGCCTGTTTTGGGACAAATTGGGTATAAGTGGCTTTTAAACTCTCCACATCTATCTCAAACTCCTATAATTAGTTAGTTGCATTGGATTCAGACACATTTTAACCCCAGAAACACTAACATAGCTGTTTACAGCTTCTAAGCAATGTTTTCTTGGTTTTAGCCTGTTTTGGGACAAATTGGGTATAAGTGGCTTTTAAACTCTCCACATCTATCTCAAACTCCTATAATTAGTTAGTTGCATTGGATTAAGACACATTTTAACCCCAGAAACACTAACATAGCTGTTTACAGCTTCTAAGCAATGTTTTCTTGGTTTTAGCCTGTTTTGGGACAAAATGGGTATAAGTGGCTTTTAAACTCTCCACATCTATCTTAAAGTCTTATAATTAGTTAGTTTCAATGGATTAAGACACATTTTAACCCCAGAAACACTAACATAGCTGTTTACAGCTTCTAAGCAATGTTTTCTTGGTTTTAGCCTGTTCTGGGACAAAATGGGTATTAGTGGCTTTTAAACTCTCCACATCTATCTCAAACTCTTATAACTAGTCAGTTGCATTGGATTAAGACACATTTCAACCCCAGAAACACTAACATAGCTGTTTACAGCTTCTAAGCAATGTTTTCTTGGTTTTAGCCTATTTTGGGACAAAATGGGTATAAGTGGCTTTTAAACTCTCCACATCTATCTCAAACTCCTATAATTAGTTAGTTGCATTGGATTCAGACACATTTTAACCCCAGAAACACTAACATAGCTGTTTACAGCTTCTAAGCAATGTTTTCTTGGTTTTAGCCTGTTCTGGGACAAAATGGGTATAAGTGGCTTTTAAAGTCTCCACATCTATCTCAAACTCTTATAACTAGTCAGTTGCATTGGATTAAGACACATTTCAACCCCAGAAACACTAACATAGCTGTTTACAGCTTCTAAGCAATGTTTTCTTGGTTTTAGCCTATTTTGGGACAAAATGGGTATAAGTGGCTTTTAAACTCTCCACATCTATCTCAAACTCCTATAATTAGTTAGTTGCATTGGATTCAGACACATTTTAACCCCAGAAACACTAACATAGCTGTTTACAGCTTCTAAGCAATGTTTTCTTGGTTTTAGCCTGTTTTGGGACAAATTGGGTATAAGTGGCTTTTAAACTCTCCACATCTATCTCAAACTCCTATAATTAGTTAGTTGCATTGGATTAAGACACATTTTAACCCCAGAAACACTAACATAGCTGTTTACAGCTTCTAAGCAATGTTTTCTTGGTTTTAGCCTGTTTTGGGACAAAATGGGTATAAGTGGCTTTTAAAGTCTCCACATCTATCTCAAACTCTTATAACTAGTCAGTTGCATTGGTTAAGATACATTTCAACCCCAGAAACACTAACATAGCTGTTTACAGCTTCTAAGCAATGTTTTCTTGGTTTTAGCCTATTTTGGGACAAAATGGGTATAAGTGGCTTTTAAACTCTCCACATCTATCTCAAACTCCTATAATTAGTTAGTTGCATTGGATTCAGACACATTTTAACCCCAGAAACACTAACATAGCTGTTTACAGCTTCTAAGCAATGTTTTCTTGGTTTTAGCCTGTTTTAGGACAAAATGGGTATAAGTGGCTTTTAAACTCTCCACATCAATCTCAAACTCTTATAATTAGTTAGTTGCATTGAATTAAGACACATTTTAACCCCAGAAACACTAACTTAGCTGTTTACAGCTTCTAAACAATGTTTTCCTTGTTTTAGCCTGTTTTGGGACAAAATGGGTATAAGTGGCTTTTAAACTCTCCACATCTATCTCAAACTCTTATAACTAGTCAGTTGCATTGGATAAAGACACATTTTAACCCCAGAAACACTAACATAGCTGTTTACAGCTTCTAAGCTATGTTTTCTTGGTTTTAGCCTGTTTTGGGACAAAATGGGTATAAGTGGCTTTTAAACTCTCCACATCTATCTCAAACTCCTATAATTAGTTAGTTTCAATGGATTAAGACACATTTTAACCCCAGAAACACTAACATAGCTGTTTACAGCTTCTAAGCAATGTTTTCTTGGTTTTAGCCTGTTTTGGGACAAAATGGGTATAAGTGGCTTTTAAACTCGCCACATCAAACTCAAACTCTTATAATTACTTAGTTGCATTGGATTAAGACACATTTTAACCCCATAAACACTAACATAGCTGTTCACAGCTTCTAAGCATTGTTTTCTTGGTTTTAGCCTGTTTTGGGACAAAATGGGTATAAGTGGCTTTTAAACTCTCCACATCTATCTTAAAGTCTTATAATTAGTTAGTTTCAACGGATTAAGACACATTTTATCCCCAGAAACACTAACATAGCTGTTTACAACTTCTAAGCAATGTTTTCTTGTTTTTAGCCTGTTTTGGGACAAAATGGGTATAAGTGGCTTTTAAACTCTCCACATCTATCTCAAACTCCTATAATTAGTTAGTTGCATTGGATGAAGACACATTTTAACCCCAGAAACACTAACATAACTGTTTACAGCTTCTAAGCAATGTTTTTTTGGTTTTAGCCTGTTTTGGGACAAAATGGATATAAGTGGCTTTTAAACTCTCCACATCTATCTCAAACTCCTATAATTAGTTAGTTGCATTGGATTAAGACACATTTTAACACCAGAAACACTAACATAGCTGTTTGCAGCTTCTAAGCAATGTTTTCTTGGTTTTACCTGTTTTGGGACAAAATGGGTATAAGTGGCTTTTAAACTCTCCACATCTATCTTAAAGTCTTATAATTAGTTAGTTTCAATGGATTAAGACACATTTTAACCCCAGAAACACTAACATAGCTGTTTACAGCTTCTAAGCAATGTTTTCTTGGTTTTAGCCTGTTTTGGGACAAAATGGGTATAAGTGGCTTTTAAACTCTCCACATCTATCTCAAACTCCTATAATTAGTTAGTTGCATTGGATTAAGACACATTTTAACCCCAGAAACACTAACATAGCTGTTTACAGCTTCTAAGCAATGTTTTCTTGGTTTTAGCCTGTTCTGGGACAAAATGGGTATAAGTGGCTTTTAAAGTCTCCACATCTATCTCAAACTCTTATAATTAGTTAGTTGCATTGAATTAAGACACATTTTAACCCCAGAAACACGAACTTAGCTGTTTACAGCTTCTAAACAATGTTTTCCTTGTTTTAGCCTGTTTTGGGACAAAATGGGTATAAGTGGCTTTTAAACTCTCCACATCTATCTCAAACTCTTATAACTAGTCAGTTGCATTGGATAAAGACACATTTTAACCCCAGAAACACTAACATAGCTGTTTACAGCTTCTAAGCTATGTTTTCTTGGTTTTAGCCTGTTTTGGGACAAAATGGGTATAAGTGGCTTTTAAACTCTCCACATCTATCTCAAACTCCTATAATTAGTTAGTTGCATTGGATTAAGACACATTTTAACCCCAGAAACACTAACATAGCTGTTTACAGCTTCTAAGCAATGTTTTCTTGGTTTTAGCCTGTTCTGGGACAAAATGGGTATAAGTGGCTTTTAAAGTCTCCACATCTATCTCAAACTCTTATAACTAGTCAGTTGCATTGGATTAAGACACATTTCAACCCCAGAAACACTAACATAGCTGTTTACAGCTTCTAAGCAATGTTTTCTTGGTTTTAGCCTATTTTGGGACAAAATGGGTATAAGTGGCTTTTAAACTCTCCACATCTATCTCAAACTCCTATAATTAGTTAGTTGCATTGGATTAAGACACATTTTAACCCCAGAAACACTAACATAGCTGTTTACAGCTTCTAAACAATGTTTTTTTGGTTTTAGCATGTTTTGGGACAAAATGGGTATAAGTGGCTTTTAAACACTCCACATCAATCTCAAACTCTTATAATTAGTTAGTTGTATTGGATTAAGACACATTTTAACCCCATAAACACTAACATAGCTGTTTACAGCTTCTAAGCAATGTTTTCTTGGTTTTAGCCTGTTTTGGGACAAAATGGGTATAAGTGGCTTTTAAACTCTCCACATCTATCTCAAACTCCTATAATTAGTTAGTTGCATTGGATTCAGACACATTTTAACCCCAGAAACACTAACATAGCTGTTTACAGCTTCTAAGCAATGTTTTCTTGGTTTTAGCCTGTTTTGGGACAAATTGGGTATAAGTGGCTTTTAAACTCTCCACATCTATCTCAAACTCCTATAATTAGTTAGTTGCATTGGATTAAGACACATTTTAACCCCAGAAACACTAACATAGCTGTTTATAGCTTCTAAGCAATGTTTTCTTGGTTTTAGCCTGTTTTGGAACAAAATGGGTATAAGTGGCTTTTAAACTCTCCACATCTATCTCAAACTCCTATAATTAGTTAGTTTCAATGGATTAAGACACATTTTAACCCCAGAAACACTAACATAGCTGTTTACAGCTTCTAAGCAATGTTTTCTTGGTTTTAGCCTGTTTTGGGACAAAATGGGTATAAGTGGCTTTTAAACTCGCCACATCAAACTCAAACTCTTATAATTACTTAGTTGCATTGGATTAAGACACATTTTAACCCCATAAACACTAACATAGCTGTTCACAGCTTCTAAGCATTGTTTTCTTGGTTTTAGCCTATTTTGGGACAAAATGGGTATAAGTGGCTTTTAAACTCTCCACATCTATCTTAAAGTCTTATAATTAGTTATTTTCAACGGATTAAGACACATTTTATCCCCAGAAACACTAACATAGCTGTTTACAACTTCTAAGCAATGTTTTCTTGTTTTTAGCCTGTTTTGGGACAAAATGGGTATAAGTGGCTTTTAAACTCTCCACATCTATCTCAAACTCCTATAATTAGTTAGTTGCATTGGATGAAGACACATTTTAACCCCAGAAACACTAACATAGCTGTTTACAGCTTCTAAGCAATGTTTTCTTGGTTTTAGCCTGTTCTGGGACAAAATGGGTATAAGTGGCTTTTAAAGTCTCCACATCTATCTCAAACTCTTATAACTAGTCAGTTGCATTGGATTAAGACACATTTCAACCCCAGAAACACTAACATAGCTGTTTACAGCTTCTAAGCAATGTTTTCTTGGTTTTAGCCTATTTTGGGACAAAATGGGTATAAGTGGCTTTTAAACTCTCCACATCTATCTCAAACTCCTATAATTAGTTAGTTGCATTGGATTCAGACACATTTTAACCCCAGAAACACTAACATAGCTGTTTACAGCTTCTAAGCAATGTTTTCTTGGTTTTAGCCTGTTTTGGGACAAATTGGGTATAAGTGGCTTTTAAACTCTCCACATCTATCTCAAACTCCTATAATTAGTTAGTTGCATTGGATTCAGACACATTTTAACCCCAGAAACACTAACATAGCTGTTTACAGCTTCTAAGCAATGTTTTCTTGGTTTTAGCCTGTTTTGGGACAAATTGGGTATAAGTGGCTTTTAAACTCTCCACATCTATCTCAAACTCCTATAATTAGTTAGTTGCATTGGATTAAGACACATTTTAACCCCAGAAACACTAACATAGCTGTTTACAGCTTCTAAGCAATGTTTTCTTGGTTTTAGCCTGTTTTGGGACAAAATGGGTATAAGTGGCTTTTAAACTCTCCACATCTATCTTAAAGTCTTATAATTAGTTAGTTTCAATGGATTAAGACACATTTTAACCCCAGAAACACTAACATAGCTGTTTACAGCTTCTAAGCAATGTTTTCTTGGTTTTAGCCTGTTCTGGGACAAAATGGGTATTAGTGGCTTTTAAACTCTCCACATCTATCTCAAACTCTTATAACTAGTCAGTTGCATTGGATTAAGACACATTTCAACCCCAGAAACACTAACATAGCTGTTTACAGCTTCTAAGCAATGTTTTCTTGGTTTTAGCCTATTTTGGGACAAAATGGGTATAAGTGGCTTTTAAACTCTCCACATCTATCTCAAACTCCTATAATTAGTTAGTTGCATTGGATTCAGACACATTTTAACCCCAGAAACACTAACATAGCTGTTTACAGCTTCTAAGCAATGTTTTCTTGGTTTTAGCCTGTTCTGGGACAAAATGGGTATAAGTGGCTTTTAAAGTCTCCACATCTATCTCAAACTCTTATAACTAGTCAGTTGCATTGGATTAAGACACATTTCAACCCCAGAAACACTAACATAGCTGTTTACAGCTTCTAAGCAATGTTTTCTTGGTTTTAGCCTATTTTGGGACAAAATGGGTATAAGTGGCTTTTAAACTCTCCACATCTATCTCAAACTCCTATAATTAGTTAGTTGCATTGGATTAAGACACATTTTAACCCCAGAAACACTAACATAGCTGTTTACAGCTTCTAAACAATGTTTTTTTGGTTTTAGCATGTTTTGGGACAAAATGGGTATAAGTGGCTTTTAAACACTCCACATCAATCTCAAACTCTTATAATTAGTTAGTTGTATTGGATTAAGACACATTTTAACCCCATAAACACTAACATAGCTGTTTACAGCTTCTAAGCAATGTTTTCTTGGTTTTAGCCTGTTTTGGGACAAAATGGGTATAAGTGGCTTTTAAACTCTCCACATCTATCTCAAACTCCTATAATTAGTTAGTTGCATTGGATTCAGACACATTTTAACCCCAGAAACACTAACATAGCTGTTTACAGCTTCTAAGCAATGTTTTCTTGGTTTTAGCCTGTTTTGGGACAAATTGGGTATAAGTGGCTTTTAAACTCTCCACATCTATCTCAAACTCCTATAATTAGTTAGTTGCATTGGATTAAGACACATTTTAACCCCAGAAACACTAACATAGCTGTTTATAGCTTCTAAGCAATGTTTTCTTGGTTTTAGCCTGTTTTGGAACAAAATGGGTATAAGTGGCTTTTAAACTCTCCACATCTATCTCAAACTCCTATAATTAGTTAGTTTCAATGGATTAAGACACATTTTAACCCCAGAAACACTAACATAGCTGTTTACAGCTTCTAAGCAATGTTTTCTTGGTTTTAGCCTGTTTTGGGACAAAATGGGTATAAGTGGCTTTTAAACTCGCCACATCAAACTCAAACTCTTATAATTACTTAGTTGCATTGGATTAAGACACATTTTAACCCCATAAACACTAACATAGCTGTTCACAGCTTCTAAGCATTGTTTTCTTGGTTTTAGCCTATTTTGGGACAAAATGGGTATAAGTGGCTTTTAAACTCTCCACATCTATCTTAAAGTCTTATAATTAGTTATTTTCAACGGATTAAGACACATTTTATCCCCAGAAACACTAACATAGCTGTTTACAACTTCTAAGCAATGTTTTCTTGTTTTTAGCCTGTTTTGGGACAAAATGGGTATAAGTGGCTTTTAAACTCTCCACATCTATCTCAAACTCCTATAATTAGTTAGTTGCATTGGATGAAGACACATTTTAACCCCAGAAACACTAACATAGCTGTTTACAGCTTCTAAGCAATGTTTTCTTGGTTTTAGCCTGTTCTGGGACAAAATGGGTATAAGTGGCTTTTAAAGTCTCCACATCTATCTCAAACTCTTATAACTAGTCAGTTGCATTGGATTAAGACACATTTCAACCCCAGAAACACTAACATAGCTGTTTACAGCTTCTAAGCAATGTTTTCTTGGTTTTAGCCTATTTTGGGACAAAATGGGTATAAGTGGCTTTTAAACTCTCCACATCTATCTCAAACTCCTATAATTAGTTAGTTGCATTGGATTCAGACACATTTTAACCCCAGAAACACTAACATAGCTGTTTACAGCTTCTAAGCAATGTTTTCTTGGTTTTAGCCTGTTTTGGGACAAATTGGGTATAAGTGGCTTTTAAACTCTCCACATCTATCTCAAACTCCTATAATTAGTTAGTTGCATTGGATTCAGACACATTTTAACCCCAGAAACACTAACATAGCTGTTTACAGCTTCTAAGCAATGTTTTCTTGGTTTTAGCCTGTTTTGGGACAAATTGGGTATAAGTGGCTTTTAAACTCTCCACATCTATCTCAAACTCCTATAATTAGTTAGTTGCATTGGATTAAGACACATTTTAACCCCAGAAACACTAACATAGCTGTTTACAGCTTCTAAGCAATGTTTTCTTGGTTTTAGCCTGTTTTGGGACAAAATGGGTATAAGTGGCTTTTAAACTCTCCACATCTATCTTAAAGTCTTATAATTAGTTAGTTTCAATGGATTAAGACACATTTTAACCCCAGAAACACTAACATAGCTGTTTACAGCTTCTAAGCAATGTTTTCTTGGTTTTAGCCTGTTCTGGGACAAAATGGGTATTAGTGGCTTTTAAACTCTCCACATCTATCTCAAACTCTTATAACTAGTCAGTTGCATTGGATTAAGACACATTTCAACCCCAGAAACACTAACATAGCTGTTTACAGCTTCTAAGCAATGTTTTCTTGGTTTTAGCCTATTTTGGGACAAAATGGGTATAAGTGGCTTTTAAACTCTCCACATCTATCTCAAACTCCTATAATTAGTTAGTTGCATTGGATTCAGACACATTTTAACCCCAGAAACACTAACATAGCTGTTTACAGCTTCTAAGCAATGTTTTCTTGGTTTTAGCCTGTTCTGGGACAAAATGGGTATAAGTGGCTTTTAAAGTCTCCACATCTATCTCAAACTCTTATAACTAGTCAGTTGCATTGGATTAAGACACATTTCAACCCCAGAAACACTAACATAGCTGTTTACAGCTTCTAAGCAATGTTTTCTTGGTTTTAGCCTATTTTGGGACAAAATGGGTATAAGTGGCTTTTAAACTCTCCACATCTATCTCAAACTCCTATAATTAGTTAGTTGCATTGGATTCAGACACATTTTAACCCCAGAAACACTAACATAGCTGTTTACAGCTTCTAAGCAATGTTTTCTTGGTTTTAGCCTGTTTTGGGACAAATTGGGTATAAGTGGCTTTTAAACTCTCCACATCTATCTCAAACTCCTATAATTAGTTAGTTGCATTGGATTAAGACACATTTTAACCCCAGAAACACTAACATAGCTGTTTACAGCTTCTAAGCAATGTTTTCTTGGTTTTAGCCTGTTTTGGGACAAAATGGGTATAAGTGGCTTTTAAAGTCTCCACATCTATCTCAAACTCTTATAACTAGTCAGTTGCATTGGTTAAGATACATTTCAACCCCAGAAACACTAACATAGCTGTTTACAGCTTCTAAGCAATGTTTTCTTGGTTTTAGCCTATTTTGGGACAAAATGGGTATAAGTGGCTTTTAAACTCTCCACATCTATCTCAAACTCCTATAATTAGTTAGTTGCATTGGATTCAGACACATTTTAACCCCAGAAACACTAACATAGCTGTTTACAGCTTCTAAGCAATGTTTTCTTGGTTTTAGCCTGTTTTAGGACAAAATGGGTATAAGTGGCTTTTAAACTCTCCACATCAATCTCAAACTCTTATAATTAGTTAGTTGCATTGAATTAAGACACATTTTAACCCCAGAAACACTAACTTAGCTGTTTACAGCTTCTAAACAATGTTTTCCTTGTTTTAGCCTGTTTTGGGACAAAATGGGTATAAGTGGCTTTTAAACTCTCCACATCTATCTCAAACTCTTATAACTAGTCAGTTGCATTGGATAAAGACACATTTTAACCCCAGAAACACTAACATAGCTGTTTACAGCTTCTAAGCTATGTTTTCTTGGTTTTAGCCTGTTTTGGGACAAAATGGGTATAAGTGGCTTTTAAACTCTCCACATCTATCTCAAACTCCTATAATTAGTTAGTTTCAATGGATTAAGACACATTTTAACCCCAGAAACACTAACATAGCTGTTTACAGCTTCTAAGCAATGTTTTCTTGGTTTTAGCCTGTTTTGGGACAAAATGGGTATAAGTGGCTTTTAAACTCGCCACATCAAACTCAAACTCTTATAATTACTTAGTTGCATTGGATTAAGACACATTTTAACCCCATAAACACTAACATAGCTGTTCACAGCTTCTAAGCATTGTTTTCTTGGTTTTAGCCTGTTTTGGGACAAAATGGGTATAAGTGGCTTTTAAACTCTCCACATCTATCTTAAAGTCTTATAATTAGTTAGTTTCAACGGATTAAGACACATTTTATCCCCAGAAACACTAACATAGCTGTTTACAACTTCTAAGCAATGTTTTCTTGTTTTTAGCCTGTTTTGGGACAAAATGGGTATAAGTGGCTTTTAAACTCTCCACATCTATCTCAAACTCCTATAATTAGTTAGTTGCATTGGATGAAGACACATTTTAACCCCAGAAACACTAACATAACTGTTTACAGCTTCTAAGCAATGTTTTTTTGGTTTTAGCCTGTTTTGGGACAAAATGGATATAAGTGGCTTTTAAACTCTCCACATCTATCTCAAACTCCTATAATTAGTTAGTTGCATTGGATTAAGACACATTTTAACACCAGAAACACTAACATAGCTGTTTGCAGCTTCTAAGCAATGTTTTCTTGGTTTTACCTGTTTTGGGACAAAATGGGTATAAGTGGCTTTTAAACTCTCCACATCTATCTTAAAGTCTTATAATTAGTTAGTTTCAATGGATTAAGACACATTTTAACCCCAGAAACACTAACATAGCTGTTTACAGCTTCTAAGCAATGTTTTCTTGGTTTTAGCCTGTTTTGGGACAAAATGGGTATAAGTGGCTTTTAAACTCTCCACATCTATCTCAAACTCCTATAATTAGTTAGTTGCATTGGATTAAGACACATTTTAACCCCAGAAACACTAACATAGCTGTTTACAGCTTCTAAGCAATGTTTTCTTGGTTTTAGCCTGTTCTGGGACAAAATGGGTATAAGTGGCTTTTAAAGTCTCCACATCTATCTCAAACTCTTATAATTAGTTAGTTGCATTGAATTAAGACACATTTTAACCCCAGAAACACGAACTTAGCTGTTTACAGCTTCTAAACAATGTTTTCCTTGTTTTAGCCTGTTTTGGGACAAAATGGGTATAAGTGGCTTTTAAACTCTCCACATCTATCTCAAACTCTTATAACTAGTCAGTTGCATTGGATAAAGACACATTTTAACCCCAGAAACACTAACATAGCTGTTTACAGCTTCTAAGCTATGTTTTCTTGGTTTTAGCCTGTTTTGGGACAAAATGGGTATAAGTGGCTTTTAAACTCTCCACATCTATCTCAAACTCCTATAATTAGTTAGTTGCATTGGATTAAGACACATTTTAACCCCAGAAACACTAACATAGCTGTTTACAGCTTCTAAGCAATGTTTTCTTGGTTTTAGCCTGTTCTGGGACAAAATGGGTATAAGTGGCTTTTAAAGTCTCCACATCTATCTCAAACTCTTATAACTAGTCAGTTGCATTGGATTAAGACACATTTCAACCCCAGAAACACTAACATAGCTGTTTACAGCTTCTAAGCAATGTTTTCTTGGTTTTAGCCTGTTCTGGGACAAAATGGGTATAAGTGGCTTTTAAAGTCTCCACATCTATCTCAAACTCCTATAATTAGTTAGTTGCATTGGATTCAGACACATTTTAACCCCAGAAACACTAACATAGCTGTTTACAGCTTCTAAGCAATGTTTTCTTGGTTTTAGCCTGTTTTGGGACAAATTGGGTATAAGTGGCTTTTAAACTCTCCACATCTATCTCAAACTCCTATAATTAGTTAGTTGCATTGGATTCAGACACATTTTAACCCCAGAAACACTAACATAGCTGTTTACAGCTTCTAAGCAATGTTTTCTTGGTTTTAGCCTGTTTTGGGACAAATTGGGTATAAGTGGCTTTTAAACTCTCCACATCTATCTCAAACTCCTATAATTAGTTAGTTGCATTGGATTAAGACACATTTTAACCCCAGAAACACTAACATAGCTGTTTACAGCTTCTAAGCAATGTTTTCTTGGTTTTAGCCTGTTTTGGGACAAAATGGGTATAAGTGGCTTTTAAACTCTCCACATCTATCTTAAAGTCTTATAATTAGTTAGTTTCAATGGATTAAGACACATTTTAACCCCAGAAACACTAACATAGCTGTTTACAGCTTCTAAGCAATGTTTTCTTGGTTTTAGCCTGTTCTGGGACAAAATGGGTATTAGTGGCTTTTAAACTCTCCACATCTATCTCAAACTCTTATAACTAGTCAGTTGCATTGGATTAAGACACATTTCAACCCCAGAAACACTAACATAGCTGTTTACAGCTTCTAAGCAATGTTTTCTTGGTTTTAGCCTATTTTGGGACAAAATGGGTATAAGTGGCTTTTAAACTCTCCACATCTATCTCAAACTCCTATAATTAGTTAGTTGCATTGGATTCAGACACATTTTTATTGATCAAGAGAATAAGCCTAAGGCAGCCATGGCCGTCCGTACAATTATGGGGCCGTCCGTACAACCAAGCAATAAGGCCGAGTCATGTAAGTGTGTAAAGACAATGAGGAGGCCTGCTCTCCTTAGGCCCATGAGAAGGATCTAGAATGTCGCTTGTAGCCGTTAGAGAGGAGGAACAAGTGGAGTCACGGGTTATGTTGTGTTTAAGGAGACTAGGACGGGTCACTATCACCGTTGGGATTAGTTCTATCTCTCTCCTTGTCCCTATCACTTATACGATCGGTTGGTAGAGGGTGTAGCCCTAATTTTCCCTTGATATATATAGACTTTAGCCTACATTGTAATATGCATTCTTATGGAACAATAACCTAATCTTTTCTTCTTCCTCATTCTCTTTGTCTACCGATATCTCTCATCAATCTCTTGATTCTCTTCTTTATTCTACAAAGTCTTACATGGTATCAGAGCAAGTTCTTCGATTCTCTACAGTCTAATCTCATTCTCCTACTCATTTCTACACTCTAGTCTCCTTATCTTCGTTTCTTCTTACTCGCATCTCCTTTATTCTCCGGGTAAAAGCTTTACCCATCGGTCCATAGAAATCCGACCATGGAAAACGCCAAGCCCATTGTTTCACCGGTTGTCCTAAAGGGGACAAACTACTTGCTGTGGACAAGAACCACAAGAACCGCCCTTGGAGGTCGTGGCCTTTGGAGTCATGTCGAGTCCGACTATGTCCCAAAGAAAAACCCCAAAGGAGAGGACGCTTCCGAGGCGGAAGCGGAGGAAGAGAGCGAGAGGAAGGCCAAATGGTTCCAAGAAGACCAAGTTGTCCTATCTGTTCTCCAAAACTCTCTGGACACGCCTATCCTTGAGGCCTACTCATATTGCGAGACGGCCAAGGAACTGTGGGAAACACTTAAAGGCGTGTATGGTAATGTCTCTAACATGACTAGAGTCTTTGAGGTCAAGAAGGCCATAAATGATCTTAACCAAGATGATGTGGAGTTCACTAAGCATCTTGGTAAGTTCCGTGCACTATGGTCCGAGCTTGACATGTTGCGGCCAAGTACACTTGAGGCAAGTGTGCTAAACGAAAGAAAGGAGCAAGACAAAGTCTTCGGACTCCTACTTACCTTGAACCCGTCCTTCAACGACCTCTTGAAGCACATCCTAAGGGCAGAGAAGCTCCCCTCCTTTGAGGATATTTGCTCCCAAATTCAGAAAGAGCAAGGATCCCTTGATTTGTTTAGCGGTAAGGGGGAGCTTGCTTCGGCCAACAAAGGAATGTACAAGCAAGAGGAGAGGAAGTTGTTGGTGTGCGACCACTGCAAGAAGCGGGGTCATCTGAAAGACAAGTGCTGGGTTCTCCATCCTCATCTCAAGCCGGCCAAGTTCAAAGCCAACCTCTCAAAGGAAGCGGTTAGCGATAAAGGAGCCGGATCATCAAAGCAGGGAGATGAGGTGGCCATGACCGCAGCCTACGGAGATGTGGTGAGGAAGTCAGACCTTGAGGCTCTCATCCGCTCCATTGCTTCACTCAAGGAGTCTGGTATCTCTTTCTTTACTTCTAGGCCTAGCAAATCGCTTGTTATTGACTCGGGAGCCTCACATCATATGATTAGTAACCCTAGTTTAATTGACAACATAAAACCGGCCTTAGGAAATGTTGTTATTGCAAATGGAGAACAAATACCAGTAAAGGGAATAGGGGACTTGAAACTATTTGATAAAACCTCAAAAGCTTTCTTTATGCCTACCTTTACCTCCAATTTACTATCGGTTAAGAGGGCCACAAATGATTTGAATTGTTATGCAATCTTTGGTCCTAACAATGTTTATTTTCAGGATATTGAGACTGGAAAGGTTCTTGGAGAAGGGCAAGGGAGTGGAGATCTCTATGTCCTAGAGAAAACCGATCCAAATTTATCCTCTACTAAGTCTTGTTTTGTTGTTGATTCGAATATGGTGTGGCATGCTAGGCTAGGCCACCCACATTCACGTGCTTTAGGGTTGATGTTTCCTAATATTTCTTTTGATAATTCTACTTGTGAACCTTGTATTCTTGGAAAACATTGCAAGTCTATCTTTCCTAAGTCAACTACTATTTATGAGAATTGTTTTGATTTGGTTCACTCAGATGTTTGGACATCACCATGCCTATCTAGAGATAATAACAAGTATTTTGTGACTTTTATTGATGAAAAATCAAAATACACTTGGATTACCTTGTTGCCATCTAAAGATAGAGTATTTGATGCCTTTATCAATTTTCAAAATTATGTGACTAATCACTTCAATGCTAAACTTAAGGTACTTAGGTCTGATAATGGGGGGGAATACACAAGTTGCAAGTTCAAAGAACATCTCTCCAAGCATGGCATTCTCCATCAAACTAGTTGTCCCTACACGCCACAACAAAATGGTGTGGCCGAGAGGAAGAACCGGCACCTCATGGAAGTGGCGCGGGCAATCATGTTCCATTCGAGTGTTCCTAAACGATATTGGGGTGATGCCGTGATGACTGCATGCTACCTAATCAACCGAACACCAACTAGAGTTCTTCATGACTTATCTCCATTTGAAGTACTAAACAAATTTAAACCATCTCTTGCTCACTTACGAGTTTTCGGCTGTGTTTGTTTTGTGTTAGTACCAGGAGAACAGAGGAGTAAGCTGGATGCCAAAAGTACAAAGTGTATGTTCATTGGCTACTCCACCACACAAAAGGGGTACAAATGTTATGATCCGGCCACAAGTCGACTATATGTCTCTCGAGACGTCCGGTTTCTAGAACATGTGGGCTACCATGACAAGAGGGATTGGAACAGCCTTAAAGATCTCTCTCACTCACCTAATGACCGAGCTTCGAGTCTACGGTTCCTTCTTGATCACCTTGGCAACCCATCTCCACCAACGGGTGCCGTGCGGCCAACACTAAGTCAAAATTCTACCGATGGTGGGTCTGACCAAGGAGACGCAAATGACAATGGTTCAGCCCAAGATGGTGAATCTCTCGGGTCTGGCCTACCCATAACCGGTGTTCCCGTCCCTGGCCCTACAACGGACACGCATGCTCCGGCGGCGGCCTCTACCGAGGAAAACACGGAGACGGCTCCTACGGACGGTACGTCCACCGTGTTGCCTAGCGTGGATCCACTTCCGGCACCAGTTCTGCGTCGGAGCACCAGACCTCGATCAGATCCCTCCACTTGGAAGAACAAGCGTGTCTATTACAACAGCCAAGCTGTCGCTCATCCCATTCAGTCCGTTTGTTCCCTTGAGCTGTTACCTGCTGATCACCAAGCTTTCTTCGGCCAAGTGGACGCCAATTGGATCCCGCAGACATATGATGAAGCTAAGGAACATCAAGTTTGGTTAGATGCGGTCAAGAATGAAACTGGCGCCATGATCCGGAATCATACGTGGGACGAATCGGATCTTCCTCAAGGCAAGCGGGCAGTTAGCTCCAAATGGGTGTTTACCATAAAGTATTTGAGCAATGGTGACATTGAACGGCATAAAGCCAGGTTAGTGGCCCGTGGCTTCACCCAAACCTATGGCGCGGACTACACGGACACCTTTGCACCCGTGGCCAAGCTCCATACGGTTCGGGTTGTGCTGTCTCTTGCTGTCAACCTCTCATGGGACTTATGGCAGATGGATGTGAAGAACGCCTTCCTTCAAGGTGAACTTGATGAAGAAGTGTACATGACGCCTCCTCCCGGCCTTGAAGACATGGTTACACCCGGAAAAGTCTTGAGGCTACGTAAGGCCATCTATGGCCTTAAGCAGTCCCCACGAGCGTGGTACCACAAACTAAGCTCCACTCTCAAGACTGATGGTTTTACGCGATCGGAGGCTGATCATACTCTCTTCACGCGTCGCACCTCTATTGGTTGGGTGGTGGTGCTCATATACGTCGACGACATCATCGTGACTGGTGATGATAAGGCGGCCATTCAGGACACCAAGGACTCTCTCAAGTCGGTATTTGACATCAAGGACCTTGGGGAACTCAAATACTTTCTTGGTATTGAGATTTGTCGCTCACCGGAAGGACTCTTCCTCTCACAACGCAAGTTTACTCTTGACTTGTTAGAGGAGACTGGCAAGCTTGGTGTGTCTCCGGTTGCTACGCCCCTTGATGAAGATTACCAGCTCAAGCGAAAGGGGGAGAGCTTACGGGCAAAAGAAGGCCGACCTAAGGAACCAATGGACGAGCCATTCTTAGACGTCACACGCTACCGCCGGCTTGTAGGTAAGCTGATATACCTTACTATCACACGACCTGACATATCCTATGCTGTGAATCAGGTTAGCCAACATATGAAGGCACCAAGCAAGTACCAATGGAGTCAAGTCGAAAGGATCCTAAGCTATCTCAAGGGCAGTCCGGGTCAAGGTATTTGGATGGGCAAGAATGACAACACCGAAATCGTTGGCTATTGTGATGCGGATTACAATGGCGACACGCTGGATAGGAGATCCACCACTGGGTACTGCACGTTTGTTGGAGGCAACTTGGTTACATGGAGGTCTAAGAAACAAAAGGTGGTTTCATGCTCTAGCGCCGAGGCCGAGTATAGAGCTATGAGGAAACTCACTAACGAGATGACATGGCTGAAGGGCCTACTCAAGGACTTAGGCATTGAGACAAAGCAGCCCATGACCATGCACTGCGACAATGAAGCGGCTATCCACATTGCCACAAACTCAGTCTTTCATGAGAGGACCAAGCACATAGAAAGCGATTGCCACAAGGTGAGAGAGAAGATTGAAGAAGGAGTGGTGTTACCATGCCACACAAGGAGTCAAGATCAGCTAGCTGACATCTTCACCAAGTCTGCAAGCTCCAAGGTTTGTGATCACATCTACAGCAAACTTGGACTTGTAGACATTACACGGCCATGATCAAGCTTCCCTAATCCGTGGACAGCACACTCTTTTTCCCTTGACTTGGTTTTGTCCCATGAGGTTTTCTAAGTCAAGGTTTTTAATGAGGTGCTGCTTCACGGGTTCCAAGCTTAGCCATTTCACTCGGCTAAGCTTGAGGGGGAGTATTGATCAAGAGAATAAGCCTAAGGCAGCCATGGCCGTCCGTACAATTATGGGGCCGTCCGTACAACCAAGCAATAAGGCCGAGTCATGTAAGTGTGTAAAGACAATGAGGAGGCCTGCTCTCCTTAGGCCCATGAGAAGGATCTAGAATGTCGCTTGTAGCCGTTAGAGAGGAGGAACAAGTGGAGTCACGGGTTATGTTGTGTTTAAGGAGACTAGGACGGGTCACTATCACCGTTGGGATTAGTTCTATCTCTCTCCTTGTCCCTATCACTTATACGATCGGTTGGTAGAGGGTGTAGCCCTAATTTTCCCTTGATATATATAGACTTTAGCCTACATTGTAATATGCATTCTTATGGAACAATAACCTAATCTTTTCTTCTTCCTCATTCTCTTTGTCTACCGATATCTCTCATCAATCTCTTGATTCTCTTCTTTATTCTACAAAGTCTTACAATTTTAACCCCAGAAACACTAACATAGCTGTTTACAGCTTCTAAGCAATGTTTTCTTGGTTTTAGCCTGTTTTGGGACAAATTGGGTATAAGTGGCTTTTAAACTCTCCACATCTATCTCAAACTCCTATAATTAGTTAGTTGCATTGGATTAAGACACATTTTAACCCCAGAAACACTAACATAGCTGTTTACAGCTTCTAAGCAATGTTTTCTTGGTTTTAGCCTGTTTTGGGACAAAATGGGTATAAGTGGCTTTTAAACTCTCCACATCTATCTCAAACTCCTATAATTAGTTAGTTTCAATGGATTAAGACACATTTTAACCCCAGAAACACTAACATAGCTGTTTACAGCTTCTAAGCAATGTTTTCTTGGTTTTAGCCTGTTTTAGGACAAAATGGGTATAAGTGGCTTTTAAACTCGCCACATCAAACTCAAACTCTTATAATTACTTAGTTGCATTGGATTAAGACACATTTTAACCCCATAAACACTAACATAGCTGTTCACAGCTTCTAAGCATTGTTTTCTTGGTTTTAGCCTGTTTTGGGACAAAATGGGTATAAGTGGCTTTTAAACTCTCCACATCTATCTTAAAGTCTTATAATTAGTTAGTTTCAACGGATTAAGACACATTTTATCCCCAGAAACACTAACATAGCTGTTTTCAACTGCTAAGCAATGTTTTCTTGTTTTTAGCCTGTTTTGGGACAAAATGGGTATAAGTGGCTTTTAAACTCTCCACATCTATCTCAAACTCCTATAATTAGTTAGTTGCATTGGATGAAGACACATTTTAACCCCAGAAACACTAACATAACTGTTTACAGCTTCTAAGCAATGTTTTTTTGGTTTTAGCCTGTTTTGGGACAAAATGGATATACGTGGCTTTTAAACTCTCCACATCTATCTCAAACTCCTATAATTAGTTAGTTGCATTGGATTAAGACACATTTTAACACCAGAAACACTAACATAGCTGTTTGCAGCTTCTAAGCAATGTTTTCTTGGTTTTAGCCTGTTTTGGGACAAAATGGGTATAAGTGGCTTTTAAACTCTCCACATCTATCTTAAAGTCTTATAATTAGTTAGTTTCAATGGATTAAGACACATTTTAACCCCAGAAACACTAACATAGCTGTTTACAGATTCTAAGCAATGTTTTCTTGGTTTTAGCCTGTTCTGGGACAAAATGGGTATAAGT
Organism: Camelina sativa; assembly: GCF_030686135.1. Taxonomy (NCBI): domain Eukaryota; kingdom Viridiplantae; phylum Streptophyta; class Magnoliopsida; order Brassicales; family Brassicaceae; genus Camelina; species Camelina sativa. The sequence continues at coordinate 17,914,201 of NC_141894.1, read as the reverse complement.
GGCTTTTAAAGTCTCCACATCTATCTCAAACTCTTATAACTAGTCAGTTGCATTGGATTAAGACACATTTCAACCCCTGAAACACTAACATAGCTGTTTACAGCTTCTAAGCAATGTTTTCTTGGTTTTAGCCTGTTCTGGGACAAAATGGGTATAAGTGGCTTTTAAAGTCTCCACATCTATCTCAAACTCTTATAACTAGTCAGTTGCATTGGATTAAGACACATTTCAACCCCAGAAACACTAACATAGCTGTTTACAGCTTCTAAGCAATGTTTTCTTGGTTTTAGCCTATTTTGGGACAAAATGGGTATAAGTGGCTTTTAAACTCTCCACATCTATCTCGAACTCCTATAATTAGTTAGTTTCAATGGATTAAGACACATTTTAACCCCAGAAACACTAACATAGCTGTTTACAGCTTCTAAGCAATGTTTTCTTGGTTTTAGCCTGTTTTGGGACAAAATGGGTATAAGTGGCTTTTAAACTCGCCACATCAAACTCAAACTCTTATAATTACTTAGTTGCATTGGATTAAGACACATTTTAACCCCATAAACACTAACATAGCTGTTCACAGCTTCTAAGCATTGTTTTCTTGGTTTTAGCCTGTTTTGGGACAAAATGGGTATAAGTGGCTTTTAAACTCTCCACATCTATCTTAAAGTCTTATAATTAGTTAGTTTCAACGGATTAAGACACATTTTATCCCCAGAAACACTAACATAGCTGTTTACAACTTCTAAGCAATGTTTTCTTGTTTTTAGCCTGTTTTGGGACAAAATGGGTATAAGTGGCTTTTAAACTCTCCACATCTATCTCAAACTCCTATAATTAGTTAGTTGCATTGGATGAAGACACATTTTAACCCCAGAAACACTAACATAACTGTTTACAGCTTCTAAGCAATGTTTTTTTGGTTTTAGCCTGTTTTGGGACAAAATGGATATAAGTGGCTTTTAAACTCTCCACATCTATCTCAAACTCCTATAATTAGTTAGTTGCATTGGATTAAGACACATTTTAACACCAGAAACACTAACATAGCTGTTTGCAGCTTCTAAGCAATGTTTTCTTGGTTTTAGCCTGTTTTGGGACAAAATGGGTATAAGTGGCTTTTAAACTCTCCACATCTATCTTAAAGTCTTATAATTAGTTAGTTTCAATGGATTAAGACACATTTTAACCCCAGAAACACTAACATAGCTGTTTACAGCTTCTAAGCAATGTTTTCTTGGTTTTAGCCTGTTTTGGGACAAAATGGGTATAAGTGGCTTTTAAACTCTCCACATCTATCTCAAACTCCTATAATTAGTTAGTTGCATTGGATTAAGACACATTTTAACCCCAGAAACACTAACATAGCTGTTTACAGCTTCTAAGCAATGTTTTCTTGGTTTTAGCCTGTTCTGGGACAAAATGGGTATAAGTGGCTTTTAAAGTCTCCACATCTATCTCAAACTCCTATAATTAGTTAGTTGCATTGGATTCAGACACATTTTAACCCCAGAAACACTAACATAGCTGTTTACAGCTTCTAAGCAATGTTTTCTTGGTTTTAGCCTATTTTGGGACAAATTGGGTATAAGTGGCTTTTAAACTCTCCACATCTATCTCAAACTCCTATATTTAGTTAGTTGCATTGGATTCAGACACATTTTAACCCCAGAAACACTAACATAGCTGTTTACAGCTTCTAAGCAATGTTTTCTTGGTTTTAGCCTGTTTTGGGACAAATTGGGTATAAGTGGCTTTTAAACTCTCCACATCTATCTCAAACTCCTATAATTAGTTAGTTGCATTGGATTAAGACACATTTTAACCCCAGAAACACTAACATAGCTGTTTACAGCTTCTAAGCAATGTTTTCTTGGTTTTAGCCTGTTTTGGGACAAAATGGGTATAAGTGGCTTTTAAACTCTCCACATCTATCTTAAAGTCTTATAATTAGTTAGTTTCAATGGATTAAGACACATTTTAACCCCAGAAACACTAACATAGCTGTTTACAGCTTCTAAGCAATGTTTTCTTGGTTTTAGCCTGTTCTGGGACAAAATGGGTATTAGTGGCTTTTAAACTCTCCACATCTATCTCAAACTCTTATAACTAGTCAGTTGCATTGGATTAAGACACATTTCAACCCCAGAAACACTAACATAGCTGTTTACAGCTTCTAAGCAATGTTTTCTTGGTTTTAGCCTATTTTGGGACAAAATGGGTATAAGTGGCTTTTAAACTCTCCACATCTATCTCAAACTCCTATAATTAGTTAGTTGCATTGGATTCAGACACATTTTAACCCCAGAAACACTAACATAGCTGTTTACAGCTTCTAAGCAATGTTTTCTTGGTTTTAGCCTGTTTTGGGACAAATTGGGTATAAGTGGCTTTTAAACTCTCCACATCTATCTCAAACTCCTATAATTAGTTAGTTGCATTGGATTAAGACACATTTTAACCCCAGAAACACTAACATAGCTGTTTACAGCTTCTAAGCAATGTATTCTTGGTTTTAGCCTGTTTTGGGACAAAATGGGTATAAGTGGCTTTTAAACTCTCCACATCTATCTCAAACTCCTATAATTAGTTAGTTTCAATGGATTAAGACACATTTTAACCCCAGAAACACTAACATAGCTGTTTACAGCTTCTAAGCAATGTTTTCTTGGTTTTAGCCTGTTTTGGGACAAAATGGGTATAAGTGGCTTTTAAACTCGCCATATCAAACTCAAACTCTTATAATTACTTAGTTGCATTGGATTAAGACACATTTTAACCCCATAAACACTAACATAGCTGTTCACAGCTTCTAAGCATTGTTTTCTTGGTTTTAGCCTGTTTTGGGACAAAATGGGTATAAGTGGCTTTTAAACTCTCCACATCTATCTTAAAGTCTTATAATTAGTTAGTTTCAACGGATTAAGACACATTTTATCCCCAGAAACACTAACATAGCTGTTTACAACTGCTAAGCAATGTTTTCTTGTTTTTAGCCTGTTTTGGGACAAAATGGGTATAAGTGGCTTTTAAACTCTCCACATCTATCTCAAACTCCTATAATTAGTTAGTTGCATTGGATGAAGACACATTTTAACCCCAGAAACACTAACATAACTGTTTACAGCTTCTAAGCAATGTTTTTTTGGTTTTAGCCTGTTTTGGGACAAAATGGATATACGTGGCTTTTAAACTCTCCACATCTATCTCAAACTCCTATAATTAGTTAGTTGCATTGGATTAAGACACATTTTAACACCAGAAACACTAACATAGCTGTTTGCAGCTTCTAAGCAATGTTTTCTTGGTTTTAGCCTGTTTTGGGACAAAATGGGTATAAGTGGCTTTTAAACTCTCCACATCTATCTTAAAGTCTTATAATTAGTTAGTTTCAATGGATTAAGACACATTTTAACCCCAGAAACACTAACATAGCTGTTTACAGATTCTAAGCAATGTTTTCTTGGTTTTAGCCTGTTCTGGGACAAAATGGGTATAAGTGGCTTTTAAAGTCTCCACATCTATCTCAAACTCTTATAACTAGTCAGTTGCATTGGATTAAGACACATTTCAACCCCTGAAACACTAACATAGCTGTTTACAGCTTCTAAGCAATGTTTTCTTGGTTTTAGCCTATTTTGGGACAAAATGGGTATAAGTGGCTTTTAAACTCTCCACATCTATCTCAAACTCCTATAATTAGTTAGTTGCATTGGATTCAGACACATTTTAACCCCAGAAACACTAACATAGCTGTTTACAGCTTCTAAGCAATGTTTTCTTGGTTTTAGCCTGTTTTGGGACAAATTGGGTATAAGTGGCTTTTAAACTCTCCACATCTATCTCAAACTCCTATAATTAGTTAGTTGCATTGGATTAAGACACATTTTAACCCCAGAAACACTAACATAGCTGTTTACAGCTTCTAAGCAATGTTTTCTTGGTTTTAGCCTGTTTTGGGACAAATTGGGTATAAGTGGCTTTTAAACTCTCCACATCTATCTCAAACTCCTATAATTAGTTAGTTGCATTGGATTCAGACACATTTTAACCCCAGAAACACTAACATAGCTGTTTACAGCTTCTAAGCAATGTTTTCTTGGTTTTAGCCTGTTTTGGGACAAATTGGGTATAAGTGGCTTTTAAACTCTCCACATCTATCTCAAACTCCTATAATTAGTTAGTTGCATTGGATTAAGACACATTTTAACCCCAGAAACATTAACATAGCTGTTTACAGCTTCTAAGCAATGTTTTCTTGGTTTTAGCCTGTTTTGGGACAAAATGGGTATAAGTGGCTTTTAAACTCTCCACATCTATCTTAAAGTCTTATAATTAGTTAGTTTCAATGGATTAAGACACATTTTAACCCCAGAAACACTAACATAGCTGTTTACAGCTTCTAAGCAATGTTTTCTTGGTTTTAGCCTGTTCTGGGACAAAATGGGTATTAGTGGCTTTTAAACTCTCCACATCTATCTCAAACTCTTATAACTAGTCAGTTGCATTGGATTAAGACACATTTCAACCCCAGAAACACTAACATAGCTGTTTACAGCTTCTAAGCAATGTTTTCTTGGTTTTAGCCTATTTTGGGACAAAATGGGTATAAGTGGCTTTTAAACTCTCCACATCTATCTCAAACTCCTATAATTAGTTAGTTGCATTGGATTCAGACACATTTTAACCCCAGAAACACTAACATAGCTGTTTACAGCTTCTAAGCAATGTTTTCTTGGTTTTAGCCTGTTTTGGGACAAATTGGGTATAAGTGGCTTTTAAACTCTCCACATCTATCTCAAACTCCTATAATTAGTTAGTTGCATTGGATTAAGACACATTTTAACCCCAGAAACACTAACATAGCTGTTTACAGCTTCTAAGCAATGTTTTCTTGGTTTTAGCCTGTTTTGGGACAAAATGGGTATAAGTGGCTTTTAAACTCTCCACATCTATCTCAAACTCCTATAATTAGTTAGTTTCAATGGATTAAGACACATTTTAACCCCAGAAACACTAACATAGCTGTTTACAGCTTCTAAGCAATGTTTTCTTGGTTTTAGCCTGTTTTGGGACAAAATGGGTATAAGTGGCTTTTAAACTCGCCACATCAAACTCAAACTCTTATAATTACTTAGTTGCATTGGATTAAGACACATTTTAACCCCATAAACACTAACATAGCTGTTCACAGCTTCTAAGCATTGTTTTCTTGGTTTTAGCCTGTTTTGGGACAAAATGGGTATAAGTGGCTTTTAAACTCTCCACATCTATCTTAAAGTCTTATAATTAGTTAGTTTCAACGGATTAAGACACATTTTATCCCCAGAAACACTAACATAGCTGTTTACAACTGCTAAGCAATGTTTTCTTGTTTTTAGCCTGTTTTGGGACAAAATGGGTATAAGTGGCTTTTAAACTCTCCACATCTATCTCAAACTCCTATAATTAGTTAGTTGCATTGGATGAAGACACATTTTAACCCCAGAAACACTAACATAACTGTTTACAGCTTCTAAGCAATGTTTTTTTGGTTTTAGCCTGTTTTGGGACAAAATGGATATACGTGGCTTTTAAACTCTCCACATCTATCTCAAACTCCTATAATTAGTTAGTTGCATTGGATTAAGACACATTTTAACACCAGAAACACTAACATAGCTGTTTGCAGCTTCTAAGCAATGTTTTCTTGGTTTTAGCCTGTTTTGGGACAAAATGGGTATAAGTGGCTTTTAAACTCTCCACATCTATCTTAAAGTCTTATAATTAGTTAGTTTCAATGGATTAAGACACATTTTAACCCCAGAAACACTAACATAGCTGTTTACAGATTCTAAGCAATGTTTTCTTGGTTTTAGCCTGTTCTGGGACAAAATGGGTATAAGTGGCTTTTAAAGTCTCCACATCTATCTCAAACTCTTATAACTAGTCAGTTGCATTGGATTAAGACACATTTCAACCCCTGAAACACTAACATAGCTGTTTACAGCTTCTAAGCAATGTTTTCTTGGTTTTAGCCTATTTTGGGACAAAATGGGTATAAGTGGCTTTTAAACTCTCCACATCTATCTCAAACTCCTATAATTAGTTAGTTGCATTGGATTCAGACACATTTTAACCCCAGAAACACTAACATAGCTGTTTACAGCTTCTAAGCAATGTTTTCTTGGTTTTAGCCTGTTTTGGGACAAATTGGGTATAAGTGGCTTTTAAACTCTCCACATCTATCTCAAACTCCTATAATTAGTTAGTTGCATTGGATTAAGACACATTTTAACCCCAGAAACACTAACATAGCTGTTTACAGCTTCTAAGCAATGTTTTCTTGGTTTTAGCCTGTTTTGGGACAAAATGGGTATAAGTGGCTTTTAAAGTCTCCACATCTATCTCAAACTCTTATAACTAGTCAGTTGCATTGGATTAAGACACATTTCAACCCCAGAAACACTAACATAGCTGTTTACAGCTTCTAAGCTATGTTTTCTTGGTTTTAGCCTGTTTTGGGACAAAATGGGTATAAGTGGCTTTTAAACTCTCCACATCTATCTCAAACTCCTATAATTAGTTAGTTTCAATGGATTAAGACACATTTTAACCCCAGAAACACTAACATAGCTGTTTACAGCTTCTAAGCAATGTTTTCTTGGTTTTAGCCTGTTTTGGGACAAAATGGGTATAAGTGGCTTTTAAACTCGCCACATCAAACTCAAACTCTTATAATTACTTAGTTGCATTGGATTAAGACACATTTTAACCCCATAAACACTAACATAGCTGTTCACAGCTTCTAAGCATTGTTTTCTTGGTTTTAGCCTGTTTTGGGACAAAATGGGTATAAGTGGCTTTTAAACTCTCCACATCTATCTTAAAGTCTTATAATTAGTTAGTTTCAACGGATTAAGACACATTTTATCCCCAGAAACACTAACATAGCTGTTTACAACTTCTAAGCAATGTTTTCTTGTTTTTAGCCTGTTTTGGGACAAAATGGGTATAAGTGGCTTTTAAACTCTCCACATCTATCTCAAACTCCTATAATTAGTTAGTTGCATTGGATGAAGACACATTTTAACCCCAGAAACACTAACATAACTGTTTACAGCTTCTAAGCAATGTTTTTTTGGTTTTAGCCTGTTTTGGGACAAAATGGATATAAGTGGCTTTTAAACTCTCCACATCTATCTCAAACTCCTATAATTAGTTAGTTGCATTGGATTAAGACACATTTTAACACCAGAAACACTAACATAGCTGTTTGCAGCTTCTAAGCAATGTTTTCTTGGTTTTAGCCTGTTTTGGGACAAAATGGGTATAAGTGGCTTTTAAACTCTCCACATCTATCTTAAAGTCTTATAATTAGTTAGTTTCAATGGATTAAGACACATTTTAACCCCATAATAACTAACATAGCTGTTTACAGCTTCTAAGCAATGTTTTCTTGGTTTTAGCCTGTTTTGGGACAAAATGGGTATAAGTGGCTTTTAAAGTCTCCACATCTATCTCAAACTCTTATAACTAGTCAGTTGCATTGGTTAAGATACATTTCAACCCCAGAAACACTAACATAGCTGTTTACAGCTTCTAAGCAATGTTTTCTTGGTTTTAGCCTATTTTGGGACAAAATGGGTATAAGTGGCTTTTAAACTCTCCACATCTATCTCAAACTCCTATAATTAGTTAGTTGCATTGGATTCAGACACATTTTAACCCCAGAAACACTAACATAGCTGTTTACAGCTTCTAAGCAATGTTTTCTTGGTTTTAGCCTGTTTTGGGACAAAATGGGTATAAGTGGCTTTTAAACTCTCCACATCAATCTCAAACTCTTATAATTAGTTAGTTGCATTGAATTAAGACACATTTTAACCCCAGAAACACTAACTTAGCTGTTTACAGCTTCTAAACAATGTTTTCCTTGTTTTAGCCTGTTTTGGGACAAAATGGGTATAAGTGGCTTTTAAACTCTCCACATCTATCTCAAACTCTTATAACTAGTCAGTTGCATTGGATAAAGACACATTTTAACCCCAGAAACACTAACATAGCTGTTTACAGCTTCTAAGCTATGTTTTCTTGGTTTTAGCCTGTTTTGGGACAAAATGGGTATAAGTGGCTTTTAAACTCTCCACATCTATCTCAAACTCCTATAATTAGTTAGTTTCAATGGATTAAGACACATTTTAACCCCAGAAACACTAACATAGCTGTTTACAGCTTCTAAGCAATGTTTTCTTGGTTTTAGCCTGTTTTGGGACAAAATGGGTATAAGTGGCTTTTAAACTTGCCACATCAAACTCAAACTCTTATAATTACTTAGTTGCATTGGATTAAGACACATTTTAACCCCATAAACACTAACATAGCTGTTCACAGCTTCTAAGCATTGTTTTCTTGGTTTTAGCCTGTTTTGGGACAAAATGGGTATAAGTGGCTTTTAAACTCTCCACATCTATCTTAAAGTCTTATAATTAGTTAGTTTCAACGGATTAAGACACATTTTATCCCCAGAAACACTAACATAGCTGTTTACAGCTTCTAAGCAATGTTTTCTTGGTTTTAGCCTGTTTTGCGACAAAATGGGTAAAAGTGGCTTTTAAACTCTCCACATCTATCTCAATCTCCTATAATTAGTTAGTTGCATTGGATGAAGACACATTTTAACCCCAGAAACACTAACATGACTGTTTACAGCTTCTAAGCAATGTTTTTTTGGTTTTAGCCTGTTTTGGGACAAAATGGATATAAGTGGCTTTTAAACTCTCCACATCTATCTCAAACTCCTATAATTAGTTAGTTGCATTGGATTAAGACACATTTTAACACCAGAAACACTAACATAGCTGTTTGCAGCTTCTAAGCAATGTTTTCTTGGTTTTAGCCTGTTTTGGGACAAAATGGGTATAAGTGGCTTTTAAACTCTCCACATCTATCTCAAACTCTTATAACTAGTCAGTTGCATTGGATTAAGACACATTTTAACCCCAGAAACATTAACATAGCTGTTTACAGCTTCTAAACAATGTTTTCTTGGTTTTAGCCTGTTTTGGGACAAAATGGGTATAAGTGGCTTTTAAACACTCCACATCAATCTCAAACTCTTATAATTAGTTAGTTGCATTGGATTAAGACACATTTTAACCCCATAAACACTAACATTGCTGTTTACAGCTTCTAAGCAATGTTTTCTTGGTTTTACCCTCTTTTGGGACAAAATGGGTATAAGTGGCTTTTAAACTCTCCACATCTATCTTAAAGTCTTATAATTAGTTAGTTTCAATGGATTAAGACACATTTTAACCCCAGAAACACTAACATAGCTGTTTACAGCTTCTAAGCAATGTTTTCTTGGTTTTAGCCTGTTTTGGGACAAAATGGGTATAAGTGGCTTTTAAACTCTCCACATCTATCTCAAACTCCTATATTTAGTTAGTTGCATTGGATTAAGACACATTTTAACCCCAGAAACACTAACATAGCTGTTTACAACTTCTAAGCAATGTTTTCTTGGTTTTAGCCTGTTTTGGGACAAAATGGGTATAAGTGGCTTTTAAAGTCTCCACATCTATCTCAAACTCTTATAACTAGTCAGTTGCATTGGATTAAGACACATTTCAACCCCAGAAACACTAACATAGCTGTTTACAGCTTCTAAGCAATGTTTTCTTGGTTTTAGCCTATTTTGGGACAAAATGGGTATAAGTGGCTTTTAAAGTCTCCACATCTATCTCAAACTCCTATAATTAGTTAGTTGCATTGGATTCAGACACATTTTAACCCCAGAAACACTAACATAGCTGTTTACAGCTTCTAAGCAATGTTTTCTTGGTTTTAGCCTGTTTTGGGACAAAATGGGTATAAGTGGCTTTTAAACTCTCCACATCTATCTCAAACTCCTATAATTAGTTAGTTGCATTGGATTAAGACACATTTTAACCCCAGAAACACTAACATAGCTGTTTACAGCTTCTAAGCAATATTTTCTTGGTTTTAGCCTGTTTTGGGACAAAATGGGTATAAGTGGCTTTTAAAGTCTCCACATCTATCTCAAACTCTTATAACTAGTCAGTTGCATTGGTTAAGACACATTTCAACCCCAGAAACACTATTATAGCTTTTTACAGCTTCTAAGCAATGTTTTCTTGGTTTTAGCCTATTTTGGGACAAAATGGGTATAAGTGGCTTTTAAACTCTCTACATCTATCTCAAACTCCTATAATTAGTTAGTTGCATTGGATTCAGACACATTTTGACCCCAGAAACACTAACATAGCTGTTTACAGCTTCTAAGCAATGTTTTCTTGGTTTTAGCCTATTTTGGGACAAAATGGGTATAAGTGGCTTTTAAACTCTCCACATCAATCTCAAACTTTTATAATTAGTTAGTTGCATTGAATTAAGACACATTTTAACCCCAGAAACACTAACATAGCTGTTTACAGCTTCTAAACAATGTTTTCCTTGTTTTAGCCTGTTTTGGGACAAAATGGGTATAAGTGGCTTTTAAACTCTCCACATCTATCTCAAACTCTTATAACTAGTCAGTTGCATTGGACTAAGACACATTTTAACCCCAGAAACCCTAACATAGCTGTTTACAGCTTCTAAGCTATGTTCTCTTGGTTTTAGCCTGTTTTGGGACAAAATGGGTATAAGTGGCTTTTAAACTCTCCACATCTATCTCAAACTCCTATAATTAGTTAGTTTCAATGGATTAAGACACATTTTAACCCCAGAAACACTAACATAGCTGTTTACAGCTTCTAAGCAATGTTTTCTTGGTTTTAGCCTGTTTTGGGACAAAATGGGTATAAGTGGCTTTTAAACTCTCCACATCTATCTCGAACTCCTATAATTAGTTAGTTGCATTGGATTAAGACACATTTTAACCCCAGAAACCCTAACATAACTGTTTACAGCTTCTAAGCAATGTTTTCTTGGTTTTAGCCTGTTTTGGGACAAAATGGGTATAAGTGGCTTTTAAACTCTCCACATCTATCTCAAACTCCTATAATTAGTTAGTTGCATTGAATTAAGACACATTTTAACCCCAGAAACACTAACATAGCTGTTTATAGCTTCTAAGCAATGTTTTCTTGGTTTTAGCCTGTTTTGGGACAAAATGGGTATAAGTGGCGTTTAAACTCTCCACATCTATCTCAAACTCCTACAATTAGTTAGTTGCATTGGATTAAGACACATTTTAACCCCAGAAACACTAACATAGCTGTTTACAGCTTGTAAGCAATGTTTTCTTGGTTTTAGCCTGTTTTGGGACAAAATTGGTATAAGTGGCTTTTAAAGTCTCCACATCTATCTCAAACTCTTATAACTAGTCAGTTCCATTGTATTAAGACACATTTCAACCCCAGAAACACTAACATAGCTGTTTACAGCTTCTAAGCAATGTTTTCTTGGTGTTAGCCTATTTTGGGACAAAATGGGTATAAGTGGCTTTTAAACTCTCCACATCTATCTCAAACTCCTATAATTAGTTAGTTGCATTGTATTCAGACACATTTTAACCCCAGAAACACTAACATAGCTGTTTACAGCTTCTAAGCAATGTTTTCTTGGTTTTAGCCTGTTTTGGGACAAAATGGGTATTAGTGGCTTTTAAACTCTCCACATCAATCTCAAACTCTTATAATTAGTTAGTTGCATTGAATTAAGACACATTTTAGCCCCAGAAACACTAACATATGAAACAAGTTATTTTTGTTATGTGTGGTGAATGATGGTGGATGTATGCAAAGATGATATATGAATGGAATGATGGATGGGTGTTTCAATTCCCCTTATGCTATTGCAGTACAAGAGGTATCAATCCTAAATGAGTGTTTGTGAACAGATAAGATGTGCATATGAATCTAAGTTAAGACAAATGTAATGATTGTTTGTCACTAACAATCCTAAGATGGAAATGTAAAGATGGAGAAAGTAAACTACAAGAACCAAGAACTAAATGCAAATGAAACTGAATGATTGAAACTGTAATGAAGCAAGAACAGAAATAGAAACTACTACTAATGAACTCGAGCAAGCACTCGACCGAGTGTAGGTCGAGTGGGAGGTCGAGCTAGTTCAATCCGGAAAACAGAGCAACACAACAAAAACAGAGCAATACTAAAACCAATCAAACAACAAGCAAGCTACAAGATTAAGACTTAGAAATCAATAAACAAAGAAGGTTCCTGAGGATGGATTCATGGGAAGAACTAATCATTGTGGTCATCTAACTTGGTCAACAAATCTCAAGCAAACTTTGAGCTAATCTCTAGACATATAAATCTAAGACAAATTTCTCCCACTCTCATGGTCAAGAAACAATCAAACCTATGGTAAGCTCTAGATCTAGCCTTATCTATGCTCCTTAAACATTGGTGTAATGCTAAGGAGCTTGAAATCAGATCCTAACCTCTCAGTTCAAGATCAGCCTTAAGAACATCTAGCCTAGAAGAGATCTACAACAATCAAGCTTGACCAAATCACATAAACCACAAGATGAATCCTTCCTAACCCATCCTCAAGATCTTAAGAAGACTACTCACAACAAGACATGATGAAACAAATCAAAAACCCAGAAAATATTGAAACTTGCATTATTAGAAAGATAAAACTGAGATCTTTAATATTAATCAAAGGATGAAACTCAAATTCTCAATATTAAGAAAGTTATTGAACCAACAATATTGAAGAATCTAAGAGTTTTCTTAAAGAAGTACAAAATCTAATAAAATGCAAAAGGAATAATGCTAAAAAAGGTAAAAACTAGGTTTTTTTGGGAATATCTAAAAGTCTGGACGCTTTGGTGGCTGCAGGTACAAGGTCTTATATAGTGGGGAAGTGGAAGCCCTAAAAATAGAAAAAGTCAAAGCGGTCAACGGCTCGGTCAACTCGACCTGTGCTCGGTCGAGCTAGGGGTCGAGCTGGCTTCTCACGTGCAATCTCCACTCGGTCGAGTCCTCCTCAGCACATGGTCGAGTGTCTGGTCGAGTGCGCGGTCGAGTTGGACTCTGGACCTTGGTTCTTCAGCCTTAACTCCCTTGTTTCCTCCTCAAGATTGCTTCACATCTCTTCTCCATTGCTTCCATGCTCCTTGGGCTCCAAAATCACCTGTTTATGCATGAAAAGATGCAATTGCAATGCAACTAAACCCTAATGCATGATTAGTGCTAAAGCTACACAATAATGGCCTAAATGGATAGAAAAAGATGCAAAAGATGTGAATAAACTAAGGGAAAACAAGGTAAAATATATGAACATCAACATAGCTGTTTACAGCTTCTAAACAATGTTTTCCTTGTTTTAGCCTGTTTTGGGACAAAATGGGTATAAGTGGCTTTTAAACTCTCCACATCTATCTCAAACTCTTATAACTAGTCAGTTGCATTGGACTAAGACACATTTTAACCCCAGAAACACTAACATAGCTGTTTACAGCTTCTAAACTATGGTTTCTTGGTTTTAGCCTGTTTTGGGACAAAATGGGTATAAGTGGCTTTTAATAGCAAGGTTCTCTCATGAAAATGGATTGAGCTTTAGAAGAATGCTAAAGGTAAGAACACTTAGACACATACAAGAATAAAACCTTGTCTACCCAAAGGTACCTAAAGTGTTTATCCTAGCAATCTAAACCCTTATGATCCTAGTGCTACCCTTTGCTTCTTCTTTTCTCTTTAACCCTTTTCTCTTTTGGTTTTCAAGTCTTAGGAGATGTTTCTTATTTGATCTTTCTAGTGGAATGGGGGATTCTTTCTTATTGCTATGGTTCTCTTTTCTTCTTATTCTTAAGACATATAAGCATTTTGCTAAACTTTTCTTTTCTTTCTTTTCTTTTTTCTTAACTAGAACCATCTTAATCAACACTTTACTTCCCATCCTTTCACTAGACTTTGCTTAAACACAATCTCCTCTTAAAGACTCTACCCTTTTTCTTTCTCTTTTCTTTCTTTTCTTTTCAAAACAGCCAAGTCCCAAACCCAACAAGTGAACCACCTAGTCCTATCTAGTTTGAAAAATGCAAACTAGAACTACACAAGGTCTTACTCTTGTCAGTTCAAACCTAACACTTTCTACCAAGCTCAATCCCAAAAATAGGCCTCACACACTCAAGAATCAACAAGGCTTGAAAGAAGGTTTGGTTTAGGGGTAGGGGAACTGATCTAAATGATTTAATCAGCTACTTGGATCAACAACAGTGGTGAAAAGGAGAAAGATGATCCAAGTATGTATATGGTATACATGAGTTTAAAGCAATGCATAAATTGATAATTAAAAGTCAATATTAGGTTCTTATAAATAGGAAATGGTTTCAGATCACAACATGCTTCAATTTAGATCAAATACAATGCAAGAATTCAAGCTTGGTTCAATCTTATGCTTCCTACTACTCAACTAGCATCAAAGTACTAATAACTTGGGCATTGATCCTAGTCTAGTGAATAGGCTAGCTAACAAGGAAATACTCATCATAGACCCCTAATGCAAATATTATACAATTCTACATGAAACATGCTAAACAAGATCCTAATATGCAATGCAAACTACATGAATACTCTTTTTTTATGAAGATTTTTTCAAAATTTTTCAAATTTTTATGGTTTTTCTATGCCTTAGATGCTAATGCAAGTGCTAACATGATGATGATAAAAATTTGAAATAAGAACACAAAACACAACATCAAATGCTATCTCAAACCCTCCCCCAAACTTAAATCACACAGTCCCTTGTGTGAAAAAGTTGTGAGAGGATTCAAGATTTAAACACAACACAAAACACAACATGAAATGCAATGGTATAAACAATGGTAAGGTGATAGTGGTACCTTAGGGATTGTAGAAGAAGTTGTCCACATCCATCTGCATGCTATCATAGGAGTAGTTGGGGTCAGGCTGGTGGCTTGGAGAAGGACTTTGGGGCAGCTCGACAATGCCAATCGACCTTGACTCGGTCGAGTACATGTCCGAGTGGGTGGGTCGAGCTTGACTGCGAGTCTCCAAATGATGGGCTTTCCTCTTCTATTCAGACTCCCTAGCGTGCCTAACCATGAAAATACTAAAGCAAAAATCAAAATACCAGAATTCCAAAGCAATATATACAGGGATACCTTAGGGACTTCCTCCCTAGTGAGCTTGTTTAAAGTCACTAAGCTTGACTTCGGTTTCCTTCTTAACCTTGGTTTAGATACCAAGGAGGTGATGAAATCCTCCCTGGAACCTCTTGGTCACTGTGAAGTTGATCCTTGATCACTTCACCCTTAGCACTCAAACCATATTTCTTCTTAAATTTGAGCCTAGGTCTTGCTTTCCTCAAAGACCTCTTGTTCAGTTTGACTTTGAGATCCTCAACCATACTAGACAGCTCTTGAACTGACCTCTTAAGCTCCTCAACAGAATCCTCTTGAAGTGGGAGCTCAGCCTTAGGGTCTCCTTCATCCTTAAACACCTCATGATCAACTTTCTCCTTGATAGTGAAGGGTTGATCATCAATGGTAGGCAGGTTGGTTAGGTTATAGATGTTGAACTTCATGACTGTATCCTCAGCAATGTTCAAAGTCACAAGACCTTCCCTAACATCTATTACTGCTCCAACAGTGGCTAAAAATGGCCTCCCTAACAAGATTGGATCTTCAGGCTCCTTGTCCATCTCTATGACCACAAAATCAGTATGAACCCTTGCCTTCCCTATCTTGAGTGGGACATTCTCCAACCTTCCAACTACCTCTCTATTTGTCCCATCAGCTAGGCACACATGGAGTTTAGTGGATTTGAAATCAGTTCTCCCAAGCTTTTGAGCTAAGGAGTATGGCATCACACTTGTTGAAGCTCCCAAATCACAAAGGCATTGATTGTAGTGGAGATAACTGATTGTGCAAGGCAAGTAGAATGGCTCTGGGTCCTTAAGCTTAAGTGGGATGATCACTCCTCCAAGGTTCTCAAGATCCTTCTCATCTTGAGCTTGAGCCTTCTTTACTGATAAATCAAGCAAAAAATCTCTATAGAGAGGGTATGGTTTATACTGTTCCAAAGCAGGTCCTCTCTCCTCTTCTTGGTAGGCAATGATGATCTCTTGAATAGCCATCACTTCTTCCTTTTTCTCAACCAAAGCTTCTTCCCTCAAAACCCTTTCTTCCTCATGTTGCTTAGCCAACATCTCCTTTTTCTCAATGATTTCCCTTAACTCCTTGATCCTCTGTGCTTTGAAACGCCCAGGGAATGGTAGTGGGGGCTTGTAAGCAGGAGGAATGTACTTAGCAGGCTTGACAGCTTCAGAGTCCTCAGCTCGATCGACCACTCGAGCATGCACTCGGTCGAGTGTCTGCTCGAGCTCCTGGTCGAGTTCTCCTGCGAGTTCCTGTTGCTTTGCACAGATGTCACTTGGGGCTTCAGTAACTAATGAATTCCCCCAAACTTGGACTACACTGTCCTCAGTGACTTCTTCCTCTTGAAATTGAATGGCTTTGGCTGAGAACTCCCTTGGATTTTGAACAGCTTTTCCAGGGAGTTGGTTGGGTTTTGGAGCTGAAGTAGATGCTATGTTACCCTCCATATACTTCACTCTTGAATTAAGACCCTCAAACTTCATATTCAGTTCATTGTACTGTGATGTTAACCTTTGGTTCAACTCAGCAAACTGCTTGGCTTCCTCAATCTTCCCTTGTGATTGCCCAATCAACAATTGTTGCATCATAGTTCTTAAGTCTTGTCCTTGGCCTTGGTTACTCTGAAACCCTGGTGGGGTGAAAGTTTGAGAGTAGAGTAATCAAGAGATTATGGAAGAGAGTATGAAAGAGAGTGAAATCGTGTAAAAGTGAGGAGAGTGAACGATTGAGAGAGAGAGTGCTGGAGAAAGAAAATAAACTCTTTTCTTACTTCTATTAGAATCATACTTACAAACTATTTAAGGACATATACAATTGGAATATTCTATAGGATCCTATGCACACTAATATGAGGAGAAAGCGACATCTCCTTAGTACCACATGTGACTTCTTCTTCCCACTTGCTACTCACTCCAACGGCTACAAAGGAAGGATCTAGATGGTGGACGACCGTTGGAGGTTTCCCTTTGGCGGAATGGGCTTATAAGGCCTTCGAATGGTGAACGGCCCGATGGTGAGTCGTACGGACGGCCGTACGGTCGTACGGACAAATGTGTGTGCCGGTTCATACTCCCCCTCAAGCTTGACTTGGGCATAAGTCAAGCTTGACAACATAGGCACCCACCTCATTAAAAACCTTAGTATAGAAAACCACTTGGGAAAAACTATACATAGGGAAAAAGAGTGTAGGCGCCCAAAAAGCAAGTCATGGCCGAGTGAGGTTTAGGAGGCCAAGCTTAGGATGGATGTATTCACACACTTGGGGGCTCGCAGCTTTGGTCAGGACGTCTGCAAGTTGTTCTTTGCTTTCGGTATGGCAAGGTAAGACAACTCCAAGCTTGATTTGTTCTCGGACCTTATGGCAATCCACTTCAATGTGCTTGGTCCGCTCATGGAACACTGAATTGGTTGCTATATGAATGGCTGCTTCGTTATCACAGTGCATGGTGATCGACTTTGTTGATTCTATTCCAAGATCCTTGAGTAACATCTTCAGCCACATTAGCTCCGTCGTTAGCTTCCTATAGCTCTATACTCAGATTCGGCACATGAGAGTGAGACAACCTTTTGCTTCTTGCTCTTCCATGTGACGAGGTTCCCACCAAGGAATGTGCAATAGCCGGTGGTTGAGCGTCGGTCTCCACGATCTCCGGCATAGTCAGCGTCGCAGTAGCCTACCAACTCGGTGCTCTTGTTGCGTCCCATCCATATGCCTTGGCCTGGTGAGCCCTTGATGTACTTGAGGATCCGTGTCAGCATGTTCCAATGGTGCATGGTGGGGTTCTTCATATGCTGGCTCACCTGGTTCACAGCAAAGCAAATATCAGGCCGGGTGATGGTTAAATAAATAAGCTTACCGACTAGCCGCCGGTAGAGGCTAACATCCTTGAATGGAGCGGTGTCAAGCTCCCCCTGTCCTCCATCCTTGTAATTCTCTTCTAGGGGCGTTGTCACTGCCTTAGCTCCTAGTTTTCCTGTCTCACACAATAAGTCAAGTGCATACTTCCTTTGAGACAACAATAACCATTCATTTGATCTATAAACTTCTATCCCAAGAAAATATTTCAACTCTCCAAGATCTTTAATATCAAAAACTGATTTCAAGAATGTTTTAGAGTCTTGAATACCTACCGAGTCACTTCCAGTGATGATGATATCATCAACATACACTAGAATGACTACTATACCTTTGGCGCTTGGTAAGGTGAACAAGGTGTGGGCAGCTTCGGATTTTCGAAAGCCTTTGTCAAGGAGTGTGGTGCTTAGTTTGTGATACCAAGCCCTTGGTGACTGCTTCAAGCCATAGATAGCTTTGTTGAGCTTCAAGACCTTTCCCGGGCCAATAGTATCCTCTAAACCCGGTGGTGGCCGCATATACACTTCATCCTCCAGTTCACCTTGCAAGAAGGCGTTCTTCACGTCCATTTGCCAAAGTTCCCAGTCGAGGTTGGTGGCAAGAGAGAGTACAACTCGAACCGTGTAAAGCTTAGCCACAAGATAGTCCTCCCCATATGTTTGCGTGAAACCTCGTGCGACTAGGCGTGCTTTGTGGCGTTCAATCTCCCCATTGCTCTTATATTTGATTGTGAAGATATACCGAGATGTGACAGCCTTCTTGCCCTTGGGTAAGTCAGCCTCGTCCCATGTGTGATTTTGCACCATGGCCGTATTCTCGGCATCCACCGCATCTCTCCATACCTTGTGCTGCTTAGCCTCATCATAGGTCTTGGGGATCCAATTCTCATCAATATGGCCAAGAAACACTTGATGCTCTATCGGAAAATGAGCCAAGGTGCACACGGCCTGAATCGGATGAGCAACGGCCATGTTGTTGTAGTACACACGGGTGTTCTTCCAATGACTAGGAGGATACTTGATACGTTGGCTGCGCCTAAGAGGAACTACAGCCCCAGCTTCGGAGTTGGCTCGTCCCGGAGTTATGATTTCCTCAAGCTGTTTGGCCGACTCCTCGGTTGTTTCGGCCGTGATGTCCGCGGGTCACTCGGGTGATTCCTCATGCTGCTCAGTATGGTCATCGGCATGTGTATCAGGATCAGGCTCAGTGAATGGCTCAGGTTGCTCTGGTGATGTTGGTCTGGCTGACTCGGTAGTGATCCGATCATTTTCAAGACCTAGCCGCTCAAGAATTACTCGAAGGTTGCGCGTCTGATCAGATGGAGAATCGGAGAGATTACGGAGCTCATCCCAATTCTTCTCGTCATAAAAGCCTTGTGTCTCCATGAACTTGACATCACGAGATACTAGAACTCTCCTTGTTGTAGGTTCATAGCACTTATACCCCTTTTGTGTAGTAGAATAGCCAAGAAACATAGCCTTTGTACTCTTTTCATCAAGCTTGTCTCTTAGCTCACCTGGTCGCAACACATAGCATACACAATCAAACACTCTTAAGTGATCAAATGTAGGTTTGTCATTAGTTAATACCTCAAATGGAGACACATCCTTTAGAATCTTTGTTGGTGTGCGGTTAATAAGATAAC
This sequence comes from Camelina sativa, assembly GCF_030686135.1. NCBI lineage: Eukaryota > Viridiplantae > Streptophyta > Magnoliopsida > Brassicales > Brassicaceae > Camelina > Camelina sativa. The sequence goes on along the minus strand of NC_141894.1, from coordinate 17,894,602 downwards.
AAGCGGCTAGCACAGCATCTCCCCAAAACCTCTTTGGAACCCTTGTGTGAAACATCATAGACCTTGCTACCTCCATGAGATGCCTATTCTTCCTCTCAGCCACTCCATTTTGTTGTGGTGTGTAAGGACAACTAGTTTGATGAAGAATTCCATGTTTGGCTAGATATTGCTTAAAGGCATGGCTTGTGTACTCTCCACCATTATCTGATCTCAAAATTTTAATCTTGGCATGAAAGTGGTTAGTGACATAATTTTGAAAATTAGTAAAGGCGTCAAGAACTCTATCCTTAGAGGGAAGCAAAGTTATCCAAGTATATTTTGATTTTTCATCAATAAAAGTCACAAAATACTTTTGATTATCTCTAGATAAGCAAGGAGAAGTCCAAACATCAGAATGAATTAAATCAAAACATTTTTCATAAATAGTAGTAGATTTAGGGAAAACAGCCTTGCAATGTTTACCAAGAATACAAGCCTCACACTCATCATTTTGAAAAGAAACATTAGGAAATATTAAAGATAAAGCTCTTGTGTGAGGATGTCCTAGCCTAGCATGTAAAATAGAATCACTAGGTTTCATAATAACCGAATTAAAACAAGATGCAGTAGAAGATAAATTCAAGTCCTCAAGCACATAGAGATCATCCTTGGATCCTCCTTGACCAAGAACCTTACTTGTCTCAATATCCTGAAAATGAACATTGTTAGGACCAAATATAGCATAACAATTTAAATCAGTAGTGGCTCTCTTAACTGATAGCAAGTTAGAAGTAAAGTTTGGCATATAAAATGCCTTAGTCTCCTTATCAAATAGTTTCAAATTTCCAATGCCTTTAACTGGCACTTTCTCACCATTTGCTATTATCACATTACCATTAGCAGGTTTAATATCACTAATTAGCCTAGAATCACTAATCATGTGATGGGATGCACCAGAATCAACTATAAGGGGTTTAATTTTGTTTGAGGTAAGAAACGCTTTACCGGTGGCCTCCTTGAGGGCTTTGATGAGCGCATCAAGGTCGGACCGCCTTACCAGCTCGGACGATGCTGCAGCAAGAGCAGTTCCACCGGTCACTTGTTGAGGCTGCTCAGAGATTGATGGCTCCCCTACGGCCATTGCTTGATGAGCTCTCGGTGGTCCTCCACGGTTTGGTCGTCCACCTCGGATGGTTCCTGGTGGTGGTGCTAGGTGCGGATGTAGGATCCAGCAGCGGCTCTTGAAGTGGCCAAGCTTCTTGCAATGCTCACAAACTGGCGGGTTGTTCTTGTCCTCCGGTCTGTAGTAGCCCTTGTTTGCTGATGCTGTCTCAGCTTTGTTAGCGGTCACCAACTCTCCCTTGCCGCCAAACAATCCCATGGAGCCATGCTCCTTTTGGATTTGGTTACAAACATCATCAAGGCTTGGGAGTTTATCTGACCGCAAGATGTGCTTGATGAGATCATTGTAGGAGGGGTTTAGGGTCAAGAGCAGCCCAAACACTTTGTCTTGTTCACGCCTCTCGTTCAGTATGGCCGGATCGATTGTCGCCGGTCGAAGCATTTCTAGTTCAGCCCAAAGGGACCTAAACTTCCCAAAATGCTTGGTGACCTCCATATCCTCCTGGTTGAGGTTGTTTATGGCCCTCTTGATCTCAAAGATGCGGTTGACATTGGTCACATTTCCGAACACGTTCTTGAGTGTGTCCCATAAGTCCTTTGCCGTTTCGCAATAGGAGTAAGCTTCAAGGATGGGGGCATCAAGAGAGTTTTGAATGATGGCTAAGACTCCCTGGTCTTCTTGAAACCATTTGTTTCCTTCATCATCGGCAAGTTCCTTGCCGTCCTTGGTGGTCTCGCCACTCGGAGCTTTGCTCATTTCAACATGAGACCAAAGGCCTCGGCCACATAGGGCTGTTTTTGTGGTTCTAGCCCACAGTAAGTAGTTCTCTCCCTTGAGAGTAACTGGAACAATAAGAGTTTTGGTAGTTTCCATGGAAAATGGTGAAGTGTCCGTTGGTTAAAGCTATTGTCCAACGGATAAAAGAAGAGATTTTGTAAGAACAAAGAACTTTGAGTAAGAGAAAGAGAATGCGGAAGAGTGTGATGAGATTTGAGGTAAGGACAGAATCAAATCTGCTCTGATACCATGAAAGTTTGAGAGTAGAGTAATCAAGAGATTATGGAAGAGAGTATGAAAGAGAGTGAAATCGTGTAAAGAGTGAGGAGAGTGAACGATTGAGAGAGAGAGTGTTGGAGAAAGAGAATAAACTCTTTTCTCACTTCTATTAGAATCATACTTACAAACTATTTAAGGACATATACAATTGGAATATTCTATAGGATCCTATGCACACTAATATGAGGAGAAAGCGACATCTCCTTAGTACCACATGTGACTTCTTCTTCCCACTTGCTACTCACTCCAACGGCTACAAAGGAAGGATCTAGATGGTGGACGACCGTTGGAGGTTTCCCTTTGGCGGAATGGGCTTATAAGGCCTTCGAATGGTGAACGGCCCGATGGTGAGTCGTACGGACGGCCGTACGGTCGTACGGACAAATGTGTGTGCCGGTTCATATGGGGGACACAACTGAGGCTGGAACACTTGGTGTTGTTGTTTGGGGATGTAGGTTTGTTGCTATTGAGGCTGTTGAGGTGGATAAACTTGGTCTTGAGGATTAGCCACATTGGTACTCCTATAAGATAGGTTGTTGTTCTTGAAACCTCCTTGGTTGTAGCCTTTGAATCCTCCTTGATTCTGCATGTAGCACAATTCAGCAAACTCAGTCTCCCCCTCTTGAACTTGTGCTTCTTCTTCACCAATGAAATGAATAGACTTAGACTGGCTAAGAAGGATCTTGTCAAGCTTCTCATTGACCATCTTCAAGTCCTTCTTATACTTGTCCTCTTGATCAGTGGAGGAGCTCCTTATGGTCCTATCATAGTCCTCATTATAGTTGCCATCTGATTGAGCAAGATTCTCAACTAATTCCCAGCCTTCTTCCACATTCTTGTTGAGGAAGTTGCCATTAGAAGCTGTGTCAAGCAACATCCTTATCTTTGGAAGCACTCCTCTATACAAGGTACTCAATAGTGACTCATTGCTGAAACCATGATGAGGACATTGAGTCTGATATCCTTTGAATCTCTCCCATGCCTCACAAAAGGTCTCATTACTCCTTTGAGCAAATCCAGAGATGTCATTCCTCAGCCTTGCTGTCCTAGCATTGGAGAAGAATTTGGCTAAGAAAGCCTTCTTGTATGCATCCCAAGTAGTGATTGCACCAGTGGGGAGAGTCTTTTCCCATAAATGAGCCTTGTCCCCAAGTGAGAAAGGGAACAACCTCAGCTTAAAACCATCCTCACTTACACCATTGATCCTTGTAAGGCTGCATATTCTATCAAACTCATCAAGGTGATCAAGTGGATCCTCCATTGGCAATCCATGAAATTTGTTGGCTTGAATCATGGAGATTAAGCCACTCTTGATCTCAAAGTTGTTGTTGGCAACAGTTGGAGGCACAATTCCAGCCCTTTGGTTGTGAGTGTTAGGTGCATCTCCAGCACCAATGTTCCTTGGTCTCTGAACCTGATCCTGATGATCCATTGCTACTATAACCTCTTGTTGTTCCTGAACAACTCTCCTTTGCTTAGTTCCCAAACCCTTTGTCACCTTGTGGATGTTGTCAATGTGCTTGAGAAGATGGTCCTTTCCTTTAGACCTTGTGTGCATCAACTAACACAAACGATTTTTCCCAGGCACGTGATTGAGCACAGGCTCTTGTTGGTGATCAAGTCGACTGGAAACTGATGGTTATAGAGATCCGGCGTCTGGCTCGAGCAGGTGCTCGATCGCTACTCGGTCGAGTGGTGGTCGAGTTGATGGTCGAGTAGTACCTGAAATGGAACTTCAACCCAGAAACAGAAGATTCAAGTGTATAAACGAACTTAATCTTAGACTAATATGGATCCTAAATGTCACAAAAACACACTCAAATGGGCAACGGCGCCAAATTGAAACAAGTTATTTTTGTTATGTGTGGTGAATGATGGTGGATGTATGCAAAGATGATATATGAATGGAATGATGGATGGGTGTTTCAATTCCCCTTATGCTATTGCAGTACAAGAGGTATTAATCCTAAATAAGTGTTTGTGAACAGATAAGATGTGCATATGAATCTAAGTTAAGACAAATATAATGATTGTTTGTCACTAACAATCCTAAGATGGAAATGTAAAGATGCAGAAAGTAAACTACAAGAACCAAGAACTAAATGCAAATGAAACTGAATGATTGAAACTGTAATGAAGCAAGAACAAAAATAGAAACTACTACTAATGAACTAATGCAAGACAATTAATGAACTAAAAGCTAAATGTATGCAACTGGAATGAAACAGGAATGAAACAAGACAAGCACGAATCATAAACCAGAGTTCTGGGGATGAACTCGAGCAAGCACTCGACCGAGTGTAGGTCGAGTGGGAGGTCGAGCTAGTTCAATCCGGAAAACAGAGCAACACAACAAAAACAGAGCAATACTAAAACCAATCAAACAACAAGCAAGCTACAAGATTAAGACTTAGAAATCAATAAACAAAGAAGGTTCCTGAGGATGGATTCATGGGAAGAACTAATCATTGTGGTCATCTAACTTGGTCAACAAATCTCAAGCAAACTTTGAGCTAATCTCTAGACATATAAATCTAAGACAAATTTCTCCCACTCTCATGGTCAAGAAACAATCAAACCTATGCAATTCTAGACTTGTTCTCACACAGTAAAGAATCTACACAAGCAGGCATTAAGCAATACATCTCAAACCAAACAAGACCTCTAATCTCTTAGCAAGCCTAATGGTAAGCTCTAGATCTAGCCTTATCTATGCTCCTTAAACATTAGTGTGATGCTAAGGAGCTTGAAATCAGATCTTAACCTCTCAGTTCAAGATCAGCCTTAAGAACATCTAGCCTAGAAGAGATCTACAACAATCAAGCTTGACCAAATCACATAAACCACAAGATGAATCCTTCCTAACCCATCCTCAAGATCCTAAGAAGACTACTCACAACAAGACATGATGAAACAAATCAAAAACCCAGAAAATATTGAAGCTTGCATTTTTAGAAAGATAAAACTGAGATCTTTAATATTAATCAAAGGATGAAACTCAAATTCTCAATATTAAGAAAGTTATTGAACCAACAATATTGAAGAATCTAAGAGTTTTCTTAAAGAAGTACAAAATCTAATAAAATGCAAAAGGAATAATGCTAAAAAAGGTAAAAACTAGGTTTTTTTGGGAATATCTAAAAGTCTGGACGCTTTGGTGGCTGCAGGTACAAGGTCTTATATAGTGGGGAAGTGGAAGCCCTAAAAATAGAAAAAGTCAAAGCGATCAACGGCTCGGTCAACTTGACCTGTGCTCGGTCGAGCTAGGGGTCGAGCTGGCTTCTCACGTGCAATCTCCACTCGGTCGAGTCCTCCTCAGCACACGGTCGAGTGTCTGGTCGAGTGCGCGGTCGAGTTGGACTCTGGACCTTGGTTCTTCAGCCTTAACTCCCTTGTTTCCTCCTCAAGATTGCTTCACATCTCTTCTCCATTGCTTCCATGCTCCTTGAGCTCCAAAATCACCAGTTTATGCATGAAAAGATGCAAATGCAATGCAACTAAACCCTAATGACTGATTAGTGCTAAAGCTACATAATAATGGCCTAAATGGATAGAAAAAGATGCAAAAGATGTGAATAAACTAAGGGAAAACAAGGTAAAATATAAGAACATCAACATAGCTGTTTATAGCTTCTAAACAATGTTTTCCTTGTTTTAGCCTATTTTGGGACAAAATGGGTATAAGTGGCTTTTAAACTCTCCACATCTATCTCAAACTCTTATAACTAGTCAGTTGCATTGGACTAAGACACATTTTAACCCCAGAAACACTAACATAGCTGTTTACAGCTTCTAAGCTATGTTTTCTTGGTTTTAGCCTGTTTTGGGACAAAATGGGTATAAGTGGCTTTTAAACTCTCCACATCTATCTCAAACTCCTATAATTAGTTAGTTTCAATGGATTAAGACACATTTTAACCCCAGAAACACTAACATAGCTGTTTACAGCTTCTAAGCAATGTTTTCTTGGTTTTAGCCTGTTTTGGGACAAAATGGGTATAAGTGGCTTTTAAACTCTCCACATCTATCTCAAACTCCTATAATTAGTTAGTTGCATTGGATTAAGACACATTTTAACCCAGAAACACTAACATAACTGTTTACAGCTTCTAAGCAATGTTTTCTTGGTTTTAGCCTGTTTTGGGACAAAATGGGTATAAGTGGCTTTTAAACTCTCCACATATATCTCAAACTCCTATAATTAGTTAGTTGCATTGAATTAAGAAACATTTTAACCCCAGAAACACTAACATAGCTGTTTACAGCTTCTAAACAATGTTTTCCTTGTTTTAGCCTGTTTTGGGACAAAATGGGTATAAGTGGCTTTTAAACTCTCCATATCTATCTTAAAGTCTTATAATTAGTTAGTTTCAATGGATTAAGACACATTTTAACCCCAGAAACACTAACATAGCTGTTTACAGCTTCTAAACAATGTTTTCTTGGTTTTAGCCTGTTTTGGGACAAAATGGGTACAAGTGGCTTTTAAACACTCCACATCAATCTCAAACTCTTATAATTAGTTAGTTGCATTGGATTAAGACACATTTTAACCCCATAAACACTAACATAGCTGTTTACAGCTTCTAAGCAATGTTTTCTTGGTTTTAGCCTGTTTTGGGACAAAATGGGTATAAGTGGCTTTTAAACTCTCCACATCAATCTCAAACTCTTATAATTAGTTAGTTGCATTGAATTAAGACACATTTTAACCCCAGAAACACTAACATAGCTGTTTACAGCTTCTAAACAATGTTTTCCTTGTTTTAGCCTGTTTTGGGACAAAATGGGTATAAGTGGCTTTTAAACTCTCCATATCTATCTTAAAGTCTTATAATTAGTTAGTTTCAATGGATTAAGACACATTTTAACCCCAGAAACACTAACATAGCTGTTTACAAGCTTCTAAACAATGTTTTTTTGGTTTTAGCATGTTTTGGGACAAAATGGGTATAAGTGGCTTTTAAACACTCCACATCAATCTCAAACTCTTATAATTAGTTAGTTGTATTGGATTAAGACACATTTTAACCCCATAAACACTAACATAGCTGTTTACAGCTTCTAAACAATGTTTTCCTTGTTTTAGCCTGTTTTGGGACAAAATGGGTATAAGTGGCTTTTAAACTCTCCACATCTATCTCAAACTCTTATAACTAGTCAGTTGCATTGGACTAAGACACATTTTAACCCCAGAAACACTAACATAGCTGTTTATAGCTTCTAAGCTATGTTTTCCTTGTTTTAGCCTGTTTTGGGACAAAATGGGTATAAGTGGCTTTTAAACTCTCCACATCTATCTCAAACTCCTATAATTAGTTAGTTTCAATGTATTAAGACACATTTTAACCCCAGAAATACTAACATAGTTGTTTACAGCTTCTAAGCAACGTTTTCTTGGTTTTAGCTTGTTTTGGGACAAAATGGGTATAAGTGGCTTTTAAACTCTCCACATCTATCTCGAACTCCTATAATTAGTTAGTTTCAATGGATTAAGACACATTTTAACCCCAGAAACACTAACATAGCTGTTTACAGCTTCAAAGCAATGTTTTCTTGGTTTTAGCCTGTTTTGGGACAAAATGGGTATAAGTGGCTTTTAAACTCTCCACATCTATCTCAAACTCCTATAATTAGTTAGTTGCATTGGATTAAGACACATTTTAACCCAGAAACACTAACATAACTGTTTACAGCTTCTAAGCAATGTTTTCTTGGTTTTAGCCTGTTTTGGGACAAAATGGGTATAAGTGGCTTTTAAACTCTCCACATATATCTCAAACTCCTAGAATTAGTTAGTTGCATTGAATTAAGAAACATTTTAACCCCAGAAACACTAACATAGCTGTTTACAACTTCTAAACAATGTTTTCCTTGTTTTAGCCTGTTTTGGGACAAAATGGGTATAAGTGGCTTTTAAACTCTCCATATCTATCTTAAAGTCTTATAATTAGTTAGTTTCAATGGATTAAGACACATTTTAACCCCAGAAACACTAACATAGCTGTTTACAGCTTCTAAACAATGTTTTCTTGGTTTTAGCCTGTTTTGGGACAAAATGGGTACAAGTGGCTTTTAAACACTCCACATCAATCTCAAACTCTTATAATTAGTTAGTTGCATTGGATTAAGACACATTTTAACCCCATAAACACTAACATAGCTGTTTACAGCTTCTAAGCAATGTTTTCTTGGTTTTAGCCTGTTTTGGGACAAAATGGGTATAAGTGGCTTTTAAACTCTCCACATCAATCTCAAACTCTTATAATTAGTTAGTTGCATTGAATTAAGACACATTTTAACCCCAGAAACACTAACATAGCTGTTTACAGCTTCTAAACAATGTTTTCCTTGTTTTAGCCTGTTTTGGGACAAAATGGGTATAAGTGGCTTTTAAACTCTCCATATCTATCTTAAAGTCTTATAATTAGTTAGTTTCAATGGATTAAGACACATTTTAACCCCAGAAACACTAACATAGCTGTTTACAGCTTCTAAACAATGTTTTTTTGGTTTTAGCATGTTTTGGGACAAAATGGGTATAAGTGGCTTTTAAACACTCCACATCAATCTCAAACTCTTATAATTAGTTAGTTGTATTGGATTAAGACACATTTTAACCCCATAAACACTAACATAGCTGTTTACAGCTTCTAAGCAATGTTTTCTTGGTTTAAGCCTGTTTTGGGACAAAATTGGTATAAGTGGGTTTTAAACTCTCCACATCAATCTCAAACTCTTATAATTAGTTAGTTGCATTGAATTAAGACACATTTTAACCCCAGAAACACTAACATAGCTGTTTACAGCTTCTAAACAATGTTTTCCTTGTTTTAGCCTGTTTTGGGACAAAATGGGTATAAGTGGCTTTTAAACTCTCCACATCTATCTCAAACTCTTATAACTAGTCAGTTGCATTGGACTAAGACACATTTTAACCCCAGAAACACTAACATAGCTGTTTATAGCTTCTAAGCTATGTTTTCTTGGTTTTAGCCTGTTTTGGGACAAAATGGGTATAAGTGGCTTTTAAACTCTCCACATATATCTCAAACTCCTATAATTAGTTAGTTGCATTGAATTAAGAAACATTTTAACCCCAGAAACACTAACATAGCTGTTTACAGCTTCTAAACAATGTTTTCCTTGTTTTAGCCTGTTTTGGGACAAAATGGGTATAAGTGGCTTTTAAACTCTCCATATCTATCTTAAAGTCTTATAATTAGTTAGTTTCAATGGATTAAGACACATTTTAACCCCAGAAACACTAACATAGCTGTTTACAGCTTCTAAACAATGTTTTCTTGGTTTTAGCCTGTTTTGGGACAAAATGGGTACAAGTGGCTTTTAAACACTCCACATCAATCTCAAACTCTTATAATTAGTTAGTTGCATTGGATTAAGACACATTTTAACCCCATAAACACTAACATAGCTGTTTACAGCTTCTAAGCAATGTTTTCTTGGTTTTAGCCTGTTTTGGGACAAAATGGGTATAAGTGGCTTTTAAACTCTCCACATCAATCTCAAACTCTTATAATTAGTTAGTTGCATTGAATTAAGACACATTTTAACCCCAGAAACACTAACATAGCTGTTTACAGCTTCTAAACAATGTTTTCCTTGTTTTAGCCTGTTTTGGGACAAAATGGGTATAAGTGGCTTTTAAACTCTCCATATCTATCTTAAAGTCTTATAATTAGTTAGTTTCAATGGATTAAGACACATTTTAACCCCAGAAACACTAACATAGCTGTTTACAGCTTCTAAACAATGTTTTTTTGGTTTTAGCATGTTTTGGGACAAAATGGGTATAAGTGGCTTTTAAACACTCCACATCAATCTCAAACTCTTATAATTAGTTAGTTGTATTGGATTAAGACACATTTTAACCCCATAAACACTAACATAGCTGTTTACAGCTTCTAAGCAATGTTTTCTTGGTTTAAGCCTGTTTTGGGACAAAATTGGTATAAGTGGCTTTTAAACTCTCCACATATATCTCAAACTCCTATAATTAGTTAGTTGCATTGAATTAAGAAACATTTTAACCCCAGAAACACTAACATAACTGTTTACAGCTTCTAAACAATGTTTTCCTTGTTTTAGCCTGTTTTGGGACAAAATGGGTATAAGTGGCTTTTAAACTCTCCATATCTATCTTAAAGTCTTATAATTAGTTAGTTTCAATGGATTAAGACACATTTTAACCCCAGAAACACTAACATAGCTGTTTACAGCTTCTAAACAATGTTTTCTTGGTTTTAGCCTGTTTTGGGACAAAATGGGTACAAGTGGCTTTTAAACACTCCACATCAATCTCAAACTCTTATAATTAGTTAGTTGCATTGGATTAAGACACATTTTAACCCCATAAACACTAACATAGCTGTTTACAGCTTCTAAGCAATGTTTTCTTGGTTTTAGCCTGTTTTGGGACAAAATGGGTATAAGTGGCTTTTAAACTCTCCACATCAATCTCAAACTCTTATAATTAGTTAGTTGCATTGAATTAAGACACATTTTAACCCCAGAAACACTAACATAGCTGTTTACAGCTTCTAAACAATGTTTTCCTTGTTTTAGCCTGTTTTGGGACAAAATGGGTATAAGTGGCTTTTAAACTCTCCATATCTATCTTAAAGTCTTATAATTAGTTAGTTTCAATGGATTAAGACACATTTTAACCCCAGAAACACTAACATAGCTGTTTACAGCTTCTAAACAATGTTTTTTTGGTTTTAGCATGTTTTGGGACAAAATGGGTATAAGTGGCTTTTAAACACTCCACATCAATCTCAAACTCTTATAATTAGTTAGTTGTATTGGATTAAGACACATTTTAACCCCATAAACACTAACATAGCTGTTTACAGCTTCTAAGCAATGTTTTCTTGGTTTAAGCCTGTTTTGGGACAAAATTGGTATAAGTGGGTTTTAAACTCTCCACATCAATCTCAAACTCTTATAATTAGTTAGTTGCATTGAATTAAGACACATTTTAACCCCAGAAACACTAACATAGCTGTTTACAGCTTCTAAACAATGTTTTCCTTGTTTTAGCCTGTTTTGGGACAAAATGGGTATAAGTGGCTTTTAAACTCTCCACATCTATCTCAAACTCTTATAACTAGTCAGTTGCATTGGACTAAGACACATTTTAACCCCAGAAACACTAACATAGCTGTTTATAGCTTCTAAGCTATGTTTTCTTGGTTTTAGCCTGTTTTCGGACAAAATGGGTATAAGTGGCTTTTAAACTCTCCACATCTATCTCAAACTCCTATAATTAGTTAGTTTCAATGTATTAAGACACATTTTAACCCCAGAAACACTAACATAGCTGTTTACAGCTTCTAAACAATGTTTTCCTTGTTTTAGCCTGTTTTGGGACAAAATGGGTATAAGTGGCTTTTAAACTCTCCATATCTATCTTAAAGTCTTATAATTAGTTAGTTTCAATGGATTAAGACACATTTTAACCCCAGAAACACTAACATAGCTGTCTACAGCTTCTAAACAATGTTTTCTTGGTTTTAGCCTGTTTTGGGACAAAATGGGTATAAGTGGCTTTTAAACACTCCACATCAATCTCAAACTCTTATAATTAGTTAGTTGCATTGGATTAAGACACATTTTAACCCCATAAACACTAACATAGCTGTTTACAGCTTCTAAGCAATGTTTTCTTGGTTTTAGCCTGTTTTGGGACAAAATGGGTATAAGTGGCTTTTAAACTCTCCACATCAATCTCAAACTCTTATAATTAGTTAGTTGCATTGAAATAAGACACATTTTAATCCCAGAAACACTAACATAGCTGTTTACAGCTTCTAAACAATGTTTTCCTTGTTTTAGCCTGTTTTGGGACAAAATGGGTATAAGTGGCTTTTAAACTCTCCACATCTATCTCAAACTCTTATAACTAGTCAGTTGCATTGGACTAAGACACATTTTAACCCCAGAAACACTAACATAGCTGTTTACAGCTTCTAAGCTATGTTTTCTTGGTTTTAGCCTGTTTTGGGACAAAATGGGTATAAGTGGCTTTTAAACTCTCCAGATCTGTCTCAAACTCCTACAATTAGTTAGTTGCATTGAATTAAGACACATATTAACCCCAGAAACAATAACATAGCTGTTTACAGCTGCTAAACAATGTTTTCCTTGTTTTAGCCTGTTTTGGGACAAAATGGGTATAAGTGGCTTTTAACCTCTCCATATCTATCTTAAAGTCTTATAATTAGTTAGTTTCAATGGATAAAGACACATTTTAACCCCAGAAACACTAACATAGCTGTTTACATCTTCTAAGCAATGTTTTCTTGGTTTTAGCCTGTTTTGGGACAAAATGGGTATAAGTGGCTTTTAAACTCTCCACATCTATCTCAAACTCCTCTAATTAGTTAGTTGCATTGGATTAAGACACATTTTAACCCCAGAAACACTAACATAGCTGTTTACAGCTTCTAAGCAATGTTTTCTTGGTTTTAGCCTGTTTTGGGACAAAATGGGTATAAGTGGCTTTTAAACTCTCCACATCAATCTCAAACTCTTTTAATTAGTTAGTTGCATTGAATTAAGACACATTTTAACCCCAGAAACACTAACATAGCTGTTTACAGCTTCTAAACAATGTCTCCCTTGTTTTAGCCTGTTTTGGGACAAAATGGGTATAAATGGCTTTTAAACTCTCGATATCTTTCTTAAAGTCTTATAATTAGTTAGTTTCAATGGATTAAGACACATTTTAACCCCATAAACACTAACATAGCTGTTTACAGCTTCTAAACAATGTTTTCTTGGTTTTAGCCTGTTTTGGGACAAAATGGGTATAAGTGGCTTTTAAACACTCCACATCAATCTCAAACTCTTATAATTAGTTAGTTGCATTGGATTAAGACACATTTTAACCCCAGAAACACTAACATAGCTGTTTACAGCTTCTAAGCAATGTTTTCTTGGTTTTAGCCTGTTTTGGGACAAAATGGGTATAAGTGGCTTTTAAACTCTCCACATCAATCTCAAACTCTTATAATTAGTTAGTTGCATTGAATTAAGACACATTTTAACCCCAGAAACACTAACATAACTGTTTACAGCTTCTAAACAATGTTTCCCTGGTTTTAGCCTCTTTTGGGACAAAATGGGTATAAGTGGCTTTTAAACTCTCCACATATATCTCAAACTCCTATAATTAGTTAGTTGCATTGAATTAAGAAACATTTTAACCCCAGAAACACTAACATAGCTGTTTACAGCTTCTAAACAATGTTTTCCTTGTTTTAGCCTGTTTTGGGACAAAATGGGTATAAGTGGCTTTTAAACTCTCCATATCTATCTTAAAGTCTTATAATTAGTTAGTTTCAATGGATTAAGACACATTTTAACCCCAGAAACACTAACATAGCTGTTTACAGCTTCTAAACAATGTTTTCTTGGTTTTAGCCTGTTTTGGGACAAAATGGGTACAAGTGGCTTTTAAACACTCCACATCAATCTCAAACTCTTATAATTAGTTAGTTGCATTGGATTAAGACACATTTTAACCCCATAAGCACTAACATAGCTGTTTACAGCTTCTAAGCAATTTTTTCTTGGTTTTAGCCTGTTTTGGGACAAAATGGGTATAAGTGGCTTTTAAACTCTCCACATCAATCTCCAACTCTTATAATTAGTTAGTTGCATTGAATTAAGACACATTTTAACCCCAGAAACACTAACATAGCTGTTTACAGCTTCTAAACAATGTTTTCCTTGTTTTAGCCTGTTTTGGGACAAAATGGGTATAAGTGGCTTTTAAACTCTCCATATCTATCTTAAAGTCTTATAATTAGTTAGTTTCAATGGATTAAGACACATTTTAACCCCAGAAACACTAACATAGCTGTTTACAGCTTCTAAACAATGTTTTTTTGGTTTTAGCATGTTTTGGGACAAAATGGGTATAAGTGGCTTTTAAACACTCCATATCAATCTCAAACTCTTATAATTAGTTAGTTGTATTGGATTAAGACACATTTTAACCCCATAAACACTAACATAGCTGTTTACAGCTTCTAAGCAATGGTTTCTTGGTTTAAGCCTGTTTTGGGACAAAATTGGTATAAGTGGGTTTTAAACTCTCCACATCAATCTCAAACTCTTATAATTAGTTAGTTGCATTGAATTAAGACACATTTTAACCCCAGAAACACTAACATAGCTGTTTACAGCTTCTAAACAATGTTTTCCTTGTTTTAGCCTGTTTTGGGACAAAATGGGTATAAGTGGCTTTTAAACTCTCCACATCTATCTCAAACTCTTATAACTAGTCAGTTGCATTGGACTAAGACACATTTTAACCCCAGAAACACTAACATAGCTGTTTATAGCTTCTAAGCTATGTTTTCTTGGTTTTAGCCTGTTTTGGGACAAAATGGGTATAAGTGGCTTTTAAACTCTCCACATCTATCTCAAACTCCTATAATTAGTTAGTTTCAATGTATTAAGACACATTTTAACCCCAGAAATACTAACATAGTTGTTTACAGCTTCTAAGCAACGTTTTCTTGGTTTTAGCTTGTTTTGGGACAAAATGGGTATAAGTGGCTTTTAAACTCTCCACATCTATCTCGAACTCCTATAATTAGTTAGTTTCAATGGATTAAGACACATTTTAACCCCAGAAACACTAACATAGCTGTTTACAGCTTCTAAGCAATGTTTTCTTGGTTTTAGCCTGTTTTGGGACAAAATGGGTATAAGTGGCTTTTAAACTCTCCACATCTATCTCGAACTCCTATAATTAGTTAGTTGCATTGGATTAAGACACATTTTAACCCCAGAAACACTAACATAACTGTTTACAGCTTCTAAGCAATGTTTTCTTGGTTTTAGCCTGTTTTGGAACAAAATGGGTATAAGTGGCTTTTAAACTCTCCACATCTATCTCAAACTCCTATAATTAGTTAGTTGCATTAAATTAAGACACATTTTAACCCCAGAAACACTAACATAGCTGTTTACAGCTTCTAAACAATGTTTTCCTTGTTTTAGCCTGTTTTGGGACAAAATGGGTATAAGTGGCTTTTAAACTCTCCATATCTATCTTAAAGTCTTATAATTAGTTAGTTTCAATGGATTAAGACACATTTTAACCCCAGAAACACTAACATAGCTGTCTACAGCTTCTAAACAATGTTTTCTTGGTTTTAGCCTGTTTTGGGACAAAATGGGTATAAGTGGCTTTTAAACACTCCACATCAATCTCAAACTCTTATAATTAGTTAGTTGCATTGGATTAAGACACATTTTAACCCCATAAACACTAACATAGCTGTTTACAGCTTCTAAGCAATGTTTTCTTGGTTTTAGCCTGTTTTGGGACAAAATGGGTATAAGTGGCTTTTAAACTCTCCACATCAATCTCAAACTCTTATAATTAGTTAGTTGCATTGAAATAAGACACATTTTAATCCCAGAAACACTAACATAGCTGTTTACAGCTTCTAAACAATGTTTTCCTTGTTTTAGCCTGTTTTGGGACAAAATGGGTATAAGTGGCTTTTAAACTCTCCACATCTATCTCAAACTCTTATAACTAGTCAGTTGCATTGGACTAAGACACATTTTAACCCCAGAAACACTAACATAGCTGTTTACAGCTTCTAAGCTATGTTTTCTTGGTTTTAGCCTGTTTTGGGACAAAATGGGTATAAGTGGCTTTTAAATTCTCCAGATCTGTCTCAAACTCCTACAATTAGTTAGTTGCATTGAATTAAGACACATTTTAACCCCAGAAACAATAACATAGCTGTTTACAGCTGCTAAACAATGTTTTCCTTGTTTTAGCCTGTTTTGGGACAAAATGGGTATAAGTGGCTTTTAACCTCTCCATATCTATCTTAAAGTCTTATAATTAGTTAGTTTCAATGGATAAAGACACATTTTAACCCCAGAAACACTAACATAGCTGTTTACATCTTCTAAGCAATGTTTTCTTGGTTTTAGCCTGTTTTGGGACAAAATGGGTATAAGTGGCTTTTAAACTCTCCACATCTATCTCAAACTCCTATAATTAGTTAGTTGCATTGGATTAAGACACATTTTAACCCCAGAAACACTAACATAGCTGTTTACAGCTTCTAAGCAATGTTTTCTTGGTTTTAGCCTGTTTTGGGACAAAATGGGTATAAGTGGCTTTTAAACTCTCCACATCAATCTCAAACTCTTTTAATTAGTTAGTTGCATTGAATTAAGACACATTTTAACCCCAGAAACACTAACATAGCTGTTTACAGCTTCTAAACAATGTTTCCCTTGTTTTAGCCTGTTTTGGGACAAAATGGGTATAAATGGCTTTTAAACTCTCGATATCTTTCTTAAAGTCTTATAATTAGTTAGTTTCAATGGATTAAGACACATTTTAACCCCAGAAACACTAACATAGCTGTTTACAGCTTCTAAACAATGTTTTCTTGGTTTTAGCCTGTTTTGGGACAAAATGGGTATAAGTGGCTTTTAAACACTCCACATCAATCTCAAACTCTTATAATTAGTTAGTTGCATTGGATTAAGACACATTTTAACCCCATAAACACTAACATAGCTGTTTACAGCTTCTAAGCAATGTTTTCTTCGTTTTAGCCTGTTTTGGGACAAAATGGGTATAAGTGGCTTTTAAACTCTCCACATCAATCTCAAACTCTTATAATTAGTTAGTTGCATTGAATTAAGACACATTTTAACCCCAGAAACACTAACATAGCTGTTTAAAGCTTCTAAACAATGTTTCCCTTGTTTTAGCCTGTTTTGGGACAAAATGGGTATAAATGGCTTTTAAACTCTCGATATCTATCTTAAAGTCTTATAATTAGTTAGTTTCAATGGATTAAGACACATTTTAACCCCAGAAACACTAACATAGCTGTTTACAGCTACTAAACAATGTTTTCTTGGTTTTAGCCTGTTTTGGGACAAAATGGGTATAAGTGGCTTTTAAACACTCCACATCAATCTCAAACTCTTATAATTAGTTAGTTGCATTGGATTAAGACACATTTTAACCCCATAAACACTAACATAGCTGTTTACAGCTTCTAAGCAACGATTTCTTGGTTTTAGCCTGTTTTGGGACAAAATGGGTATAAGTGGCTTTTAAAGTCTCCACATCTATCTCAAACACTTATAACTAGTCAGTTGCATTGGATTAAGACACATTTTAACCCCAGAAACACTAACATAGCTGTTTACAGCTTCTAAGCAATGTTTTCTTGGTTTTAGCCTGTTTTGGGACAAAATGGGTATAAGTGGCTTTTAAACTCTCCACATCTATCTCGAACTCCTATAATTAGTTAGATGCATTGGATTAAGACACATTTTAACCCCAGAAACACTAACATAACTGTTTACAGCTTCTAAGCAATGTTTTCTTGGTTTTAGCCTGTTTTGGGACAAAATGGGTATAAGTGGCTTTTAAACTCTCCACATCTATCTCAAACTCCTATAGTTAGTTAGTTGCATTGAATTAAGACACATTTTAACCCCAGAAACACTAACATAGCTGTTTAGAACTTCTAAACAATGTTTTCCTTGTTTTAGCCTGTTTTGGGACAAAATGGGTATAAGTGGCTTTTAAACTCTCCACATCAATCTCAAACTCCTATAATTAGTTAGTTGCATTGAATTAAGACACATTTTAACCCTAGAAACACTAACATAGCTGTTTACAGCTTCTAAACAATGTTTTCCTTGTTTTAGCCTGTTTTGGGACAAAATGGGTATAAGTGGCTTTTAAACTCTCCACATCTATCTCAAACTCCTATAATTAGTTAGTTTCAATGGATTAAGACACATTTTAACCCCAGAAACACTAACATAGCTGTTTACAGCTTCTAAGCAATGTTTTCTTGGTTTTAGCCTGTTTTGGGACAAAATGGGTATAAGTGGCTTTTAAACTCTCCACATCTATCTCAAACTCCTATAATTAGTTAGTTGCATTGGATTAAGACACATTTTAACCCCAGAAACACTAACATAACTGTTTACAGCTTCTAAGCAATGTTTTCTTGGTTTTAGCCTGTTTTGGGACAAAATGGGTATAAGTGGCTTTTAAACTCTCCACATATATCTCAAACTCCTATAATTAGTTAGTTGCATTGAATTAAGACACATTTTAACCCCAGAAACACTAACATAGCTGTTTACAGCTTCTAAACAATGTTTTCCTTGTTTTAGCCTGTTTTGGGCCAAAATGGGTATAAGTGGCTTTTAAACTCTCCATATCTATCTTAAAGTCTTATAATTAGTTAGTTTCAATGGATTAAGGCACATTTTAACCCCAGAAATGCTAACATAGCTGTTTACAGCTTCTAAACAATGTTTTCTTGGTTTTAGCCTGTTTTGGGACAAAATGGGTACAAGTGGCTTTTAAACACTCCACATCAATCTCAAACTCTTATAATTAGTTAGTTGCATTGGATTAAGACACATTTTAACCCCAGAAACACTAACATAGCTGTTTACAGCTTCTAAGCAATGTTTTCTTGGTTTTAGCCTGTTTTGGGACAAAATGGGTATAAGTGGCTTTTAAACTCTCCACATCTATCTCGAACTCCTATAATTAGTTAGATGCATTGGATTAAGACACATTTTAACCCCAGAAACACTAACATAACTGTTTACAGCTTCTAAGCAATGTTTTCTTGGTTTTAGCCTGTTTTGGGACAAAATGGGTATAAGTGGCTTTTAAACTCTCCACATCTATCTCAAACTCCTATAGTTAGTTAGTTGCATTGAATTAAGACACATTTTAACCCCAGAAACACTAACATAGCTGTTTAGAGCTTCTAAACAATGTTTTCCTTGTTTTAGCCTGTTTTGGGACAAAATGGGTATAAGTGGCTTTTAAACTCTCCACATCAATCTCAAACTCCTATAATTAGTTAGTTGCATTGAATTAAGACACATTTTAACCCTAGAAACACTAACATAGCTGTTTACAGCTTCTAAACAATGTTTTCCTTGTTTTAGCCTGTTTTGGGACAAAATGGGTATAAGTGGCTTTTAAACTCTCCACATCTATCTCAAACTCCTATAATTAGTTAGTTTCAATGGATTAAGACACATTTTAACCCCAGAAACACTAACATAGCTGTTTACAGCTTCTAAGCAATGTTTTCTTGGTTTTAGCCTGTTTTGGGACAAAATGGGTATAAGTGGCTTTTAAACTCTCCACATCTATCTCAAACTCCTATAATTAGTTAGTTGCATTGGATTAAGACACATTTTAACTCCAGAAACACTAACATAACTGTTTACAGCTTCTAAGCAATGTTTTCTTGGTTTTAGCCTGTTTTGGGACAAAATGGGTATAAGTGGCTTTTAAACTCTCCACATATATCTCAAACTCCTATAATTAGTTAGTTGCATTGAATTAAGACACATTTTAACCCCAGAAACACTAACATAGCTGTTTACAGCTTCTAAACAATGTTTTCCTTGTTTTAGCCTGTTTTGGGCCAAAATGGGTATAAGTGGCTTTTAAACTCTCCATATCTATCTTAAAGTCTTATAATTAGTTAGTTTCAATGGATTAAGGCACATTTTAACCCCAGAAATGCTAACATAGCTGTTTACAGCTTCTAAACAATGTTTTCTTGGTTTTAGCCTGTTTTGGGACAAAATGGGTACAAGTGGCTTTTAAACACTCCACATCAATCTCAAACTCTTATAATTAGTTAGTTGCATTGGATTAAGACACATTTTAACCCCATAAACACTAACATAGCTGTTTACAGCTTCTAAGCAATGTTTTCTTGGTTTTAGCCTGTTTTAGGACAAAATGGGTATAAGTGGCTTTTAAACTCTCCACATCAATCTCAAACTCTTCTAATTAGTTAGTTGCATTGAATTAAGACACATTTTAACCCCAGAAACACTAACATAGCTGTTTACAGCTTCTAAACAATGTTTTCCTTGTTTTAGCCTGTTTTGGGACAAAATGGGTATAAGTGGCTTTTAAACTCTCTATATCTATCTTAAAGTCTTATAATTAGTTAGTTTCAATGGTTTAAGACACATTTTAACCCCAGAAACACTAACATAGCTGTATACAGCTTCTAAACAATGTTTTCTTGGTTTTAGCCTGTTTTGGGACAAAATGGGTATAAGTGGCTTTTAAACACTCCACATCAATCTCAAACTCTTATAATTAGTTAGTTGCATTGGATTAAGACACATTTTAACCCCATAAACACAAACATAGCTGTTTACAGCTTCTAAGCAATGTTTTCTTGGTTTTAGCCTGTTTTGGGACAAAATGGGTATAAGTGGCTTTTAAACTCTCCACATCAATCTCAAACTCTTATAATTAGTTAGTTGCATTGAATTAAGACACATTTTAAACCCAGAAACACTAACATAGCTGTTTACAGCTTCTAAACAATGTTTTCCTTGTTTTAGCCTGTTTTGGGACAAAATGGGTATAAGTGGCTTTTAAACTCTCCACATCTATCTCAAACTCTTATAACTAGTCAGTTGCATTGGACTAAGACACATTTTAACCCCAGAAACACTAACATAGCTGTTTATAGCTTCTAAGCTATGTTTTCTTGGTTTTAGCCTGTTTTGGGACAAAATGGGTATAAGTGGCTTTTAAACTCTCCACATCTCTCTCAAACTCCTATAATTAGTTAGTTTCAATGGATTAAGACACATTTTAACCCCAGAAACACTAATATAGTTGTTTACAGCTTCTAAGCAACGTTTTCTTGGTTTTAGCCTGTTTTGGGACAAAATGGGTATAAGTGGCTTTTAAACTCTCCACATCTATCTCGAACTCCTATAATTAGTTAGTTTCAATGGATTAAGACACATTTTAACCCCAGAAACACTAACATAGCTGTTTAAAGCTTCTAAGCAATGTTTTCTTGGTTTTAGCCTGTTTTGGGACAAAATGGGTATAAGTGGCTTTTAAACTCTCCACATCTATCTCGAACTCCTATAGTTAGTTAGTTGCATTGGATTAAGACACATTTTAACCCCAGAAACACTAACATAACTGTTTACAGCTTCTAAGCAATGTTTTTTTGGTTTTAGCCTGTTTTGGGACAAAATGGGTATAAGTGGCTTTTAAACACTCCACATCAATCTCAAACTCTTATAATTAGTTAGTTGCATTGGATTAAGACACATTTTAACCCCATAAACACTAACATAGCTGTTTACAGCTTCTAAGCAACAATTTCTTGGTTTTAGCCTGTTTTGGGACAAAATGGGTATAAGTGGCTTTTAAAGTCTCCACATCTATCTCAAACACTTATAACTAGTCAGTTGCATTGGATTAAGAACACATTTTAACCCCAGAAACACTAACATAGCTGTTTGCAGCTTCAAAGCAATGTTTTCTTGGTTTTAGCCTGTTTTGGGACAAAATGGGTATAAGTGGCTTTTAAACTCTCCACATCTATCTCGAACTCCTATAATTAGTTAGATGCATTGGATTAAGACACATTTTAACCCCAGAAACACTAACATAACTGTTTACAGCTTCTAAGCAATGTTTTCTTGGTTTTAGCCTGTTTTGGGACAAAATGGGTATAAGTGGCTTTTAAACTCTCCACATCTATCTCAAACTCCTATAGTTAGTTAGTTGCATTGAATTAAGACACATTTTAACCCCAGAAACACTAACATAGCTGTTTAGAGCTTCTAAACAATGTTTTCCTTGTTTTAGCCTGTTTTGGGACAAAATGGGTATAAGTGGCTTTTAAACTCTCCACATCAATCTCAAACTCCTATAATTAGTTAGTTGCATTGAATTAAGACACATTTTAACCCTAGAAACACTAACATAGCTGTTTACAGCTTCTAAACAATGTTTTCCTTGTTTTAGCCTGTTTTGGGACAAAATGGGTATAAGTGGCTTTTAAACTCTCCACATCTATCTCAAACTCCTATAATTAGTTAGTTTCAATGGATTAAGACACATTTTAACCCCAGAAACACTAACATAGCTGTTTACAGCTTCTAAGCAATGTTTTCTTGGTTTTAGCCTGTTTTGGGACAAAATGGGTATAAGTGGCTTTTAAACTCTCCACATCTATCTCAAACTCCTATAATTAGTTAGTTGCATTGGATTAAGACACATTTTAACCCCAGAAACACTAACATAACTGTTTACAGCTTCTAAGCAATGTTTTCTTGGTTTTAGCCTGTTTTGGGACAAAATGGGTATAAGTGGCTTTTAAACTCTCCACATATATCTCAAACTCCTATAATTAGTTAGTTGCATTGAATTAAGACACATTTTAACCACTGAAACACTAACATAGCTGTTTACAGCTTCTAAACAATGTTTTCCTTGTTTTAGCCTGTTTTGGGACAAAATGGGTATAAGTGGCTTTTAAACTCTCCATATCTATCTTAAAGTCTTATAATTAGTTAGTTTCAATGGATTAAGACACATTTTAACCCCAGAAACACTAACATAGCTATTTACAGCTTCTAAACAATGTTTTCTTGGTTTTAGCCTGTTTTGGGACAAAATGGGTACAAGTGGCTTTTAAACACTCCACATCAATCTCAAACTCTTATAATTAGTTAGTTGCATTGGATTAAGACACATTTTAACCCCATAAACACTAACATAGCTGTTTACAGCTTCTAAGCAATGTTTTCTTGGTTTTAGCCTGTTTTAGGACAAAATGGGTATAAGTGGCTTTTAAACTCTCCACATCAATCTCAAACTCTTCTAATTAGTTAGTTGCATTGAATTAAGACACATTTTAACCCCAGAAACACTAACATAGCTGTTTACAGCTTCTAAACAATGTTTTCCTTGTTTTAGCCTGTTTTGGGACAAAATGGGTATAAGTGGCTTTTAAACTCTCTATATCTATCTTAAAGTCTTATAATTAGTTAGTTTCAATGGATTAAGACACATTTTAACCCCAGAAACACTAACATAGCTGTATACAGCTTCTAAACAATGTTTTCTTGGTTTTAGCCTCTTTTGGGACAAAATGGGTATAAGTGGCTTTTAAACACTCCACATCAATCTCAAACTCTTATAATTAGTTAGTTGCATTGGATTAAGACACATTTTAACCCCATAAACACTAACATAGCTGTTTACAGCTTCTAAGCAATGTTTTCTTGGTTTTAGCCTGTTTTGGGACAAAATGGGTATAAGTGGCTTTTAAACTCTCCACATCAATCTCAAACTCTTATAATTAGTTAGTTGCATTGAATTAAGACACATTTTAACCCCAGGAACACTAACATAGCTGTTTACAGCTTCTAAACAATGTTTTCCTTGTTTTAGCCTGTTTTGGGACAAAATGGGTATAAGTGGCTTTTAAACTCTCCACATCTATCTCAAACTCTTATAACTAGTCTGTTGCATTGGACTAAGACACATTTTAACCCCAGAAACAATAACATAGCTGTTTATAGCTTCTAAGCTATGTTTTCTTGGTTTTAGCCTGTTTTGGGACAAAATGGGTATAAGTGGCTTTTAAACTCTCCACATCTCTCTCAAACTCCTATAATTAGTTAGTTTCAATGGATTAAGACACATTTTAACCCCAGAAACACTAATATAGTTGTTTACAGCTTCTAAGCAACGTTTTCTTGGTTTTAGCCTGTTTTGGGACAAAATGGGTATAAGTGGCTTTTAAACTCTCC
The DNA here is from genome assembly GCF_030686135.1 of Camelina sativa. NCBI lineage: Eukaryota > Viridiplantae > Streptophyta > Magnoliopsida > Brassicales > Brassicaceae > Camelina > Camelina sativa. Next base: position 17,870,775 of record NC_141894.1, on the reverse strand, counting down.
ACATCTATCTCGAACTCCTATAATTAGTTAGTTTCAATGGATTAAGACACATTTTAACCCCAGAAACACTAACATAGCTGTTTACAGCTTCTAAGCAATGTTTTCTTGGTTTTAGCCTGTTTTGGGACAAACTGGGTATAAGTGGCTTTTAAACTCTCCACATCTATCTCGAACTCCTATAGTTAGTTAGTTGCATTGGATTAAGACACATTTTAACCCCAGAAACACTAACATAACTGTTTACAGCTTCTAAGCAATGTTTTTTTGGTTTTAGCCTGTTTTGGAACAAAATGGGTATAAGTGGCTTTTAAACTCTCCACATCTATCTCAAACTCCTATAAATAGTTAGTTGCATTAAATTAAGACACATTTTAACCCCAGAAACACTAACATAGCTTTTTACAGCTTCTAAACAATGTTTTCCTTGTTTTAACCTGTTTTTTGACAAAATGGGTATAAGTGGCTTTTAAACTCTCCATATCTATCTTAAAGTGTTATAATTAGTTAGTTTCAATGGATTAAGACACATTTTAACCCCAGAAACACTAACATAGCTGTCTACAGCTTCTAAACAATGTTTTCTTGGTTTTAGCCTGTTTTGGGACAAAATGGGTATAAGTGGCTTTTAAACACTCCACATCAATCTCAAACTCTTATAATTAGTTAGTTGCATTGGATTAAGACACATTTTAACCCCATAAACACTAACATAGCTGTTTACAGCTTCTAAGCAATGTTTTCTTGGTTTTAGCCTGTTTTGGGACAAAATGGGTATAAGTGGCTTTTAAACTCTCCACATCAATCTCAAACTCTTATAATTAGTTAGTTGCATTGAATTAAGACACATTTTAACCCCAGAAACACTAACATAGCTGTTTACAGCTTCTAAACAATGTTTTCCTTGTTTTAGCCTGTTTTGGGACAAAATGGGTATAAGTGGCTTTTAAACTCTCCACATCTATCTCAAACTCTTATAACTAGTCAGTTGCATTGGACTAAGACACATTTTAACCCCAGAAACACTAACATAACTGTTTATAGCTTCTAAGCTATGTTTTCTTGGTTTTAGCCTGTTTTGGGACAAAATGGGTATAAGTGGCTTTTAAACTCTCCACATCTATCTCAAACTCCTATAATTAGTTAGTTTCAATGGATTAAGACACATTTTAACCCCAGAAACACTAACATAGTTGTTTACAGCTTCTAAGCAACGTTTTCTTGGTTTTAGCCTGTTTTGGGACAAAATGGGTATAAGTGGCTTTTAAACTCTCCACATCTATCTCGAACTCCTATAATTAGTTAGTTTCAATGGATTAAGACACATTTTAACCCCAGAAACACTAACATAGCTGTTTACAGCTTCTAAGCAATGTTTTTTTGGTTTTAGCCTGTTTTGGGATAAAATGAGTATAAGTGGCTTTTAAACTCTCCACATCTATCTCGAACTCCTATAATTAGTTAGTTGCATTGGATTAAGACACATTTTAACCCCAGAAACTTTAACATAACTGTTTACAGCTTCTAAGCAATGTTTTTTTGGTTTTAGCCTGTTTTGGAACAAAATGGGTATAAGTGGCTTTTAAACTCTCCACATCTATCTCAAACTCCTATAATTAGTTAGTTGCATTAAATTAAGACACATTTTAACACCAGAAACACTAACATAGCTGTTTACAGCTTCTAAACAATGTTTTCCTTGTTTTAACCTGTTTTCGGACAAAATGGGTATAAGTGGCTTTTAAACTCTCCATATCTATCTTAAAGTCTTATAATTAGTTAGTTTCAATGGATTAAGACACATTTTAACCCCAGAAACACTAACATAGCTGTCTACAGCTTCTAAACAATGTTTTCTTGGTTTTAGCCTGTTTTGGGACAAAATGGGTATAAGTGGCTTTTAAACACTCCACATCAATCTCAAACTCTTATAATTAGTTAGTTGCATTGGATTAAGACACATTTTAACCCCATAAACACTAACATAGCTGTTTACAGCTTCTAAGCAATGTTTTCTTGGTTTTAGCCTGTTTTGGGACAAAATGGGTATAAGTGGCTTTTAAACTCTCCACATCAATCTCAAACTCTTATAATTAGTTAGTTACATTGAAATAAGACACATTTTAATCCCAGAAACACTAACATAGCTGTTTACAGCTTCTAAACAATGTTTTCCTTGTTTTAGCCTGTTTTGGGACAAAATGGGTATAAGTGGCTTTTAAACTCTCCACATCTATCTCAAACTCTTATAACTAGTCAGTTGCATTGGACTAAGACACATTTTAACCCCAGAAACACTAACATAGCTGTTTACAGCTTCTAAGCTATGTTTTCTTGGTTTTAGCCTGTTTTGGGACAAAATGGGTATAAGTGGCTTTTAAACTCTCCACCTCTATCTCAAACTCCTATAATTAGTTAGTTTCAATGGATTAAGACACATTTTAACCCCAGAAACACTAACATAGCTGTTTACAGCTTCTAAGCAATGTTTTCTTGGTTTTAACCTGTTTTGGGACAAAATGGGTATAAGTGGCTTTTAAACTCTCCAAATCTATCTCGAACTCCTATAATTAGTTAGTTGCATTGGATTAAGACACATTTTAACCCCAAAAACACTAACATAACTGTTTACAGCTTCTAAGCAATGTTTTTTTGGTTTTAGCCTGTTTTGGGACAAAATGTGTATAAGTGGCTTTTAAACTCTCCACATCTATCTCAAACTCCTACAATTAGTTAGTTGCATTGAATTAAGACACATTTTAACCCCAGAAACACTAACATAGCTGTTTACAGCTTCTAAGCAATGTTTTCTTGGTTTTAGCCTTTTTTGGGACAAAATGGGTATAAGTGGCTTTTAAACTCTCCACATCAATCTCAAACTCTTATAATTAGTTAGTTGCATTGAATTAAGACACATTTTAACCCCAGAAACACTAACATAGCTGTTTACAGCTTCTAAACAATGTTTCCCTTGTTTTAGCCTGTTTTGGGACAAAATGGGTATAAATGGCTTTTAAACTCTCGATATCTATCTTAAAGTCTTTTAATTAGTTAGTTTCAATGGATTAAGACACATTTTAACCCTAGAAACACTAACATAGCTGTTAACAGCTTCTAAACAATGTTTTCTTGGTTTTAGCCTGTTTTGGGACAAAATGGGTATAAGTGGCTTTTAAACACTCCACATCAATCTCAAACTCTTATAATTAGTTAGTTGCATTGGATTAAGACACATTTTAACCCCAGAAACACTAACATAGCTGTTTACAGCTTCTAAGCAATGTTTTCTTGGTTTTAGCCTGTTTTGGGACAAAATGGGTATAAGTGGCTTTTAAACTCTTCACATCAATCTCAAACTCTTATAATTACTTAGTTGCATTGGATTAAGACACATTTTAACACCAGAAACACTAACATAGCTGTTTACAGCTTCTAAGCAATGTTTTCTTGGTTTTAGCCTATTTTGGGACAAAATGTGTATAAGTGGCTTTTAAACTCTTCAAATCTATCTCAGACTCTTATAACTAGTCAGTTGCATTGGATTAAGACACATTTTAATCTCAGAAACACTAACATAGCTGTTTACAGCTTCTAAGTAATGTTTTTTATTGATCAAGAGAATAAGCCTAAGGCAGCCATGGCCGTCCGTACAATTATGGGGCCGTCCGTACAACCAAGCAATAAGGCCGAGTCATGTAAGTGTGTAAAGACAATGAGGAGGCCTGCTCTCCTTAGGCCCATGAGAAGGATCTAGAATGTCGCTTGTAGCCGTTAGAGAGGAGGAACAAGTGGAGTCACGGGTTATGTTGTGTTTAAGGAGACTAGGACGGGTCACTATCACCGTTGGGATTAGTTCTATCTCTCTCCTTGTCCCTATCACTTATACGATCGGTTGGTAGAGGGTGTAGCCCTAATTTTCCCTTGATATATATATAGACTTTAGCCTACATTGTAGTATGTATTCTTATGGAACAATAACCTAATCTTTTCTTCTTCCTCATTCTCTTTGTCTACCGATATCTCTCATCAATCTCTTGATTCTCCTCTTTATTCTACAAAGTCTTACATGGTATCAGAGCAAGTTCTTCGATTCTCTACAGTCTAATCTCATTCTCCTACTCATTCCTACACTCTAGTCTCCTTATCTTCGTTTCTTCTTACTCGCATCTCCTTTATTCTCCGGGTAAAAGCTTTACCCATCGGTCCATAGAAATCCGACCATGGAAAACGCCAAGCCCATTGTTTCACCGGTTGTCCTAAAGGGGACAAACTACTTGCTGTGGACAAGAACCACAAGAACCGCCCTTGGAGGTCGTGGCCTTTGGAGTCATGTCGAGTCCGACTATGTCCCAAAGAAAAACCCCAAAGGAGAGGACGCTTCCGAGGCGGAAGCGGAGGAAGAGAGCGAGAGGAAGGCCAAATGGTTCCAAGAAGACCAAGTTGTCCTATCTGTTCTCCAAAACTCTCTGGACACGCCTATCCTTGAGGCCTACTCATATTGCGAGACGGCCAAGGAACTGTGGGAAACACTTAAAGGCGTGTATGGTAATGTCTCTAACATGACTAGAGTCTTTGAGGTCAAGAAGGCCATAAATGATCTTAACCAAGATGATGTGGAGTTCACTAAGCATCTTGGTAAGTTCCGTGCACTATGGTCCGAGCTTGACATGTTGCGGCCAAGTACACTTGAGGCAAGTGTGCTAAACGAAAGAAAGGAGCAAGACAAAGTCTTCGGACTCCTACTTACCTTGAACCCGTCCTTCAACGACCTCTTGAAGCACATCCTAAGGGCAGAGAAGCTCCCCTCCTTTGAGGATATTTGCTCCCAAATTCAGAAAGAGCAAGGATCCCTTGATTTGTTTAGCGGTAAGGGGGAGCTTGCTTCGGCCAACAAAGGAATGTACAAGCAAGAGGAGAGGAAGTTGTTGGTGTGCGACCACTGCAAGAAGCGGGGTCATCTGAAAGACAAGTGCTGGGTTCTCCATCCTCATCTCAAGCCGGCCAAGTTCAAAGCCAACCTCTCAAAGGAAGCGGTTAGCGATAAAGGAGCCGGATCATCAAAGCAGGGAGATGAGGTGGCCATGACCGCAGCCTACGGAGATGTGGTGAGGAAGTCAGACCTTGAGGCTCTCATCCGCTCCATTGCTTCACTCAAGGAGTCTGGTATCTCTTTCTTTACTTCTAGGCCTAGCAAATCGCTTGTTATTGACTCGGGAGCCTCACATCATATGATTAGTAACCCTAGTTTAATTGACAACATAAAACCGGCCTTAGGAAATGTTGTTATTGCAAATGGAGAACAAATACCAGTAAAGGGAATAGGGGACTTGAAACTATTTGATAAAACCTCAAAAGCTTTCTTTATGCCTACCTTTACCTCCAATTTACTATCGGTTAAGAGGGCCACAAATGATTTGAATTGTTATGCAATCTTTGGTCCTAACAATGTTTATTTTCAGGATATTGAGACTGGAAAGGTTCTTGGAGAAGGGCAAGGGAGTGGAGATCTCTATGTCCTAGAGAAAACCGATCCAAATTTATCCTCTACTAAGTCTTGTTTTGTTGTTGATTCGAATATGGTGTGGCATGCTAGGCTAGGCCACCCACATTCACGTGCTTTAGGGTTGATGTTTCCTAATATTTCTTTTGATAATTCTACTTGTGAACCTTGCATTCTTGGAAAACATTGCAAGTCTATCTTTCCTAAGTCAACTACTATTTATGAGAATTGTTTTGATTTGGTTCACTCAGATGTTTGGACATCACCATGCCTATCTAGAGATAATAACAAGTATTTTGTGACTTTTATTGATGAAAAATCAAAATACACTTGGATTACCTTGTTGCCATCTAAAGATAGAGTATTTGATGCCTTTATCAATTTTCAAAATTATGTGACTAATCACTTCAATGCTAAACTTAAGGTACTTAGGTCTGATAATGGGGGGGAATACACAAGTTGCAAGTTCAAAGAACATCTCTCCAAGCATGGCATTCTCCATCAAACTAGTTGTCCCTACACGCCACAACAAAATGGTGTGGCCGAGAGGAAGAACCGGCACCTCATGGAAGTGGCGCGGGCAATCATGTTCCATTCGAGTGTTCCTAAACGATATTGGGGTGATGCCGTGATGACTGCATGCTACCTAATCAACCGAACACCAACTAGAGTTCTTCATGACTTATCTCCATTTGAAGTACTAAACAAATTTAAACCATCTCTTGATCACTTACGAGTTTTCGGCTGTGTTTGTTTTGTGTTAGTACCAGGAGAACAAAGGAGTAAGCTGGATGCCAAAAGTACAAAGTGTATGTTCATTGGCTACTCCACCACACAAAAGGGGTACAAATGTTATGATCCGGCCACAAGTCGACTATATGTCTCTCGAGACGTCCGGTTTCTAGAACATGTGGGCTACCATGACAAGAGGGATTGGAACAGCCTTAAAGATCTCTCTCACTCACCTAATGACCGAGCTTCGAGTCTACGGTTCCTTCTTGATCACCTTGGCAACCCATCTCCACCAACGGGTGCCGTGCGGCCAACACTAAGTCAAAATTCTACCGATGGTGGGTCTGACCAAGGAGATGCAAATGACAATGGTTCAGCCCAAGATGGTGAATCTCTCGGGTCTGGCCTACCCATAACCGGTGTTCCCGTCTCTGGCCCTACAACGGACACGCATGCTCCGGCGGCGGCCTCTACCGAGGAAAACACGGAGACGGCTCCTACGGACGGTACGTCCACCGGGTTGCCTAGCGTGGATCCACTTCCGGCACCAGTCCTGCGTCGGAGCACCAGACCTCGATCAGATCCCTCCACTTGGAAGAACAAGCGTGTCTATTACAACAGCCAAGCTGTCGCTCATCCCATTCAGTCCGTTTGTTCCCTTGAGCTGTTACCTGCTGATCACCAAGCTTTCTTCGGCCAAGTGGACGCCAATTGGATCCCGCAGACATATGATGAAGCTAAGGAACATCAAGTTTGGTTAGATGCGGTCAAGAATGAAACTGGCGCCATGATCCGGAATCATACGTGGGACGAATCGGATCTTCCTCAAGGCAAGCGGGCAGTTAGCTCCAAATGGGTGTTTACCATAAAGTATTTGAGCAATGGTGACATTGAACGGCATAAAGCCAGGTTAGTGGCCCGTGGCTTCACCCAAACCTATGGCGCGGACTACACGGACACCTTTGCACCCGTGGCCAAGCTCCATACGGTTCGGGTTGTGCTGTCTCTTGCTGTCAACCTCTCATGGGACTTATGGCAGATGGATGTGAAGAACGCCTTCCTTCAAGGTGAACTTGATGAAGAAGTATACATGACGCCTCCTCCCGGCCTTGAAGACATGGTTACACCCGGAAAAGTCTTGAGGCTACGTAAGGCCATCTATGGCCTTAAGCAGTCCCCACGAGCGTGGTACCACAAACTAAGCTCCACTCTCAAGACTGATGGTTTTACGCGATCGGAGGCTGATCATACTCTCTTCACGCGTCGCACCTCTATTGGTTGGGTGGTGGTGCTCATATACGTCGACGACATCATCGTGACTGGTGATGATAAGGCGGCCATTCAGGACACCAAGGACTCTCTCAAGTCGGTATTTGACATCAAGGACCTTGGGGAACTCAAATACTTTCTTGGTATTGAGATTTGTCGCTCACCGGAAGGACTCTTCCTCTCACAACGCAAGTTTACTCTTGACTTGTTAGAGGAAACTGGCAAGCTTGGTGTGTCTCCGGTTGCTACGCCCCTTGATGAAGATTACCAGCTCAAGCGAAAGGGGGAGAGCTTACGGGCAAAAGAAGGCCGACCTAAGGAACCAATGGACGAGCCATTCTTAGACGTCACACGCTACCGCCGGCTTGTAGGTAAGCTGATATACCTTACTATCACACGACCTGACATATCCTATGCTGTGAATCAGGTTAGCCAACATATGAAGGCACCAAGCAAGTACCAATGGAGTCAAGTCGAAAGGATCCTAAGCTATCTCAAGGGCAGTCCGGGTCAAGGTATTTGGATGGGCAAGAATGACAACACCGAAATCGTTGGCTATTGTGATGCGGATTACAATGGCGACACGCTGGATAGGAGATCCACCACTGGGTACTGCACGTTTGTTGGAGGCAACTTGGTTACATGGAGGTCTAAGAAACAAAAGGTGGTTTCATGCTCTAGCGCCGAGGCCGAGTATAGAGCTATGAGGAAGCTCACTAACGAGATGACATGGCTGAAGGGCCTACTCAAGGACTTAGGCATCGAGACAAAGCAACCCATGACCATGCACTGCGACAATGAAGCGGCTATCCACATTGCCACAAACTCAGTCTTTCATGAGAGGACCAAGCACATAGAAAGCGATTGCCACAAGGTGAGAGAGAAGATTGAAGAAGGAGTGGTGTTACCATGCCACACAAGGAGTCAAGATCAGCTAGCTGACATCTTCACCAAGTCTGCAAGCTCCAAGGTTTGTGATCACATCTACAGCAAACTTGGACTTGTAGACATTACACGGCCATGATCAAGCTTCCCTAATCCGTGGACAGCACACTCTTTTTCCCTTGACTTGGTTTTGTCCCATGAGGTTTTCTAAGTCAAGGTTTTTAATGAGGTGCTGCTTCACGGGTTCCAAGCTTAGCCATTTCACTCGGCTAAGCTTGAGGGGGAGTATTGATCAAGAGAATAAGCCTAAGGCAGCCATGGCCGTCCGTACAATTATGGGGCCGTCCGTACAACCAAGCAATAAGGCCGAGTCATGTAAGTGTGTAAAGACAATGAGGAGGCCTGCTCTCCTTAGGCCCATGAGAAGGATCTAGAATGTCGCTTGTAGCCGTTAGAGAGGAGGAACAAGTGGAGTCACGGGTTATGTTGTGTTTAAGGAGACTAGGACGGGTCACTATCACCGTTGGGATTAGTTCTATCTCTCTCCTTGTCCCTATCACTTATACGATCGGTTGGTAGAGGGTGTAGCCCTAATTTTCCCTTGATATATATATAGACTTTAGCCTACATTGTAGTATGTATTCTTATGGAACAATAACCTAATCTTTTCTTCTTCCTCATTCTCTTTGTCTACCGATATCTCTCATCAATCTCTTGATTCTCCTCTTTATTCTACAAAGTCTTACATTTTTTTGGTTTTAGCCTATTTTGGGACAAAATGGGTATAAGTGGCTTTTAAACTCTCCACATCAATCTCAAACTCTTATAATTACTTAGTTGCATTGGATTAAGACACATTTTAACCCCATAAACACTAACATAGCTGTTTACAGCTTCTAAGCAACGTTTTCTTGGTTTTAGCCTGTTTTGGGACAAAATGGGTATAAGTGGCTTTTAAAGTCTCCACATCTATCTCAAACACTTATAACTAGTCAGTTGCATTGGATTAAGACACATTTTAACCCCAGAAACACTAATATAGCTGTTTACAGCTTCTAAGCGATGTTTTCTTGGTTTTAGCCTGTTTTTGGACAAAATGGGTATAAGTGGCTTTTAAACTCTCCACATCTATCTCGAACTCCTATAATTAGTTAGATGCATTGGATTAAGACACATTTTAACCCCAGAAACACTAACATAACTGTTTACAGCTTCTAAGCAATGTTTTCTTGGTTTTAGCCTGTTTTGGGACAAAATGGGTATAAGTGGCTTTTAAACTCTCTACATCTATCTCCAACTCCTATATTTAGTTAGTTGCATTGAATTAAGACACATTTTAACCGTAGAAACACTAACATAGCTGTTTAGAGCTTCTAAACAATGTTTTCCTTGTTTTAGCCTCTGTTGGGACAAAATGGGTATAAGTGGCTTTTAAACTCTCCACATCAATCTCAAACTCCTATAATTAGTTAGTTGCATTGAATTAAGACACATTTTAACCCCAGAAACACTAACATAGCTGTTTACAGCTTCTCAACAATGTTTTCCTTGTTTTAGCCTGTTTTGGGACGAAATGGGTATAAGTGGCTTTTAAACTCTCCACATCTATCTCAAACTCTTATAACTAGTCAGTTGCATTGGACTAAGACACATTTTAACCCCAGAAACACTAACATAGCTGTTTATAGCTTCTAAGCTATGTTTTCCTTGTTTTAGCCTGTTTTGGGACAAAATGGGTATAAGTGGCTTTTAAACTCTCCACATCTATCTCAAACTCCTATAATTAGTTAGTTTCAATGGATTAAGACACATTTTAACCCCAGAAACACTAACATAGTTGTTTACAGCTTCTAAGCAACGTTTTCTTGGTTTTAGCCTGTTTTAGGACAAAATGGGTATAAGTGGCTTTTAAACTCTCCACATCTATCTCAAACTCCTATAATTAGTTAGTTTCAATGGATTAAGACACATTTTAACCCCAGAAACACTAACATAGCTGTTTACAGCTTCTAAGCAATGTTTTCTTGGTTTTAGCCTGTTTTGGGACAAAATGGGTATAAGTGGCTTTTAAACTCTCCACATCTATCTCGAACTCCTATAATTAGTTAGTTGCATTGGATTAAGGCACATTATAACCCCAGAAACACTAACATAACTGTTTACAGCTTCTAAGCAATGTTTTTTTGGTTTTAGCATGTTTTGGGACAAAATGGGTATAAGTGGCTTTTAAACTCTCCAGATCTGACTCAAACTCCTACAATTAGTTAGTTGCATTGAATTAAGACACATTTTAAGCCCAGAAACACTAACATAGCTGTCTACAGCTTCTAAACAATGTTTTCTTTGTTTTAGCCTGTTTTGGGACAAAATGGGTATAAGTGGCTTTTAAACACTCCACATCAATCTCAAACTCTTATAATTTGTTAGTTGCATTGGATTAAGACACATTTTAACCCCATAAACACTAACATAGCTGTTTACAGCTTCTAAGCAATGTTTTCTTGGTTTTAGCCTGTTTTGGGACAAAATGGGTATAAGTGGCTTTTAAACTCTCCACATCAATCTCAAACTCTTATAATTAGTTAGTTGCATTGAAATAAGACACATTTTAATCCCAGAAACACTAACATAGCTGTTTACAGCTTCTAAACAATGTTTTCCTTGTTTTAGCCTGTTTTGGGACAAAATGGGTATAAGTGGCTTTTAAACTCTCCACATCTATCTCAAACTCTTATAACTAGTCAGTTGCATTGGACTAAGACACATTTTAACCCCAGAAACACTAACATAGCTTTTTACAGCTTCTAAGCTATGTTTTCTTGGTTTTAGCCTGTTTTGGGACAAAATGGGTATAAGTGGCTTTTAAACTCTCCACATCTATCTCAAACTCCTATAATTAGTTAGTTTCAATGGATTAAGACACATTTTAACCCCAGAAACACTAACATAGCTGTTTACAGCTTCTAAGCAATGTTTTCTTGGTTTTAGCCTGTTTTGGGACAAAATGGGTATAAGTGGCTTTTAAACTCTCCACATCTATCTCAAACTCCTATAATTAGTTAGTTGCATTGGATTAAGACACATTTTAACCCCAGAAACTTTAACATAACTGTTTACAGCTTCTAAGCAATGTTTTTTTGGTTTTAGCCTGTTTTGGAACAAAATGGGTATAAGTGGCTTTTAAACTCTCCACATCTATCTCAAACTCCTATAATTAGTTAGTTGCATTAAATTAAGACACATTTTAACACCAGAAACACTAACATAGCTGTTTACAGCTTCTAAACAATGTTTTCCTTTTTTTAACCTGTTTTCGGACAAAATGGGTATAAGTGGCTTTTAAACTCTCCATATCTATCTTAAAGTCTTATAATTAGTTAGTTTCAATGGATTAAGACACATTTTAACCCCAGAAACACTAACATAGCTGTCTACAGCTTCTAAACAATGTTTTCTTGGTTTTAGCCTGTTTTGGGACAAAATGGGTATAAGTGGCTTTTAAACACTCCACATCAATCTCAAACTCTTATAATTAGTTAGTTGCATTGGATTAAGACACATTTTAACCCCATAAACACTAACATAGCTGTTTACAGCTTCTAAGCAATGTTTTCTTGGTTTTAGCCTGTTTTGGGACAAAATGGGTATAAGTGGCTTTTAAACTCTCCACATCAATCTCAAACTCTTATAATTAGTTAGTTACATTGAAATAAGACACATTTTAATCCCAGAAACACTAACATAGCTGTTTACAGCTTCTAAACAATGTTTTCCTTGTTTTAGCCTGTTTTGGGACAAAATGGGTATAAGTGGCTTTTAAACTCTCCACATCTATCTCAAACTCTTATAACTAGTCAGTTGCATTGGGCTAAGACACATTTTAACCCCAGAAACACTAGATTGCTGTTTACAGCTTCTAAGCTATGTTTTCTTGGTTTTAGCCTGTTTTGGGACAAAATGGGTATAAGTGGCTTTTAAACTCTCCACCTCTATCTCAAACTCCTATAATTAGTTAGTTTCAATGGATTAAGACACATTTTAACCCCAGAAACACTAACATAGCTGTTTATAGGTTCTAAGCAATGTTTTCTTGGTTTTAACCTGTTTTGGGACAAAATGGGTATAAGTGGCTTTTAAACTCTCCAAATCTATCTCGAACTCCTATAATTAGTTAGTTGCATTGGATTAAGACACATTTTAACCCCAGAAACACTAACATAACTGTTTACAGCTTCTAAGCAATGTTTTTTTGGTTTTAGCCTGTTTTGGGACAAAATGTGTATAAGTGGCTTTTAAACTCTCCACATCTATCTCAAACTCCTACAATTAGTTAGTTGCATTGAATTAAGACACATTTTAACCCCAGAAACACTAACATAGCTGTTTACAGCTTCTAAGCAATGTTTTCTTGGTTTTAGCCTGTTTTGGGACAAAATGGGTATAAGTGGCTTTTAAACTCTCCCCATCAATCTCAAACTCTTATAATTAGTTAGTTGCATTGAATTAAGACACATTTTAACCCCAGAAACACTAACATAGCTGTTTACAGCTTCTAAACAATGTTTCCCTTGTTTTAGCCTGTTTTGGGACAAAATGGGTATAAATGGCTTTTAAACTCTCGATATCTATCTTAAAGTCTTTTAATTAGTTAGTTTCAATGGATTAAGACACATTTTAACCCTAGAAACACTAACATAGCTGTTAACAGCTTCTAAACAATGTTTTCTTGGTTTTAGCCTGTTTTGGGACAAAATGGGTATAAGTGGCTTTTAAACACTCCACATCAATCTCAAACTCTTATAATTAGTTAGTTGCATTGGATTAAGACACATTTTAACCCCAGAAACACTAACATAGCTGTTTACAGCTTCTAAGCAATGTTTTCTTGGTTTTAGCCTGTTTTGGGACAAAATGGGTATAAGTGGCTTTTAAACTCTTCACATCAATCTCAAACTCTTATAATTACTTAGTTGCATTGGATTAAGACACATTTTAACACCATAAACACTAACATAGCTGTTTACAGCTTCTAAGCAATGTTTTCTTGGTTTTAGCCTATTTTGGGACAAAATGTGTATAAGTGGCTTTTAAACTCTTCACATCTATCTCAGACTCTTATAACTAGTCAGTTGCATTGGATTAAGACACATTTTAATCTCAGAAACACTAACATAGCTGTTTACAGCTTCTAAGTAATGTTTTCTTGGTTTTAGCCTATTTTGGGACAAAATGGGTATAAGTGGCTTTTAAACTCTCCACATCAATCTCAAACTCTTATAATTACTTAGTTGCATTGGATTAAGACACATTTTAACCCCATAAACACTAACATAGCTGTTTACAGCTTCTAAGCAACGTTTTCTTGGTTTTAGCCTGTTTTGGGACAAAATGGGTATAAGTGGCTTTTAAAGTCTCCACATCTATCTCAAACACTTATAACTAGTCAGTTGCATTGGATTAAGACACATTTTAACCCCAGAAACACTAACATAGCTGTTTACAGCTTCTAAGCGATGTTTTCTTGGTTTTAGCCTGTTTTTGGACAAAATGGGTATAAGTGGCTTTTAAACTCTCCACATCTATCTCGAACTCCTATAATTAGTTAGATGCATTGGATTAAGACACATTTTAACCCCAGAAACACTAACATAACTGTTTACAGCTTCTAAGCAATGTTTTCTTGGTTTTAGCCTGTTTTGGGACAAAATGGGTATAAGTGGCTTTTAAACTCTCTACATCTATCTCCAACTCCTATAATTAGTTAGTTGCATTGAATTAAGACACATTTTAACCGCATAAACACTAACATAGCTGTTTAGAGCTTCTAAACAATGTTTTCCTTGTTTTAGCCTCTTTTGGGACAAAATGGGTATAAGTGGCTTTTAAACTCTCCACATCAATCTCAAACTCCTATAATTAGTTAGTTGCATTGAATTAAGACACATTTTAACCCCAGAAATACTAACATAGCTGTTTACAGCTTCTAAACAATGTTTTCCTTGTTTTAGCCTGTTTTGGGACAAAATGGGTATAAGTGGCTTTTAAACTCTCCACATCTATCTCAAACTCTTAAGTAGTCAGTTGCATTGGACTAAGACACATTTTAACCCCAGAAACACTAACATAGCTGTTTATAGCTTCTAAGCTATGTTTTCTTGGTTTTAGCCTGTTTTGGGACAAAATGGGTATAAGTGGCTTTTAAACTCTCCACATCTATCTCAAACTCCTATAATTAGTTAGTTTCAATGGATTAAGACACATTTTAACCCCAGAAACACTAACATAGTTGTTTACAGCTTCTAAGCAACGTTTTCTTGGTTTTAGCCTGTTTTGGGACAAAATGGGTATAAGTGGCTTTTAAACTCTCCACATCTATCTCAAACTCCTATAATTAGTTAGTTTCAATGGATTAAGACACATTTTAACCCCAGAAACACTAACATAGCTGTTTACAGCTTCTAAGCAATGTTTTCTTGGTTTTAGCCTGTTTTGGGACAAAATGGGTATAAGTGGCTTTTAAACTCTCTACATCTATCTCCAACTCCTATAATTAGTTAGTTGCATTGAATTAAGACACATTTTAACCGCAGAAACACTAACATAGCTGTTTAGAGCTTCTAAACAATATTTTCCTTGTTTTAGCCTCTTTTGGGACAAAATGGGTATAAGTGGCTTTTAAACTCTCCACATCAATCTCAAACTCCTATAATTAGTTAGTTGCATTGAATTAAGACACATTTTAACCCCAGAAACACTAACATAGCTGTTTACAGCTTCTAAACAATGTTTTCCTTGTTTTAGCCTGTTTTGGGACAAAATGGGTAAAAGTGGCTTTTAAACTCTCCACATCTATCTCAAACTCTTATAACTAGTCAGTTGCATTGGACTAAGACACATTTTAACCCCAGAAACACTAACATAGCTGTTTATAGCTTCTAAGCTATGTTTTCTTGGTTTTAGCCTGTTTTGGGACAAAATGGGTATAAGTGGCTTTTAAACTCTCCACATCTATCTCAAACTCCTATAATTAGTTAGTTTCAATGGATTAAGACACATTTTAACCCCAGAAACACTAACATAGTTGTTTACAGCTTCTAAGCAACGTTTTCTTGGTTTTAGCCTGTTTTGGGACAAAATGGGTATAAGTGGCTTTTAAACTCTCCACATCTATCTCAAACTCCTATAATTAGTTAGTTTCAATGGATTAAGACACATTTTAACCCCAGAAACACTAACATAGCTGTTTACAGCTTCTAAGCAATGTTTTCTTGGTTTTAGCCTGTTTTGGGACAAAATGGGTATAAGTGGCTTTTAAACTCTCTACATCTATCTCCAACTCCTATAATTAGTTAGTTGCATTGAATTAAGACACATTTTAACCGCAGAAACACTAACATAGCTGTTTAGAGCTTCTAAACAATGTTTTCCTTGTTTTAGCCTCTTTTGGGACAAAATGGGTATAAGTGGCTTTTAAACTCTCCACATCAATCTCAAACTCCTATAATTAGTTAGTTGCATTGAATTAAGACACATTTTAACCCCAGAAACACTAACATAGCTGTTTACAGCTTCTAAACAATGTTTTCCTTGTTTTAGCCTGTTTTGGGACAAAATGGGTATAAGTGGCTTTTAAACTCTCCACATCTATCTCAAACTCTTATAACTAGTCAGTTGCATTGGACTAAGACACATTTTAACCCCAGAAACACTAACATAGCTGTTTATAGCTTCTAAGCTATGTTTTCTTGGTTTTAGCCTGTTTTGGGACAAAATGGGTATAAGTGGCTTTTAAACTCTCCACATCTATCTCAAACTCCTATAATTAGTTAGTTTCAATGGATTAAGACACATTTTAACCCCAGAAACACTAACATAGTTGTTTACAGCTTCTAAGCAACGTTTTCTTGGTTTTAGCCTGTTTTGGGACAAAATGGGTATAAGTGGCTTTTAAACTCTCCACATCTATCTCAAACTCCTATAATTAGTTAGTTTCAATGGATTAAGACACATTTTAACCCCAGAAACACTAACATAGCTGTTTACAGCTTCTAAGCAATGTTTTCTTGGTTTTAGCCTGTTTTGGGACAAAATGGGTATAAGTGGCTTTTAAACTCTCTACATCTATCTCCAACTCCTATAATTAGTTAGTTGCATTGAATTAAGACACATTTTAACCGCAGAAACACTAACATAGCTGTTTAGAGCTTCTAAACAATGTTTTCCTTGTTTTAGCCTCTTTTGGGACAAAATGGGTATAAGTGGCTTTTAAACTCTCCACATCAATCTCAAACTCCTATAATTAGTTAGTTGCATTGAATTAAGACACATTTTAACCCCAGAAACACTAACATAGCTGTTTACAGCTTCTAAACAATGTTTTCCTTGTTTTAGCCTGTTTTGGGACAAAATGGGTATAAGTGGCTTTTAAACTCTCCACATCTATCTCAAACTCTTATAACTAGTCAGTTGCATTGGACTAAGACACATTTTAACCCCAGAAACACTAACATAGCTGTTTATAGCTTCTAAGCTATGTTTTCTTGGTTTTAGCCTGTTTTGGGACAAAATGGGTATAAGTGGCTTTTAAACTCTCCACATCTATCTCAAACTCCTATAATTAGTTAGTTTCAATGGATTAAGACACGTTTTAACCCCAGAAACACTAACATAGTTGTTTACAGCTTCTAAGCAACGTTTTCTTGGTTTTAGCCTGTTTTGGGACAAAATGGGTATAAGTGGCTTTTAAACTCTCCACATCTATCTCAAACTCTTATAACTAGTTAGTTGCATTGGATTAAGACACATTTTAACCCCAGAAACATTAACATAGCTGTTTACAGCTTCTAAACAATGTTTTCTTGGTTTTAGCCTGTTTTGGGACAAAATGGGTATAAGTGGCTTTTAAACACTCCACATCAATCTCAAACTCTTATAATTAGTTAGTTGCATTGGATTAAGACACATTTTAACCCCATAAACACTAACATAGCTGTTTACAGCTTCTAAGCAATGTTTTCTTGGTTTTAGCCTGTTTTGGGACAAAATGGGTATAAGTGGCTTTTAAACTCTCCACATCAATCTCAAACTCTTATAATTAGTTAGTTGCATTGAAATAAGACACATTTTAATCCCAGAAACACTAACATAGCTGTTTACAGCTTCTAAACAATGTTTTCCTTGTTTTAGCCTGTTTTGGGACAAAATGGGTATAAGTGGCTTTTAAACTCTCCACATCTATCTCAAACTCTTATAACTAGTCAGTTGCATTGGACTAAGACACATTTTAACCCTAGAAACACTAACATAGCTGTTTACAGCTTCTAAGCTATGTTTTCTTGGTTTTAGCCTGTTTTGGGACAAAATGGGTATAAGTGGATTTTAAACTCTCCACATCTATCTCAAACTCCTATAATTAGTTAGTTTCAATTGATTAAGACACATTTTAACCCCAGAAACACTAACATAGCTGTTTACAGCTTCTAAGCAATGTTTTCTTGGTTTTAGCCTGTTTTGGGACAAAATGGGTATAAGTGGCTTTTAAACTCTCCACATCTATCTCGAACTCCTATAATTAGTTAGTTGCATTGGATTAAGACACATTTTAACCCCAGAAACACTAACATAACTGTTTACAGCTTCTAAGCAAGGTTTTTTTGGTTTTAGCCTGTTTTGGGACAAAATGGGTATATGTGGCTTTTAAACTCTCTAGATTTGTCTCAAACTCCTACAATTAGTTAGTTGCATTGAATTAAGACACATTTTAACCCCAGAAACACTAACATAGCTGTCTACAGCTTCTAAACAATGTTTTCTTGGTTTTAGCCTGTTTTGGGACAAAATGGGTATAAGTGGCTTTTAAACACTCCACATCAATCTCAAACTCTTATAATTAGTTAGTTGCATTGGATTAAGACACATTTTAACCCCATAAACACTAACATAGCTGTTTACAGCTTCTAAGCAATGTTTTCTTGGTTTTAGCCTGTTTTGGGACAAAATGGGTATAAGTGGCTTTTAAACTCTCCACATCTGTCTCGAACTCCTATAATTAGTTAGATGCATTGGATTAAGACACATTTTAACCCCAGAAACACTAACATAACTGTTTACAGCTTCTAAGCAATGTTTTCTTGGTTTTAGCCTGTTTTGGGACAAAATGAGTATAAGTGGCTTTTAAACTCTCTACATCTATCTCCAACTCCTATAATTAGTTAGTTGCATTGAATTAAGACACATTTTAACCGCAGAAACACTAACATAGCTGTTTAGAGCTTCTAAACAATGTTTTCCTTGTTTTAGCCTCTTTTGGGACAAAATGGGTATAAGTGGCTTTTAAACTCTCCACATCAATCTCAAACTCCTATAATTAGTTAGTTGCATTGAATTAAGACACATTTTAACCCCAGAAACACTAACATAGCTGTTTACAGCTTCTAAACAATGTTTTCCTTGTTTTAGCCTGTTTTGGGACAAAATGGGTATAAGTGGCTTTTAAACTCTCCACATCTATCTCAAACACTTATAACTAGTCAGTTGCATTGGATTAAGACACATTTTAACCCCAGAAACACTAACATAGCTGTTTACAGCTTCTAAGCGATGTTTTCTTGGTTTTAGCCTGTTTTTGGACAAAATGGGTATAAGTGGCTTTTAAACTCTCCACATCTATCTCGAACTCCTATAATTAGTTAGATGCATTGGATTAAGACACATTTTAACCCCAGAAACACTAACATAACTGTTTACAGCTTCTAAGCAATGTTTTCTTGGTTTTAGCCTGTTTTGGGACAAAATGGGTATAAGTGGCTTTTAAACTCTCTACATCTATCTCCAACTCCTATAATTAGTTAGTTGCATTGAATTAAGACACATTTTAACCGCAGAAACACTAACATAGCTGTTTAGAGCTTCTAAACAATGTTTTCCTTGTTTTAGCCTCTTTTGGGACAAAATGGGTATAAGTGGCTTTTAAACTCTCCACATCAATCTCAAACTCCTATAATTAGTTAGTTGCATTGAATTAAGACACATTTTAACCCCAGAAACACTAACATAGCTGTTTACAGCTTCTAAACAATGTTTTCCTTGTTTTAGCCTGTTTTGGGACAAAATGGGTATAAGTGGCTTTTAAACTCTCCACATCTATCTCAAACTCTTATAACTAGTCAGTTGCATTGGACTAAGACACATTTTAACCCCAGAAACACTAACATAGCTGTTTATAGCTTCTAAGCTATGTTTTCTTGGTTTTAGCCTGTTTTGGGACAAAATGGGTATAAGTGGCTTTTAAACTCTCCACATCTATCTCAAACTCCTATAATTAGTTAGTTTCAATGGATTAAGACACATTTTAACCCCAGAAACACTAACATAGTTGTTTACAGCTTCTAAGCAACGTTTTTTGGTTTTAGCCTGTTTTGGGTCAAAATGGGTATAAGTGGCTTTTAAACTCTCCACATCTATCTCAAACTCCTATAATTAGTTAGTTTCAATGGATTAAGACACATTTTAACCCCAGAAACACTAACATAGCTGTTTACAGCTTCTAAGCAATGTTTTCTTGGTTTTAGCCTGTTTTGGGACAAAATGGGTATAAGTGGCTTTTAAACTCTCCACATCTATCTCGAACTCCTATAATTAGTTAGTTGCATTGGATTAAGACACATTTTAACCCCAGAAACACTAACATAACTGTTTACAGCTTCTAAGCAAGGTTTTTTTGGTTTTAGCCTGTTTTGGGACAAAATGGGTATATGTGGCTTTTAAACTCTCTAGATCTGTCTCAAACTCCTACAATTAGTAAGTTGCATTGAATTAAGACACATTTTAACCCCAGAAACACTAACATAGCTGTCTACAGCTTCTAAACAATGTTTTCTTGGTTTTAGCCTGTTTTGGGACAAAATGGGTATAAGTTGCTTTTAAACACTCCACATCAATCTCAAACTCTTATAATTAGTTAGTTGCATTGGATTAAGACACATTTTAACCCCATAAACACTAACATAGCTGTTTACAGCTTCTAAGCAATGTTTTCTTGGTTTTAGCCTGTTTTGGGACAAAATGGGTATAAGTGGCTTTTAAACTCTCCACATCTATCTCGAACTCCTATAATTAGTTAGATGCATTGGATTAAGACACATTTTAACCCCAGAAACACTAACATAACTGTTTACAGCTTCTAAGCAATGTTTTCTTGGTTTTAGCCTGTTTTGGGACAAAATGAGTATAAGTGGCTTTTAAACTCTCTACATCTATCTCCAACTCCTATAATTAGTTAGTTGCATTGAATTAAGACACATTTTAACCGCAGAAACACTAACATAGCTGTTTAGAGCTTCTAAACAATGTTTTCCTTGTTTTAGCCTCTTTTGGGACAAAATGGGTATAAGTGGCTTTTAAACTCTCCACATCTATCTCAAACACTTATAACTAGTCAGTTGCATTGGATTAAGACACATTTTAACCCCAGAAACACTAACATAGCTGTTTACAGCTTCTAAGCGATGTTTTCTTGGTTTTAGCCTGTTTTTGGACAAAATGGGTATAAGTGGCTTTTAAACTCTCCACATCTATCTCGAACTCCTATAATTAGTTAGATGCATTGGATTAAGACACATTTTAACCCCAGAAACACTAACATAACTGTTTACAGCTTCTAAGCAATGTTTTCTTGGTTTTAGCCTGTTTTGGGACAAAATGGGTATAAGTGGCTTTTAAACTCTCTACATCTATCTCCAACTCCTATAATTAGTTAGTTGCATTGAATTAAGACACATTTTAACCGCAGAAACACTAACATAGCTGTTTAGAGCTTCTAAACAATGTTTTCCTTGTTTTAGCCTCTTTTGGGACAAAATGGGTATAAGTGGCTTTTAAACTCTCCACATCAATCTCAAACTCCTATAATTAGTTAGTTGCATTGAATTAAGACACATTTTAACCCCAGAAACACTAACATAGCTGTTTACAGCTTCTAAACAATGTTTTCCTTGTTTTAGCCTGTTTTGGGACAAAATGGGTATAAGTGGCTTTTAAACTCTCCACATCTATCTCAAACTCTTATAACTAGTCAGTTGCATTGGACTAAGACACATTTTAACCCCAGAAACACTAACATAGCTGTTTATAGCTTCTAAGCTATGTTTTCTTGGTTTTAGCCTGTTTTGGGACAAAATGGGTATAAGTGGCTTTTAAACTCTCCACATCTATCTCAAACTCCTATAATTAGTTAGTTTCAATGGATTAAGACACATTTTAACCCCAGAAACACTAACATAGTTGTTTACAGCTTCTAAGCAACGTTTTCTTGGTTTTAGCCTGTTTTGGGTCAAAATGGGTATAAGTGGCTTTTAAACTCTCCACATCTATCTCAAACTCCTATAATTAGTTAGTTTCAATGGATTAAGACACATTTTAACCCCAGAAACACTAACATAGCTGTTTACAGCTTCTAAGCAATGTTTTCTTGGTTTTAGCCTGTTTTGGGACAAAATGGGTATAAGTGGCTTTTAAACACTCCACATCAATCTCAAACTCTTATAATTAGTTAGTTGCATTGGAATAAGACACATTTTAACCCCATAAACACTAACATAGCTGTTTACAGCTTCTAAGCAATGTTTTCTTGGTTTTAGCCTGTTTTGGGACAAAATGGGTATAAGTGGCTTTTAAACTCTCCACATCAATCTCAAACTCTTATAATTAGTTAGTTGCATTGAAATAAGACACATTTTAATCCCAGAAACACTAACATAGCTGTTTACAGCTTCTAAACAATGTTTTCCTTGTTTTAGCCTGTTTTGGGACAAAATGGGTATAAGTGGCTTTTAAACTCTCCACATCAATCTCAAACTCTTATAATTAGTTAGTTGCATTGGATTAAGACACATTTTAACCCCATAAACACTAACATAGCTGTTTACAGCTTCTAAGCAATGTTTTCTTGGTTTTAGCCTGTTTTGGGACAAAATGGGTATAAGTGGCTTTTAAACTCTCCACATCAATCTCAAACTCTTATAATTAGTTAGTTGCATTGAAATAAGACACATTTTAATCCCAGAAACACTAACATAGCTGTTTACAGCTTCTAAACAATGTTTTCCTTGTTTTAGCCTGTTTTGGGACAAAATGGGTATAAGTGGCTTTTAAACTCTCCACATCTATCTCAAACTCTTATAACTAGTCAGTTGCATTGGACTAAGACACATTTTAACCCTAGAAACACTAACATAGCTGTTTACAGCTTCTAAGCTATGTTTTCTTGGTTTTAGCCTGTTTTGGGACAAAATGGGTATAAGTGGATTTTAAACTCTCCACATCTATCTCAAACTCCTATAATTAGTTAGTTTCAATTGATTAAGACACATTTTAACCCCAGAAACACTAACATAGCTGTTTACAGCTTCTAAGCAATGTTTTCTTGGTTTTAGCCTGTTTTGGGACAAAATGGGTATATGTGGCTTTTAAACACTCCACATCAATCTCAAACTCTTATAATTAGTTAGTTGCATTGGATTAAGACACATTTTAACCCCATAAACACTAACATAGCTGTTTACAGCTTCTAAGCAATGTTTTCTTGGTTTTAGCCTGTTTTGGGACAAAATGGGTATAAGTGGCTTTTAAACTCTCCACATCAATCTCAAACTCTTATAATTAGTTAGTTGCATTGAAATAAGACACATTTTAATCCCAAAAACACTAACATAGCTGTTTACAGCTTCTAAACAATGTTTTCCTTGTTTTAGCCTGTTTTGGGACAAAATGGGTATAAGTGGCTTTTAAACTCTCCACATCTATCTCAAACTCTTATAACTAGTCAGTTGCATTGGACTAAGACACATTTTAACCCCAGAAACACTAACATAGCTGTTTACAGCTTCTAAGCTATGTTTTCTTGGTTTTAGCCTGTTTTGGGACAAAATGGGTATAAGTGGCTTTTAGACTCTCCACATCTATCATAAACTCCTATAATTAGTTAATTTCAATGGATTAAGACTCATTTTAACCCCAGAAACACTAACATAGCTGTTTACAGCTTCTAAGCAATGTTTTCTTGGTTTTAGCCTGTTTTGGGACAAAATGGGTATAAGTGGCTTTTAAACTCTCCACATCAATCTCAAACTCTTATAATTAGTTAGTTGCATTGAAATAAGACACATTTTAATCCCAGAAACACTAACATAGCTGTTTACAGCTTCTAAACAATGTTTTCCTTGTTTTAGCCTGTTTTGGGACAAAATGGGTATAAGTGGCTTTTAAACTCTCCACATCTATCTCAAACTCTTATAACTAGTCAGTTGCATTGGACTAAGACACATTTTAACCCCAGAAACACTAACATAGCTGTTTACAGCTTCTAAGCTATGTTTTCTTGGTTTTAGCCTGTTTTGGGACAAAATGGGTATAAGTGGCTTTTAAACTCTCCACATCTATCTCAAACTCCTATAATTAGTTAATTTCAATGGATTAAGACTCATTTTAACCCCAGAAACACTAACATAGCTGTTTACAGCTTCTAAGCAATGTTTTCTTGGTTTTAGCCTGTTTTGGGACAAAATGGGTATAAGTGGCTTTTAAACTCTCCACATCAATCTCAAACTCTTATAATTAGTTAGTTGCATTGAAATAAGACACATTTTAATCCCAGAAACACTAACATAGCTGTTTACAGCTTCTAAACAATGTTTTCCTTGTTTTAGCCTGTTTTGGGACAAAATGGGTATAAGTGGCTTTTAAACTCTCCACATCTATCTCAAACTCTTATAACTAGTCAGTTGCATTGGACTAAGACACATTTTAACCCTAGAAACACTAACATAGCTGTTTACAGCTTCTAAGCTATGTTTTCTTGGTTTTAGCCTGTTTTGGGACAAAATGGGTATAAGTGGCTTTTAAACTCTCCACATCTATCATAAACTCCTATAAGTAGTTAATTTCAATGGATTAAGACTCATTTTAACCCCAGAAACACTAACATAGCTGTTTACAGCTTCTAAGCAATGTTTTCTTGGCTTTAGCCTGTTTTGGGCCAAAATGGGTATAAGTGGCTTTTAAACTCTCCACATCAATCTCAAACTCTTATAATTAGTTAGTTGCATTGAAATAAGACACATTTTAATCCCAGAAACACTAACATAGCTGTTTACAGCTTCTAAACAATGTTTTCCTTGTTTTAGCCTGTTTTGGGACAAAATGGGTATAAGTGGCTTTTAAACTCTCCACATCTATCTCAAACTCTTATAACTAGTCAGTTGCATTGGACTAAGACACATTTTAACCCCAGAAACACTAACATAGCTGTTTACAGCTTCTAAGCTATGTTTTCTTGGTTTTAGCCTGTTTTGGGACAAAATGGGTATAAGTGGCTTTTAAACTCTCCACATCTATCATAAACTCCTATAATTAGTTAATTTCAATGGATTAAGACTCATTTTAACCCCAGAAACACTAACATAGCTGTTTACAGCTTCTAAGCAATGTTTTCTTGGTTTTAGCCTGTTTTGGGACAAAATGGGTATAAGTGGCTTTTAAACTCTCCACATCAATCTCAAACTCTTATAATTAGTTAGTTGCATTGAAATAAGACACATTTTAATCCCAGAAACACTAACATAGCTGTTTACAGCTTCTAAACAATGTTTTCCTTGTTTTAGCCTGTTTTGGGACAAAATGGGTATAAGTGGCTTTTAAACTCTCCACATCTATCTCAAACTCTTATAACTAGTCAGTTGCATTGGACTAAGACACATTTTAACCCTAGAAACACTAACATAGCTGTTTACAGCTTCTAAGCTATGTTTTCTTGGTTTTAGCCTGTTTTGGGACAAAATGGGTATAAGTGGCTTTTAAACTCTCCACATCTATCATAAACTCCTATAAGTAGTTAATTTCAATGGATTAAGACTCATTTTAACCCCAGAAACACTAACATAGCTGTTTACAGCTTCTAAGCAATGTTTTCTTGGCTTTAGCCTGTTTTGGGCCAAAATGGGTATAAGTGGCTTTTAAACTCTCCACATCAATCTCAAACTCTTATAATTAGTTAGTTGCATTGAAATAAGACAAATTTTAATCCCAGAAACACTAACATAGCTGTTTACAGCTTCTAAACAATGTTTTCCTTGTTTTAGCCTGTTTTGGGACAAAATGGGTATAAGTGGCTTTTAAACTCTCCACATCTATCTCAAACTCTTATAATTAGTTAGTTTCAATGGATTAAGACACATTTTAACCCTAGAAACACTAACATAGCTGTTTACAGCTTCTAAGCAATGTTTTCTTGGTTTTAGCCTGTTTTGGGACAAAATGGGTATAAGTGGCTTTTAAACTCTCCACATCTATCTCAAACTCCTATAATTAGTTAATTTCAATGGATTAAGACTCATTTTAACCCCAGAAACACTAACATAGCTGTTTACAGCTTCTAAGCAATGTTTTCTTGGTTTTAGCCTGTTTTGGGACAAAATGGGTATAAGTGGCTTTTAAACTCTCCACATCAATCTCAAACTCTTATAATTAGTTAGTTGCATTGAAATAAGACACATTTTAATCCCAAAAACACTAACATAGCTGTTTACAGCTTCTAAACAATGTTTTCCTTGTTTTAGCCTGTTTTGGGACAAAATGGGTATAAGTGGCTTTTAAACTCTCCACATCTATCTCAAACTCTTATAACTAGTCAGTTGCATTGGACTAAGACACATTTTAACCCCAGAAACACTAACATAGCTGTTTACAGCTTCTAAGCTATGTTTTCTTGGTTTTAGCCTGTTTTGGGACAAAATGGGTATAAGTGGCTTTTAAACTCTCCACGTCTATCATAAACTCCTATAATTAGTTAATTTCAATGGATTAAGACTCATTTTAACCCCAGAAACACTAACATAGCTGTTTACAGCTTCTAAGCAATGTTTTCTTGGTTTTAGCCTGTTTTGGGACAAAATGGGTATAAGTGGCTTTTAAACTCTCCACATCAATCTCAAACTCTTATAATTAGTTAGTTGCATTGAAATAAGACACATTTTAATCCCAGAAACACTAACATAGCTGTTTACAGCTTCTAAACAATGTTTTCCTTGTTTTAGCCTGTTTTGGGACAAAATGGGTATAAGTGGCTTTTAAACTCTCCACATCTATCTCAAACTCTTATAACTAGTCAGTTGCATTGGACTAAGACACATTTTAACCCCAGAAACACTAACATAGCTGTTTACAGCTTCTAAGCTATGTTTTCTTGGTTTTAGCCTGTTTTGGGACAAAATGGGTATAAGTGGCTTTTAAACTCTCCACATCTATCTCAAACTCCTATAATTAGTTAATTTCAATGGATTAAGACTCATTTTAACCCCAGAAACACTAACATAGCTGTTTACAGCTTCTAAGCAATGTTTTCTTGGTTTTAGCCTGTTTTGGGACAAAATGGGTATAAGTGGCTTTTAAACTCTCCACATCAATCTCAAACTCTTATAATTAGTTAGTTGCATTGAAATAAGACACATTTTAATCCCAGAAACACTAACATAGCTGTTTACAGCTTCTAAACAATGTTTTCCTTGTTTTAGCCTGTTTTGGGACAAAATGGGTATAAGTGGCTTTTAAACTCTCCACATCTATCTCAAACTCTTATAACTAGTCAGTTGCATTGGACTAAGACACATTTTAACCCCAGAAACACTAACATAGCTGTTTATAGCTTCTAAGCTATGTTTTCTTGGTTTTAGCCTGTTTTGGGACAAAATGGGTATAAGTGGCTTTTAAATTCTCCACATCTATCTCAAACTCCTATAATTAGTTAGTTTCAATGGATTAAGACACATTTTAACCCCAGAAACACTAACATAGTTGTTTACAGCTTCTAAGCAACGTTTTCTTGGTTTTAGCCTGTTTTGGGACAAAATGGGTATAAGTGGCTTTTAAACTCTCCACATCTATCTCAAACTCCTATAATTAGTTAGTTTCAATGGATTAAGACACATTTTAACCCCAGAAACACTAACATAGCTGTTTACAGCTTCTAAGCAATGTTTTCTTGGTTTTAGCCTGTTTTGGGACAAAATGGGTATAAGTGGCTTTTAAACTCTCTACATCTATCTCCAACTCCTATAATTAGTTAGTTGCATTGAATTAAGACACATTTTAACCGCAGAAACACTAACATAGCTGTTTAGAGCTTCTAAACAATGTTTTCCTTGTTTTAGCCTCTTTTGGGACAAAATGGGTATAAGTGGCTTTTAAACTCTCCACATCAATCTCAAACTCCTATAATTAGTTAGTTGCATTGAATTAAGACACATTTTAACCCCAGAAACACTAACATAGCTGTTTACAGCTTCTAAACAATGTTTTCCTTGTTTTAGCCTGTTTTGGGACAAAATGGGTATAAGTGGCTTTTAAACTCTCCACATCTATCTCAAACTCTTATAACTAGTCAGTTGCATTGGACTAAGACACATTTTAACCCCAGAAACACTAACATAGCTGTTTATAGCTTCTAAGCTATGTTTTCTTGGTTTTAGCCTGTTTTGGGACAAAATGGGTATAAGTGGCTTTTAAACTCTCCACATCTATCTCAAACTCCTATAATTAGTTAGTTTCAATGGATTAAGACACATTTTAACCCCAGAAACACTAACATAGTTGTTTACAGCTTCTAAGCAACGTTTTCTTGGTTTTAGCCTGTTTTGGGACAAAATGGGTATAAGTGGCTTTTAAACTCTCCACATCTATCTCAAACTCCTATAATTAGTTAGTTTCAATGGATTAAGACACATTTTAACCCCAGAAACACTAACATAGCTGTTTACAGCTTCTAAGCAATGTTTTCTTGGTTTTAGCCTGTTTTGGGACAAAATGGGTATAAGTGGCTTTTAAACTCTCTACATCTATCTCCAACTCCTATAATTAGTTAGTTGCATTGAATTAAGACACATTTTAACCGCAGAAACACTAACATAGCTGTTTAGAGCTTCTAAACAATGTTTTCCTTGTTTTAGCCTCTTTTGGGACAAAATGGGTATAAGTGGCTTTTAAACTCTCCACATCAATCTCAAACTCCTATAATTAGTTAGTTGCATTGAATTAAGACACATTTTAACCCCAGAAACACTAACATAGCTGTTTACAGCTTCTAAACAATGTTTTCCTTGTTTTAGCCTGTTTTGGGACAAAATGGGTATAAGTGGCTTTTAAACTCTCCACATCTATCTCAAACTCTTATAACTAGTCAGTTGCATTGGACTAAGACACATTTTAACCCCAGAAACACTAACATAGCTGTTTATAGCTTCTAAGCTATGTTTTCTTGGTTTTAGCCTGTTTTGGGACAAAATGGGTATAAGTGGCTTTTAAACTCTCCACATCTATCTCAAACTCCTATAATTAGTTAGTTTCAATGGATTAAGACACGTTTTAACCCCAGAAACACTAACATAGTTGTTTACAGCTTCTAAGCAACGTTTTCTTGGTTTTAGCCTGTTTTGGGACAAAATGGGTATAAGTGGCTTTTAAACTCTCCACATCTATCTCAAACTCTTATAACTAGTTAGTTGCATTGGATTAAGACACATTTTAACCCCAGAAACATTAACATAGCTGTTTACAGCTTCTAAACAATGTTTTCTTGGTTTTAGCCTGTTTTGGGACAAAATGGGTATAAGTGGCTTTTAAACACTCCACATCAATCTCAAACTCTTATAATTAGTTAGTTGCATTGGATTAAGACACATTTTAACCCCATAAACACTAACATAGCTGTTTACAGCTTCTAAGCAATGTTTTCTTGGTTTTAGCCTGTTTTGGGACAAAATGGGTATAAGTGGCTTTTAAACTCTCCACATCAATCTCAAACTCTTATAATTAGTTAGTTGCATTGAAATAAGACACATTTTAATCCCAGAAACACTAACATAGCTGTTTACAGCTTCTAAACAATGTTTTCCTTGTTTTAGCCTGTTTTGGGACAAAATGGGTATAAGTGGCTTTTAAACTCTCCACATCTATCATAAACTCCTATAAGTAGTTAATTTCAATGGATTAAGACTCATTTTAACCCCAGAAACACTAACATAGCTGTTTACAGCTTCTAAGCTATGTTTTCTTGGCTTTAGCCTGTTTTGGGCCAAAATGGGTATAAGTGGCTTTTAAACTCTCCACATCAATCTCAAACTCTTATAATTAGTTAGTTGCATTGAAATAAGACACATTTTAATCCCAGAAACACTAACATAGCTGTTTACAGCTTCTAAACAATGTTTTCCTTGTTTTAGCCTGTTTTGGGACAAAATGGGTATAAGTGGCTTTTAAACTCTCCACATCTATCTCAAACTCTTATAATTAGTTAGTTTCAATGGATTAAGACACATTTTAACCCTAGAAACACTAACATAGCTGTTTACAGCTTCTAAGCAATGTTTTCTTGGTTTTAGCCTGTTTTGGGACAAAATGGGTATAAGTGGCTTTTAAACTCTCCACATCTATCTCAAACTCCTATAATTAGTTAATTTCAATGGATTAAGACTCATTTTAACCCCAGAAACACTAACATAGCTGTTTACAGCTTCTAAGCAATGTTTTCTTGGTTTTAGCCTGTTTTGGGACAAAATGGGTATAAGTGGCTTTTAAACTCTCCACATCAATCTCAAACTCTTATAATTAGTTAGTTGCATTGAAATAAGACACATTTTAATCCCAAAAACACTAACATAGCTGTTTACAGCTTCTAAACAATGTTTTCCTTGTTTTAGCCTGTTTTGGGACAAAATGGGTATAAGTGGCTTTTAAACTCTCCACATCTATCTCAAACTCTTATAACTAGTCAGTTGCATTGGACTAAGACACATTTTAACCCCAGAAACACTAACATAGCTGTTTACAGCTTCTAAGCTATGTTTTCTTGGTTTTAGCCTGTTTTGGGACAAAATGGGTATAAGTGGCTTTTAAACTCTCCACGTCTATCATAAACTCCTATAATTAGTTAATTTCAAGGGATTAAGACTCATTTTAACCCCAGAAACACTAACATAGCTGTTTACAGCTTCTAAGCAATGTTTTCTTGGTTTTAGCCTGTTTTGGGACAAAATGGGTATAAGTGGCTTTTAAACTCTCCACATCAATCTCAAACTCTTATAATTAGTTAGTTGCATTGAAATAAGACACATTTTAATCCCAGAAACACTAACATAGCTGTTTACAGCTTCTAAACAATGTTTTCCTTGTTTTAGCCTGTTTTGGGACAAAATGGGTATAAGTGGCTTTTAAACTCTCCACATCTATCTCAAACTCTTATAACTAGTCAGTTGCATTGGACTAAGACACATTTTAACCCCAGAAACACTAACATAGCTGTTTACAGCTTCTAAGCTATGTTTTCTTGGTTTTAGCCTGTTTTGGGACAAAATGGGTATAAGTGGCTTTTAAACTCTCCACATCTATCTCAAACTCCTATAATTAGTTAATTTCAATGGATTAAGACTCATTTTAACCCCAGAAACACTAACATAGCTGTTTACAGCTTCTAAGCAATGTTTTCTTGGCTTTAGCCTGTTTTGGGCCAAAATGGGTATAAGTGGCTTTTAAACTCTCCACATCAATCTCAAACTCTTATAATTAGTTAGTTGCATTGAAATAAGACACATTTTAATCCCAGAAACACTAACATAGCTGTTTACAGCTTCTAAACAATGTTTTCCTTGTTTTAGCCTGTTTTGGGACAAAATGGGTATAAGTGGCTTTTAAACTCTCCACATCTATCTCAAACTCTTATAATTAGTTAGTTGCATTGAAATAAGACACATTTTAATCCCAGAAACACTAACATAGCTGTTTACAGCTTCTAAACAATGTTTTCCTTGTTTTAGCCTGTTTTGGGACAAAATGGGTATAAGTGGCTTTTAAACTCTCCACATCTATCATAAACTCCTATAAGTAGTTAATTTCAATGGATTAAGACTCATTTTAACCCCAGAAACACTAACATAGCTGTTTACAGCTTCTAAGCAATGTTTTCTTGGCTTTAGCCTGTTTTGGGCCAAAATGGGTATAAGTGGCTTTTAAACTCTCCACATCAATCTCAAACTCTTATAATTAGTTAGTTGCATTGAAATAAGACACATTTTAATCCCAGAAACACTAACATAGCTGTTTACAGCTTCTAAACAATGTTTTCCTTGTTTTAGCCTGTTTTGGGACAAAATGGGTATAAGTGGCTTTTAAACTCTCCACATCTATCTCAAACTCTTATAATTAGTTAGTTTCAATGGATTAAGACACATTTTAACCCTAGAAACACTAACATAGCTGTTTACAGCTTCTAAGCAATGTTTTCTTGGTTTTAGCCTGTTTTGGGACAAAATGGGTATAAGTGGCTTTTAAACTCTCCACATCTATCTCAAACTCCTATAATTAGTTAATTTCAATGGATTAAGACTCATTTTTATTGATCAAGAATAAGCCTATGGCGTCCGTACAGTCCGTACCGTCCGTACGTGCAAGCAATAAGGCCGAGTGAAGCACTAAGGCCGAGTCATCTATGTGTGAGGATAGTGAGGAGGCCTGCTTACCTTCAGCCCATGAGAAGGATCGAGAATCCCTTGTGTAGCCGTTAGGGAGAAAGCGCAAGTGGACAAGAGTGGAAGACTAGGACAAGTCGCTATCACCGATCACCTACCCCCTCTCTCTCCTAATTGTCAATTCCTTTTGTTTCTATTTTAGGTCATGTGGTCGCCCTAGCTGCCCCCCTATTTAAACCTTTGTCATGTGTTGTATTTGTGACATTCTACCTAATTCTAATCTATTATCACTCTCTTTCATACTATTCGCCACCAACTCTTCTTCTTCATTCTAAACCTCTCAAATCTCTCTAAGTCTTCCGCTTATTTCAACATGGTATCAGAGCCAGGTTGTCGTTCTTGATAACCTATCTCTTCTATTCTTCCATTCTTCATTCTTGTTCACTCGATTCTCAGTCCTATTTCTCTTTATTCTCCGGGTAAAAGCTTTGTCCATCGGTCCATAGCGGTTAAACCATGGAAAACGCCAAACCCATTGTCATGCCGGTTGTTCTCAAAGGAACAAACTACTTGCTGTGGACTAGAACCACAAGAACTGCCCTTGGAGGTCGTGGTCTTTGGAGTCATGTCGAGAGTGACTATGCTCCAAAACAAAACCTCAAAGGAGAAGATGAAGGCGCTTCCGAGGAGGAAGTAGAAGAAGAGAGCGAGAGGAAGGCCAAGTGGTTCCAAGAAGACCAAGTTGTCCTATCTGTTCTCCAAAACTCTCTTGACACACCAATCCTTGAGGCCTACTCATATTGCGAGACGGCCAAGGAGTTGTGGGAGACACTTAAAGGTGTCTATGGCAATATCTCCAACTTGACTCGGGTCTTTGAGGTCAAGAAGGCCATAAATGAGCTTAACCAAGATGATGTGGAGTTCACTAAACATCTTGGCAAGTTTCGAGCTTTATGGTCCGAGCTTGACATGTTGCGGCCGAGTACACTCGATCCGAGTGTGTTGACTGAAAGAAAGGAGCAAGACAAGATCTTTGGTCTCCTTCTTACTTTAAACCCATCCTTCAACGATCTCTTGAAGCACATCCTCAGGGCAGAGAAACTTCCCTCTTTTGAAGACATTTGTTCACAAATCCAAAGAGAGCAAGGTTCTCTTGACTTGTTTAGCGGTAAGGGGGAGCTTGCTACGGCTAATAAAGGAGTGTACAAGCAAGAGGAGAGGAAGGTGTGGATATGCGACCACTGCAAGAGGCGGGGTCACCTGAAAGACAAGTGCTGGGTCCTCCACCCTCATCTCAAACCGGCCAAGTTCAAAGCAAACCTCTCAAAGGAAGCGGTTAGCGACAAGGGAGCCGGGCCGTCAAAGCAAGGAGATGAGGCAGCCATGACCGCAGCCTATGGAGAAGTGGTTAGGAAATCAGACCTTGAGGCGCTCATCCGTTCCATTGCCTCACTCAAGGAGTCTGGTATCTCTTTCTTTACCTCTAAGCCTAGTAAATCTCTTGTCATAGACTCGGGTGCTTCTCACCACATGATTAGTAATCCTAGTCTAATTGACAATATAAAACCGGCTTTAGGAAATGTTATAATTGCAAATGGAGAACAAATACCAGTGAAAGGAATAGGGGACTTGAAACTATTTGATAAAACCACAAAAGCTTTCTTTATGCCTACCTTCACATCTAATCTTCTATCGGTTAAGAGAACCACTAATGATTTGAATTGTTATGCAATCTTTGGTCCTAATAGTGTTCATTTTCAGGATATTGAGACTGGAAAAGTTCTTGGAGAGGGACAAGGGAGTGGAGATCTCTATGTCCTAGAGAAAACCTCGCCAAGTTTATCTACTAAATCTTGTTTTGTTATTAATTTGGATAGTGTGTGGCATGCTAGATTAGGCCATCCTCATTCTCGTGCCCTTGCTTTAATGTTACCAAGTGTTTCTTTTGATAGTTCAATGTGTGAGTCTTGTATTCTTGGTAAACATTGCAAATCTATTTTTCCCAAGTCTAAAACTATTTATGAGCATTGTTTTGATTTAGTGCACTCGGATGTGTGGACTTCACCATGCCTTTCTAGAGATAATAACAAATATTTTGTGACTTTTATTGATGAGAAATCTAAGTACACATGGATTACTTTGTTGCCTTCAAAGGATAGAGTGTTTGATGCTTTTATAAACTTTCAAAATTATGTTACTAATCATTTCAATGCTAAAATTAAGGTACTTAGATCAGACAATGGTGGAGAGTATACAAGTCACAAATTCAGAGAACACCTAGCAAAACACGGCATACTACACCAAACGAGTTGTCCCTATACGCCCCAACAAAATGGTGTGGCCGAGAGGAAGAACCGACATCTAATGGAGGTGGCACGGTCGATGATGTTCCATTCACACGTTACAAGGCGATATTGGGGTGATGCTGTGATGACAGCATGCTACTTGATCAATCGGACACCAACCAAAGTCCTTAATGACCTATCGCCATTTGAGGTATTGAATGGATTTAAACCATCTCTAGAGCACTTACGGGTCTTTGGGTGTGTTTCTTTTGTACTTGTGCCAGGAGAACAGCGGAGTAAGCTCGATCCCAAAAGCATAAGGTGTATGTTCATCGGCTACTCCACTACTCAAAAGGGATACAAGTGTTTTGACCCAAAGACAAGCCGGCTGTATGTATCAAGAGATGTTCGGTTCTTGGAAAATGTGGGTTATTTTGATAACAAAGACTGGAACAGCTTGAAGGATCTTTCATCATCACCAAATGATAGAGCCTCCAGCCTTAAGTTTCTCCTTGACCATCTCGGAAATCCGCCTACGGCCACAGCCCTTCCTCAGCCAGAACCCAACCCGAGCTCCATTGACCATACGCTCGAGCCGGAAGGTGCTATGCCCGAGATGATATCCCCGGACCATGAGATGCCCGAGCCAAACCACAGCATGACCGAGGCACATGAGATGCCCGAGCCAAACTCAAGCCTGACCGAGACACGACCTGATGCTGAACCGGTCATCGAAGATGTCACTCAGTCCAGCCAATCAGTGCCGCCAGCTCAACCAGCTCCACGACGAAGCACGCGTGTCCGGTCTCACCCCTCTACATGGAAAGATAAGAGGGTCTACTACAACAGTCAAGCCGTCGCACATCCTATCCAAGCCGTATGTTCGCTCGAGCTGCTTCCGACCGAGCACCAAGCCTTCTTCGGCCAAGTTGATGAACACTGGGTTCCCCAAACGTACGAGGAGGCCAAAGAACATAAGGTATGGGTAGATGCTGTGGAGGATGAAGCTGGTGCAATGATCAGAAATCACACATGGGATGAGGCTGACCTCCCCAAAGGGAAGAAGGCCGTAAGTTCAAAGTGGGTATTCACCATCAAGTTCTTGAGCACGGGAGAGATTGAAAGGCATAAGGCACGGCTGGTGGCCCGAGGGTTCACTCAAACCTATGGAGATGACTACACGGCAACGTTTGCTCCCGTGGCCAAATTGCATACCGTGCGAGTAGTGCTATCGGTGGCCGTGAACCTTTCTTGGGACTTATGGCAAATGGATGTGAAGAACGCGTTCCTCCAAGGCGAGCTAGATGAAGAAGTGTACATGACTCCTCCGCCTGGCCTTGAGGATATTGTTGCTCCCGGGAAGGTCTTACGGTTACGCAAGGCCATCTATGGCCTCAAACAGTCACCACGCGCCTGGTACCATAAGCTCAGCTCCACTCTTAAGGCGAATGGCTTTAGACGATCGGAGGCTGACCACACTCTTTTCACTCTCAAGACATCACTTGGCCTGGTTGTGGTGCTGGTTTATGTCGATGACATCATCGTGACTGGCGATGACAAGGCCGGTATTGTTGCCATTAAAGACTCTCTCAAGTCTGCCTTTGACATTAAGGACCTCGGAGAGCTCAAATACTTCCTCGGCATCGAAATCTGCCGTTCCCCGGAGGGTATCTTCCTCTCACAACGCAAGTATGCTCTTGACTTGCTTGCTGAGACAGGCAAACTTGGTACGGTTCCAGCTACTACACCACTGGATGAAGATTACCAGCTCAAGCGAAAGGGGGAGAGCATTCGGGCGAAGGAAGGCAAACCACGCGAACCATTGGACGAGCCGTTCCCGGACGTCACACGCTACCGACGGCTTGTAGGTAAGTTGATCTATTTAACTATCACACGACCTGATATCTCTTATGCTGTGAATCAGGTGAGTCAGCACATGCAAGCTCCAAGCAAGTATCAATGGAGTCAAGTGGAGAGGATTTTGAGCTATCTCAAGGGCAGCCCTGGTCAAGGCATTTGGATGGGTAAAAACGGCAACACTGAGATCGTGGGTTATTGTGATGCGGACTATAATGGAGACACATTGGATAGGCGGTCAACTACTGGATATTGCACCTTTGTTGGAGGAAACCTAGTTACATGGAGGTCTAAGAAGCAAAAGGTGGTGTCATGTTCAAGTGCCGAGGCTGAGTACCGAGCTATGAGGAAGCTAACTAATGAGATGACATGGTTGAAAGGTCTACTTAAGGATCTCGGCATTGAAACAAGACAGCCGATGACAATGCATTGTGACAATGAGGCAGCGATCCACATAGCCACTAACTCAGTCTTCCATGAACGGACCAAGCACATTGAGAGCGACTGCCACAAGGTTAGGGAGAGGATCGAAGAGGGAGCGGTTCTACCATGCCACACAAGGAGTCAAGACCAGCTAGCCGACATCTTCACCAAATCTGCAAGTCCCAAGGTTTGTGATTATATTCATAGCAAACTTGGACTTGTAGACATCACACGGCCGTGATCAACTTTCCTAATCCGTGGACAGCACACTCTTTTTCCCTTGGCTTAGTTTTGTCCCATGAGGTTTTCTAAGTCAAGGTTTTTAATGAGGTGCTGCTTCACGGGTTCCAAGCTTAGCCATTTCATCAGGCTAAGCTTGAGGGGGAGTATTGATCAAGAATAAGCCTATGGCGTCCGTACAGTCCGTACCGTCCGTACGTGCAAGCAATAAGGCCGAGTGAAGCACTAAGGCCGAGTCATCTATGTGTGAGGATAGTGAGGAGGCCTGCTTACCTTCAGCCCATGAGAAGGATCGAGAATCCCTTGTGTAGCCGTTAGGGAGAAAGCGCAAGTGGACAAGAGTGGAAGACTAGGACAAGTCGCTATCACCGATCACCTACCCCCTCTCTCTCCTAATTGTCAATTCCTTTTGTTTCTATTTTAGGTCATGTGGTCGCCCTAGCTGCCCCCCTATTTAAACCTTTGTCATGTGTTGTATTTGTGACATTCTACCTAATTCTAATCTATTATCACTCTCTTTCATACTATTCGCCACCAACTCTTCTTCTTCATTCTAAACCTCTCAAATCTCTCTAAGTCTTCCGCTTATTTCAACAATTTTAACCCCAGAAACACTAACATAGCTGTTTACAGCTTCTAAACAATGTTTTCCTTGTTTTAGCCTGTTTTGGGACAAAATGGGTATAAGTGGCTTTTAAACTCTCCACATCTATCTCAAACTCTTATAACTAGTCAGTTGCATTGGACTAAGACACATTTTAACCCCAGAAACACTAACATAGCTGTTTACAGCTTCTAAGCTATGTTTTCTTGGTTTTAGCCTGTTTTGGGACAAAATGGGTATAAGTGGCTTTTAAACTCTCCACGTCTATCATAAACTCCTATAATTAGTTAATTTCAATGGATTAAGACTCATTTTAACCCCAGAAACACTAACATAGCTGTTTACAGCTTCTAAGCAATGTTTTCTTGGTTTTAGCCTGTTTTGGGACAAAATGGGTATAAGTGGCTTTTAAACTCTCCACATCAATCTCAAACTCTTATAATTAGTTAGTTGCATTGAAATAAGACACATTTTAATCCCAGAAACACTAACATAGCTGTTTACAGCTTCTAAACAATGTTTTCCTTGTTTTAGCCTGTTTTGGGACAAAATGGGTATAAGTGGCTTTTAAACTCTCCACATCTATCTCAAACTCTTATAACTAGTCAGTTGCATTGGACTAAGACACATTTTAACCCCAGAAACACTAACATAGCTGTTTACAGCTTCTAAGCTATGTTTTCTTGGTTTTAGCCTGTTTTGGGACAAAATGGGTATAAGTGGCTTTTAAACTCTCCACATCTATCTCAAACTCCTATAATTAGTTAATTTCAATGGATTAAGACTCATTTTAACCCCAGAAACACTAACATAGCTGTTTACAGCTTCTAAGCAATGTTTTCTTGGTTTTAGCCTGTTTTGGGACAAAATGGGTATAAGTGGCTTTTAAACTCTCCACATCAATCTCAAACTCTTATAATTAGTTAGTTGCATTGAAATAAGACACATTTTAATCCCAGAAACACTAACATAGCTGTTTACAGCTTCTAAACAATGTTTTCCTTGTTTTAGCCTGTTTTGGGACAAAATGGGTATAAGTGGCTTTTAAACTCTCCACATCTATCTCAAACTCTTATAACTAGTCAGTTGCATTGGACTAAGACACATTTTAACCCTAGAAACACTAACATAGCTGTTTACAGCTTCTAAGCTATGTTTTCTTGGTTTTAGC
Organism: Camelina sativa; assembly: GCF_030686135.1. Classification (NCBI taxonomy): domain Eukaryota; kingdom Viridiplantae; phylum Streptophyta; class Magnoliopsida; order Brassicales; family Brassicaceae; genus Camelina; species Camelina sativa. The sequence continues at coordinate 17,832,302 of NC_141894.1, read as the reverse complement.
CTGTTTTGGGACAAAATGGGTATAAGTGGCTTTTAAACTCTCCACATCTATCATAAACTCCTATAAGTAGTTAATTTCAATGGATTAAGACTCATTTTAACCCCAGAAACACTAACATAGCTGTTTACAGCTTCTAAGCAATGTTTTCTTGGCTTTAGCCTGTTTTGGGCCAAAATGGGTATAAGTGGCTTTTAAACTCTCCACATCAATCTCAAACTCTTATAATTAGTTAGTTGCATTGAAATAAGACACATTTTAATCCCAGAAACACTAACATAGCTGTTTACAGCTTCTAAACAATGTTTTCCTTGTTTTAGCCTGTTTTGGGACAAAATGGGTATAAGTGGCTTTTAAACTCTCCACATCTATCTCAAACTCTTATAACTAGTCAGTTGCATTGGACTAAGACACATTTTAACCCTAGAAACACTAACATAGCTGTTTACAGCTTCTAAGCTATGTTTTCTTGGTTTTAGCCTGTTTTGGGACAAAATGGGTATAAGTGGCTTTTAAACTCTCCACATCTATCATAAACTCCTATAAGTAGTTAATTTCAATGGATTAAGACTCATTTTAACCCCAGAAACACTAACATAGCTGTTTACAGCTTCTAAGCAATGTTTTCTTGGCTTTAGCCTGTTTTGGGCCAAAATGGGTATAAGTGGCTTTTAAACTCTCCACATCAATCTCAAACTCTTATAATTAGTTAGTTGCATTGAAATAAGACACATTTTAATCCCAGAAACACTAACATAGCTGTTTACAGCTTCTAAACAATGTTTTCCTTGTTTTAGCCTGTTTTGGGACAAAATGGGTATAAGTGGCTTTTAAACTCTCCACATCTATCTCAAACTCTTATAATTAGTTAGTTTCAATGGATTAAGACACATTTTAACCCTAGAAACACTAACATAGCTGTTTACAGCTTCTAAGCAATGTTTTCTTGGTTTTAGCCTGTTTTGGGACAAAATGGGTATAAGTGGCTTTTAAACTCTCCACATCTATCTCGAACTCCGATAATTAGTTAGTTGCATTGGATTAAGACACATTTTAACCCCAGAAACACTAACATAACTGTTTACAGCTTCTAAGCAATGTTTTTTTGGTTTTAGCCTGTTTTGGGACAAAATGGGTATATGTGGCTTTTAAACTCTCCAGATCTGTCTCAAACTCCTACAATTAGTTAGTTGCATTGAATTAAGACACATTTTAACCCCAGAAACACTAACATAGCTGTCTACAGCTTCTAAACAATGTTTTCTTGGTTTTAGCCTGTTTTGGGACAAAATGGGTATAAGTGGCTTTTAAACACTCCACATCAATCTCAAACTCTTATAATTAGTTAGTTGCATTGGATTAAGACACATTTTAACCCCATAAACACTAACATAGCTGTTTACAGCTTCTAAGCAATGTTTTCTTGGTTTTAGCCTGTTTTGGGACAAAATGGGTATAAGTGGCTTTTAAACTCTCCACATCAATCTCAAACTCTTATAATTAGTTAGTTGCATTGAAATAAGACACATTTTAATCCCAGAAACACTAACATAGCTGTTTACAGCTTCTAAACAATGTTTTCCTTGTTTTAGCCTGTTTTGGGACAAAATGGGTATAAGTGGCTTTTAAACTCTCCACATCTATCTCAAACTCTTATAACTAGTCAGTTGCATTGGACTAAGACACATTTTAACCCCAGAAACACTAACATAGCTGTTTACAGCTTCTAAGCTATGTTTTCTTGGTTTTAGCCTGTTTTGAGACAAAATGGGTATAAGTGGCTTTTAAACTCTCCACATCTATCTGTTTCAATGGATTAAGTCATATTTTAACCCTAGAAACATTAACATAGCTGTTTACAGCTTCTAAACAATGTTTTCTTGGTTTTAGCCTGTTTTGGGACAAAATGGGTATAACTGGCTTTTAAACACTCCACATCTATCTCAAACTCTTATAATTAGTTAGTTGCATTGGATTAAGACACATTTTAACCCCATAAACACTAACACAGCTGTTTACAGCTTCTAAGTAATGTTTTCTTGGTTTTAGCCTGTTTTGGGACAAAATGGGTATAAATGGCTTTTAAACTCTTCACATCTATCTCAAACTCCTATAATTAGTTAGTTGCATTGGATTAAGACATATTTTAATCCTAGAAACACTAACAAAGCTGTTTAGTGCTTCTAAGCAATGTTTTCTTGGTTTTAGCCTGTTTTGGGACAAAATGGGTATAAGTGGCTTTTAGACTCTCCACATCTATCTCAAACTTTTATAATTAGTCAGTTGCATTGGATTAAGACACATTTTAACCCCAGAAACACTAACATAGCTTGTTTACAGCTTCTAAGCAATGTTTTCTTGGTTTTAGCCTATTTTGGGACAAAATGGGTATAAGTGGCTTTTAAACTCTCCACATCTATCTCAAACTCCTATAATTAGTTAGTTGCATTGGATTAAGACACATTTTAACCCCAAAAACACTAACATAGCTGTTTACAGCTTCTAAGTAATGTTTTCTTGGTTTTAGCCTGTTTGGGACAAAATGAGTATAAGTGGCTTTTAAACTCTCCACATCAATCCCAAATTCTTATAATTAGTTAGTTGCATTGAATTAAGACACACTTTAACCCCAGAAACACTAACATAGCTGTTTACAGCTTCTGAACAAGGTTTTCCTTGTTTTAGCCTGTTTTGGGACAAAATGGGTATTAGTGGCTTTTAAACTCTCCACATCTATCTCAAACTCTTATAACTAGTCAGTTGCATTGGACTAAGACACATTTTAACCCCAGAAACACTAACATAGCTGTTTACAGCTTCTAAGCAATGTTTTCTTGGTTTTAGCCTGTTTTGGGACAAAATGGGTATAAGTGGCTTTTAAACTCTCCACATCTATCTCAAACTCCTATAATTAATTAGTTGCATTGGATTAAGACACATTTTAACCCCAGAAACACTACCAAAGCTGTTTAGTGCTTCTAAGCAAGTTTTCTTGGTTTTAGCCTGTTTTGGGACAAAATGGGTATAAGTGGCTTTTAAAGTCTCCACATCTATCACAAACTCTTATAACTAGTCAGTTGCATTGGATTAAGACACATTTCAACCCCAGAAACACTAACATAGCTGTTTACAGCTTCTAAGCAATGTTTTCTTGGTTTTAGCCTATTTTGGGACAAAATGGGTATAAGTGGCTTTTAAACTCTCCACATCTATCTCAGACTCTTATAACTAGTCAGTTGCATTGGATTAAGACACATTTTAACCCCAGAAACACTAACATAGCTGTTTACAGCTTCTAAGTAATGTTTTCTTGGTTTTAGCCTGTTTTGGGACAAAATGGGTATAAGTGGCTTTTAAACTCTCCACATCAATCTCAAACTCTTATAATTACTTAGTTGCATTGGATTAAGACACATTTTAACCCCATAAACACTACCAAAGCTGTTTAGTGCTTCTAAGCAAGTTTTCTTGGTTTTAGCCTGTTTTGGGACAAAATGGGTATAAGTGGCTTTTAATGTCTCCACATCTATCACAAACTCTTATAACTAGTCAGTTGCATTGGATTAAGACACATTTCAACCCTAGAAACACTAACATAGCTGTTTACAGCTTCTAAGCAATGTTTTCTTGGTTTTAGCCTATTTTGGGACAAAATGGGTATAAGTGGCTTTTAAACTCTCCACATCTATCTCAAACTCCTATAATTAGTTAGTTGCATTGGATAAAGACACATTTTAACCCCAGAAACACTAACATAGCTGTTTACAGCTTCTAAGCAATGTTTTCTTGGTTTTAGCCTGTTTTGGGACAAAATGGGTATAAGTGGCTTTTAAACTCTCCACATCTATCTTAAAGTCTTATAATTCGCTAGTTTCAATGGATTAAGACACATTTTAACCCCAGAAACACTAACATAACTGTTTACAGCTTCTAAGCAATGTTTTCTTGGTTTTAGCCTGTTTTGGGACAAAATGGGTATAAGTGGCTTTTAAACTCTCCACATCTATCTCAAACTCCTATAATTAGTTAGTTGCATTGAATTAAGACACATTTTAACCCCAGAAACACTAACATAGCTGTTTAGAGCTTCTAAACAATGTTTTCCTTGTTTTAGCCTGTTTTGGGACAAAATGGGTATAAGTGGCTTTTAAACTCTCCACATCTATCTCAAACTCTTATAACTAGTCAGTTGCATTGGACTAAGACACATTTTAACCCTAGAAACACTAACATAGCTGTTTACAGCTTCTAAGCTATGTTTTCTTGGTTTTAGCCTGTTTTGGGACAAAATGGGTATAAGTGGCTTTTAAACTCTCCACATCTATCATAAACTCCTATAAGTAGTTAATTTCAATGGATTAAGACTCATTTTAACCCCAGAAACACTAACATAGCTGTTTACAGCTTCTAAGCAATGTTTTCTTGGCTTTAGCCTGTTTTGGGCCAAAATGGGTATAAGTGGCTTTTAAACTCTCCACATCAATCTCAAACTCTTATAATTAGTTAGTTGCATTGAAATAAGACACATTTTAATACCAGAAACACTAACATAGCTGTTTACAGCTTCTAAACAATGTTTTCCTTGTTTTAGCCTGTTTTGGGACAAAATGGGTATAAGTGGCTTTTAAACTCTCCACATCTATCTCAAACTCTTATAATTAGTTAGTTTCAATGGATTAAGACACATTTTAACCCTAGAAACACTAACATAGCTGTTTACAGCTTCTAAGCAATGTTTTCTTGGTTTTAGCCTGTTTTGGGACAAAATGGGTATAAGTGGCTTTTAAACTCTCCACATCTATCTCGAACTCCGATAATTAGTTAGTTGCATTGGATTAAGACACATTTTAACCCCAGAAACACTAACATAACTGTTTACAGCTTCTAAGCAATGTTTTTTTGGTTTTAGCCTGTTTTGGGACAAAATGGGTATATGTGGCTTTTAAACTCTCCAGATCTGTCTCAAACTCCTACAATTAGTTAGTTGCATTGAATTAAGACACATTTTAACCCCAGAAACACTAACATAGCTGTCTACAGCTTCTAAACAATGTTTTCTTGGTTTTAGCCTGTTTTGGGACAAAATGGGTATAAGTGGCTTTTAAACACTCCACATCAATCTCAAACTCTTATAATTAGTTAGTTGCATTGGATTAAGACACATTTTAACCCCATAAACACTAACATAGCTGTTTACAGCTTCTAAGCAATGTTTTCTTGGTTTTAGCCTGTTTTGGGACAAAATGGGTATAAGTGGCTTTTAAACTCTCCACATCAATCTCAAACTCTTATAATTAGTTAGTTGCATTGAAATAAGACACATTTTAATCCCAGAAACACTAACATAGCTGTTTACAGCTTCTAAACAATGTTTTCCTTGTTTTAGCCTGTTTTGGGACAAAATGGGTATAAGTGGCTTTTAAACTCTCCACATCTATCTCAAACTCTTATAACTAGTCAGTTGCATTGGACTAAGACACATTTTAACCCCAGAAACACTAACATAGCTGTTTACAGCTTCTAAGCTATGTTTTCTTGGTTTTAGCCTGTTTGGGACAAAATGAGTATAAGTGGCTTTTAAACTCTCCACATCAATCCCAAATTCTTATAATTAGTTAGTTGCATTGAATTAAGACACACTTTAACCCCAGAAACACTAACATAGCTGTTTACAGCTTCTGAACAAGGTTTTCCTTGTTTTAGCCTGTTTTGGGACAAAATGGGTATTAGTGGCTTTTAAACTCTCCACATCTATCTCAAACTCTTATAACTAGTCAGTTGCATTGGACTAAGACACATTTTAACCCCAGAAACACTAACATAGCTGTTTACAGCTTCTAAGCAATGTTTTCTTGGTTTTAGCCTGTTTTGGGACAAAATGGGTATAAGTGGCTTTTAAACTCTCCACATCTATCTCAAACTCCTATAATTAATTAGTTGCATTGGATTAAGACACATTTTAACCCCAGAAACACTACCAAAGCTGTTTAGTGCTTCTAAGCAAGTTTTCTTGGTTTTAGCCTGTTTTGGGACAAAATGGGTATAAGTGGCTTTTAAAGTCTCCACATCTATCACAAACTCTTATAACTAGTCAGTTGCATTGGATTAAGACACATTTCAACCCCAGAAACACTAACATAGCTGTTTACAGCTTCTAAGCAATGTTTTCTTGGTTTTAGCCTATTTTGGGACAAAATGGGTATAAGTGGCTTTTAAACTCTCCACATCTATCTCAGACTCTTATAACTAGTCAGTTGCATTGGATTAAGACACATTTTAACCCCAGAAACACTAACATAGCTGTTTACAGCTTCTAAGTAATGTTTTCTTGGTTTTAGCCTGTTTTGGGACAAAATGGGTATAAGTGGCTTTTAAACTCTCCACATCAATCTCAAACTCTTATAATTACTTAGTTGCATTGGATTAAGACACATTTTAACCCCATAAACACTACCAAAGCTGTTTAGTGCTTCTAAGCAAGTTTTCTTGGTTTTAGCCTGTTTTGGGACAAAATGGGTATAAGTGGCTTTTAATGTCTCCACATCTATCACAAACTCTTATAACTAGTCAGTTGCATTGGATTAAGACACATTTCAACCCTAGAAACACTAACATAGCTGTTTACAGCTTCTAAGCAATGTTTTCTTGGTTTTAGCCTATTTTGGGACAAAATGGGTATAAGTGGCTTTTAAACTCTCCACATCTATCTCAAACTCCTATAATTAGTTAGTTGCATTGGATAAAGACACATTTTAACCCCAGAAACACTAACATAGCTGTTTACAGCTTCTAAGCAATGTTTTCTTGGTTTTAGCCTGTTTTGGGACAAAATGGGTATAAGTGGCTTTTAAACTCTCCACATCTATCTTAAAGTCTTATAATTCGCTAGTTTCAATGGATTAAGACACATTTTAACCCCAGAAACACTAACATAACTGTTTACAGCTTCTAAGCAATGTTTTCTTGGTTTTAGCCTGTTTTGGGACAAAATGGGTATAAGTGGCTTTTAAACTCTCCACATCAATCTCAAACTCTTATAATTAGTTAGTTGCATTGAAATAAGACACATTTTAATCCCAGAAACACTAACATAGCTGTTTACAGCTTCTAAACAATGTTTTCCTTGTTTTAGCCTGTTTTGGGACAAAATGGGTATAAGTGGCTTTTAAACTCTCCACATCTATCTCAAACTCTTATAACTAGTCAGTTGCATTGGACTAAGACACATTTTAACCCTAGAAACACTAACATAGCTGTTTACAGCTTCTAAGCTATGTTTTCTTGGTTTTAGCCTGTTTTGGGACAAAATGGGTATAAGTGGCTTTTAAACTCTCCACATCTATCATAAACTCCTATAAGTAGTTAATTTCAATGGATTAAGACTCATTTTAACCCCAGAAACACTAACATAGCTGTTTACAGCTTCTAAGCAATGTTTTCTTGGCTTTAGCCTGTTTTGGGCCAAAATGGGTATAAGTGGCTTTTAAACTCTCCACATCAATCTCAAACTCTTATAATTAGTTAGTTGCATTGAAATAAGACACATTTTAATCCCAGAAACACTAACATAGCTGTTTACAGCTTCTAAACAATGTTTTCCTTGTTTTAGCCTGTTTTGGGACAAAATGGGTATAAGTGGCTTTTAAACTCTCCACATCTATCTCAAACTCTTATAATTAGTTAGTTTCAATGGATTAAGACACATTTTAACCCTAGAAACACTAACATAGCTGTTTACAGCTTCTAAGCAATGTTTTCTTGGTTTTAGCCTGTTTTGGGACAAAATGGGTATAAGTGGCTTTTAAACTCTCCACATCTATCTCGAACTCCGATAATTAGTTAGTTGCATTGGATTAAGACACATTTTAACCCCAGAAACACTAACATAACTGTTTACAGCTTCTAAGCAATGTTTTTTTGGTTTTAGCCTGTTTTGGGACAAAATGGGTATATGTGGCTTTTAAACTCTCCAGATCTGTCTCAAACTCCTACAATTAGTTAGTTGCATTGAATTAAGACACATTTTAACCCCAGAAACACTAACATAGCTGTCTACAGCTTCTAAACAATGTTTTCTTGGTTTTAGCCTGTTTTGGGACAAAATGGGTATAAGTGGCTTTTAAACACTCCACATCAATCTCAAACTCTTATAATTAGTTAGTTGCATTGGATTAAGACACATTTTAACCCCATAAACACTAACATAGCTGTTTACAGCTTCTAAGCAATGTTTTCTTGGTTTTAGCCTGTTTTGGGACAAAATGGGTATAAGTGGCTTTTAAACTCTCCACATCAATCTCAAACTCTTATAATTAGTTAGTTGCATTGAAATAAGACACATTTTAATCCCAGAAACACTAACATAGCTGTTTACAGCTTCTAAACAATGTTTTCCTTGTTTTAGCCTGTTTTGGGACAAAATGGGTATAAGTGGCTTTTAAACTCTCCACATCTATCTCAAACTCTTATAACTAGTCAGTTGCATTGGACTAAGACACATTTTAACCCCAGAAACACTAACATAGCTGTTTACAGCTTCTAAGCTATGTTTTCTTGGTTTTAGCCTGTTTTGAGACAAAATGGGTATAAGTGGCTTTTAAACTCTCCACATCTATCTGTTTCAATGGATTAAGTCATATTTTAACCCTAGAAACATTAACATAGCTGTTTACAGCTTCTAAACAATGTTTTCTTGGTTTTAGCCTGTTTTGGGACAAAATGGGTATAACTGGCTTTTAAACACTCCACATCTATCTCAAACTCTTATAATTAGTTAGTTGCATTGGATTAAGACACATTTTAACCCCATAAACACTAACACAGCTGTTTACAGCTTCTAAGTAATGTTTTCTTGGTTTTAGCCTGTTTTGGGACAAAATGGGTATAAATGGCTTTTAAACTCTTCACATCTATCTCAAACTCCTATAATTAGTTAGTTGCATTGGATTAAGACATATTTTAATCCTAGAAACACTAACAAAGCTGTTTAGTGCTTCTAAGCAATGTTTTCTTGGTTTTAGCCTGTTTTGGGACAAAATGGGTATAAGTGGCTTTTAGACTCTCCACATCTATCTCAAACTTTTATAATTAGTCAGTTGCATTGGATTAAGACACATTTTAACCCCAGAAACACTTGTTGAAATAAGCGGAAGACTTAGAGAGATTTGAGAGGTTTAGAATGAAGAAGAAGAGTTGGTGGCGAATAGTATGAAAGAGAGTGATAATAGATTAGAATTAGGTAGAATATCTCAAATACAACACATGACAAGGGTTTAAATAGGGAGGCAGCTAGGGCGACCACATGACCTAAAGTAGAAACAAGAGAAATCGACAATTAGGAGAGAGAGAGAGGGAGGGGGTAGGTGATCGGTGATAGCGACTTGTCCTAGTCTTCCACTCTTGTCCACTTGCGCTTTCTCCCTAACGGCTACACAAGGGATTCTCGATCCTTCTCATGGGCCGGAGGTGAGCAGGCCTCCTCACTATCCTCACACATAGATGACTCGGCCTTAGTGCTTCACTCGGCCTCATTGCTTGCACGTACGGACGGTACGGACTGTACGGACGCCATAGGCTTATTCTTGATCAATACTCCCCCTCAAGCTTAGCCTGATGAAATGGCTAAGCTTGGAACCCGTGAAGCAGCACCTCATTAAAAACCTTGACTTAGAAAACCTCATGGGACAAAACTAAGCCAAGGGAAAAAGAGTGTGCTGTCCACGGATTAGGAAAGTTGATCACGGCCGTGTGATGTCTACAAGTCCAAGTTTGCTATGAATATAATCACAAACCTTGGGACTTGCAGATTTGGTGAAGATGTCGGCTAGCTGGTCTTGACTCCTTGTGTGGCATGGTAGAACCGCTCCCTCTTCGATCCTCTCCCTAACCTTGTGGCAGTCGCTCTCAATGTGCTTGGTCCGTTCATGGAAGACTGAGTTAGTGGCTATGTGGATCGCTGCCTCATTGTCACAATGCATTGTCATCGGCTGTCTTGTTTCAATGCCGAGATCCTTAAGTAGACCTTTCAACCATGTCATCTCATTAGTTAGCTTCCTCATAGCTCGGTACTCAGCCTCGGCACTTGAACATGACACCACCTTTTGCTTCTTAGACCTCCATGTAACTAGGTTTCCTCCAACAAAGGTGCAATATCCAGTAGTTGACCGCCTATCCAATGTGTCTCCATTATAGTCCGCATCACAATAACCCACGATCTCAGTGTTGCCGTTTTTACCCATCCAAATGCCTTGACCAGGGCTGCCCTTGAGATAGCTCAAAATCCTCTCCACTTGACTCCATTGATACTTGCTTGGAGCTTGCATGTGCTGACTCACCTGATTCACAGCATAAGAGATATCAGGTCGTGTGATAGTTAAATAGATCAACTTACCTACAAGCCGTCGGTAGCGTGTGACGTCCGGGAACGGCTCGTCCAATGGTTCGCATGGTTTGCCTTCCTTCGCCCGAATGCTCTCCCCCTTTCGCTTGAGCTGGTAATCTTCATCCAGTGGTGTAGTAGCTGGAACCGTACCAAGTTTGCCTGTCTCAGCAAGCAAGTCCAGAGCATACTTGCGTTGTGAGAGGAAGATACCCTCCGGGGAACGGCAGATTTCGATGCCGAGGAAGTATTTGAGCTCTCCGAGGTCCTTAATGTCAAAGGCAGACTTGAGAGAGTCTTTAATGGCAACAATACCGGCCTTGTCATCGCCAGTCACGATGATGTCATCGACATAAACCAGCACCACAACCAGGCCAAGTGATGTCCTGAGAGTGAAAAGAGTGTGATCAGCCTCCGATCGTCTAAAGCCATTCGCCTTAAGAGTGGAGCTGAGCTTATGGTACCAGGCGCGTGGTGACTGTTTGAGGCCATAGATGGCCTTGCGTAACCGTAAGACTTTCCCGGGAGCAACAATGTCCTCAAGACCAGGCGGAGGAGTCATGTACACTTCTTCATCTAGCTCGCCTTGGAGGAACGCGTTCTTCACATCCATTTGCCATAAGTCCCAAGAAAGGTTCACGGCCAACGATAGCACTACTCGCACGGTATGCAATTTGGCCACGGGAGCAAACGTTGCCATGTAGTCATCTCCATAGGTTTGAGTGAACCCTCGGGCCACCAGCCGTGCCTTATGCCTTTCAATCTCTCCCGTGCTCAAGAACTTGATGGTTAATACCCACTTTGAACTTACGGCCTTCTTCCCTTTGGGGAGGTCAGCCTCATCCCATGTGTGATTTCTGATCATTGCACCAGCTTCATCCTCCACAGCATCTACCCATACCTTATGTTCTTTGGCCTCCTCGTACGTTTGGGGAACCCAGTGTTCATCAACTTGGCCGAAGAAGGCTTGGTGCTCGGTCGGAAGCAGCTCGAGCGAACATACGGCTTGGATAGGATGTGCGACGGCTTGACTGTTGTAGTAGACCCTCTTATCTTTCCATGTAGAGGGGTGAGACCGGACACGCGTGCTTCGTCGTGGAGCTGGTTGAGCTGGCGGCACTGATTGGCTGGACTGAGTGACATCTTCGATGACCGGTTCAGCATCAGGTCGTGTCTCGGTCAGGCTTGAGTTTGGCTCGGGCATCTCATGTGCCTCGGTCATGCTCTGGTTTGACTCGGGCATCTCATGGTCCGGGGATATCATCTCGGGCATAGCACCTTCCGGCTCGAGCGTATGGTCAATGGAGCTCGGGTTGGGTTCTGGCTGAGGAAGGGCTGTGGCCGTAGGCGGATTTCCGAGATGGTCAAGGAGAAACTTAAGGCTGGAGGATCTATCATTTGGTGATGATGAAAGATCCTTCAAGCTGTTCCAGTCTTTGTTATCAAAATAACCCACATTTTCCAAGAACCGAACATCTCTTGATACATACAGCCGGCTTGTCTTTGGGTCAAAACACTTGTATCCCTTTTGAGTAGTGGAGTAGCCGATGAACATACACCTTATGCTTTTGGGATCGAGCTTACTCCGCTGTTCTCCTGGCACAAGTACAAAAGAAACACACCCAAAGACCCGTAAGTGCTCTAGAGATGGTTTAAATCCATTCAATACCTCAAATGGCGATAGGTCATTAAGGACTTTGGTTGGTGTCCGATTGATCAGGTAGCATGCGGTCATCACAGCATCACCCCAATATCGCCTTGTAACGTGTGAATGGAACATCATCGACCGTGCCACCTCCATTAGATGTCGGTTCTTCCTCTCGGCCACACCATTTTGTTGGGGCGTATAGGGACAACTTGTTTGGTGTAGTATGCCGTGTTTTGCTAGGTGTTCTCTGAATTTGTGACTTGTATACTCTCCACCATTGTCTGATCTAAGTACCTTAATTTTAGCATTGAAATGATTAGTAACATAATTTTGAAAGTTTATAAAAGCATCAAACACTCTATCCTTTGAAGGCAACAAAGTAATCCATGTGTACTTAGATTTTTCATCAATAAAAGTCACAAAATATTTGTTATTATCTCTAGAAAGGCATGGTGAAGTCCACACATCCGAGTGCACTAAATCAAAACAATGCTCATAAATAGTTTTAGACTTGGGAAAAATAGATTTGCAATGTTTACCAAGAATACAAGACTCACACATTGAACTATCAAAAGAAACACTTGGTAACATTAAAGCAAGGGCACGAGAATGAGGATGGCCTAATCTAGCATGCCACACACTATCCAAATTAACAACAAAACAAGATTTAGTAGATAAACTTGGCGAGGTTTTCTCTAGGACATAGAGATCTCCACTCCCTTGTCCCTCTCCAAGAACTTTTCCAGTCTCAATATCCTGAAAATGAACACTATTAGGACCAAAGATTGCATAACAATTCAAATCATTAGTGGTTCTCTTAACCGATAGAAGATTAGATGTGAAGGTAGGCATAAAGAAAGCTTTTGTGGTTTTATCAAATAGTTTCAAGTCCCCTATTCCTTTCACTGGTATTTGTTCTCCATTTGCAATTATAACATTTCCTAAAGCCGGTTTTATATTGTCAATTAGACTAGGATTACTAATCATGTGGTGAGAAGCACCCGAGTCTATGACAAGAGATTTACTAGGCTTAGAGGTAAAGAAAGAGATACCAGACTCCTTGAGTGAGGCAATGGAACGGATGAGCGCCTCAAGGTCTGATTTCCTAACCACTTCTCCATAGGCTGCGGTCATGGCTGCCTCATCTCCTTGCTTTGACGGCCCGGCTCCCTTGTCGCTAACCGCTTCCTTTGAAAGGTTTGCTTTGAACTTGGCCGGTTTGAGATGAGGGTGGAGGACCCAGCACTTGTCTTTCAGGTGACCCCGCCTCTTGCAGTGGTCGCATATCCACACCTTCCTCTCCTCTTGCTTGTACACTCCTTTATTAGCCGTAGCAAGCTCCCCCTTACCGCTAAACAAGTCAAGAGAACCTTGCTCTCTTTGGATTTGTGAACAAATGTCTTCAAAAGAGGGAAGTTTCTCTGCCCTGAGGATGTGCTTCAAGAGATCGTTGAAGGATGGGTTTAAAGTAAGAAGGAGACCAAAGATCTTGTCTTGCTCCTTTCTTTCAGTCAACACACTCGGATCGAGTGTACTCGGCCGCAACATGTCAAGCTCGGACCATAAAGCTCGAAACTTGCCAAGATGTTTAGTGAACTCCACATCATCTTGGTTAAGCTCATTTATGGCCTTCTTGACCTCAAAGACCCGAGTCAAGTTGGAGATATTGCCATAGACACCTTTAAGTGTCTCCCACAACTCCTTGGCCGTCTCGCAATATGAGTAGGCCTCAAGGATTGGTGTGTCAAGAGAGTTTTGGAGAACAGATAGGACAACTTGGTCTTCTTGGAACCACTTGGCCTTCCTCTCGCTCTCTTCTTCTACTTCCTCCTCGGAAGCGCCTTCATCTTCTCCTTTTAGGTTTTGTTTTGGAGCATAGTCACTCTCGACATGACTCCAAAGACCACGACCTCCAAGGGCAGTTCTTGTGGTTCTAGTCCACAGCAAGTAGTTTGTTCCTTTGAGAACAACCGGCATGACAATGGGTTTGGCGTTTTCCATGGTTTAACCGCTATGGACCGATGGACAAAGCTTTTACCCGGAGAATAAAGAGAAATAGGACTGAGAATCGAGTGAACAAGAATGAAGAATGGAAGAATAGAAGAGATAGGTTATCAAGAACGACAACCTGGCTCTGATACCATGTTGAAATAAGCGGAAGACTTAGAGAGATTTGAGAGGTTTAGAATGAAGAAGAAGAGTTGGTGGCGAATAGTATGAAAGAGAGTGATAATAGATTAGAATTAGGTAGAATATCTCAAATACAACACATGACAAGGGTTTAAATAGGGAGGCAGCTAGGGCGACCACATGACCTAAAGTAGAAACAAGAGAAATCGACAATTAGGAGAGAGAGAGAGGGAGGGGGTAGGTGATCGGTGATAGCGACTTGTCCTAGTCTTCCACTCTTGTCCACTTGCGCTTTCTCCCTAACGGCTACACAAGGGATTCTCGATCCTTCTCATGGGCCGGAGGTGAGCAGGCCTCCTCACTATCCTCACACATAGATGACTCGGCCTTAGTGCTTCACTCGGCCTCATTGCTTGCACGTACGGACGGTACGGACTGTACGGACGCCATAGGCTTATTCTTGATCAATAACACTAACATAGCTTGTTTACAGCTTCTAAGCAATGTTTTCTTGGTTTTAGCCTATTTTGGGACAAAATGGGTATAAGTGGCTTTTAAACTCTCCACATCTATCTCAAACTCCTATAATTAGTTAGTTGCATTGGATTAAGACACATTTTAACCCCAAAAACACTAACATAGCTGTTTACAGCTTCTAAGTAATGTTTTCTTGGTTTTAGCCTGTTTGGGACAAAATGAGTATAAGTGGCTTTTAAACTCTCCACATCAATCCCAAATTCTTATAATTAGTTAGTTGCATTGAATTAAGACACACTTTAACCCCAGAAACACTAACATAGCTGTTTACAGCTTCTGAACAAGGTTTTCCTTGTTTTAGCCTGTTTTGGGACAAAATGGGTATTAGTGGCTTTTAAACTCTCCACATCTATCTCAAACTCTTATAACTAGTCAGTTGCATTGGACTAAGACACATTTTAACCCCAGAAACACTAACATAGCTGTTTACAGCTTCTAAGCAATGTTTTCTTGGTTTTAGCCTGTTTTGGGACAAAATGGGTATAAGTGGCTTTTAAACTCTCCACATCTATCTCAAACTCCTATAATTAATTAGTTGCATTGGATTAAGACACATTTTAACCCCAGAAACACTACCAAAGCTGTTTAGTGCTTCTAAGCAAGTTTTCTTGGTTTTAGCCTGTTTTGGGACAAAATGGGTATAAGTGGCTTTTAAAGTCTCCACATCTATCACAAACTCTTATAACTAGTCAGTTGCATTGGATTAAGACACATTTCAACCCCAGAAACACTAACATAGCTGTTTACAGCTTCTAAGCAATGTTTTCTTGGTTTTAGCCTATTTTGGGACAAAATGGGTATAAGTGGCTTTTAAACTCTCCACATCTATCTCAGACTCTTATAACTAGTCAGTTGCATTGGATTAAGACACATTTTAACCCCAGAAACACTAACATAGCTGTTTACAGCTTCTAAGTAATGTTTTCTTGGTTTTAGCCTGTTTTGGGACAAAATGGGTATAAGTGGCTTTTAAACTCTCCACATCAATCTCAAACTCTTATAATTACTTAGTTGCATTGGATTAAGACACATTTTAACCCCATAAACACTACCAAAGCTGTTTAGTGCTTCTAAGCAAGTTTTCTTGGTTTTAGCCTGTTTTGGGACAAAATGGGTATAAGTGGCTTTTAATGTCTCCACATCTATCACAAACTCTTATAACTAGTCAGTTGCATTGGATTAAGACACATTTCAACCCTAGAAACACTAACATAGCTGTTTACAGCTTCTAAGCAATGTTTTCTTGGTTTTAGCCTATTTTGGGACAAAATGGGTATAAGTGGCTTTTAAACTCTCCACATCTATCTCAAACTCCTATAATTAGTTAGTTGCATTGGATAAAGACACATTTTAACCCCAGAAACACTAACATAGCTGTTTACAGCTTCTAAGCAATGTTTTCTTGGTTTTAGCCTGTTTTGGGACAAAATGGGTATAAGTGGCTTTTAAACTCTCCACATCTATCTTAAAGTCTTATAATTCGCTAGTTTCAATGGATTAAGACACATTTTAACCCCAGAAACACTAACATAACTGTTTACAGCTTCTAAGCAATGTTTTCTTGGTTTTAGCCTGTTTTGGGACAAAATGGGTATAAGTGGCTTTTAAACTCTCCACATCTATCTCAAACTCCTATAATTAGTTAGTTGCATTGAATTAAGACACATTTTAACCCCAGAAACACTAACATAGCTGTTTAGAGCTTCTAAACAATGTTTTCCTTGTTTTAGCCTGTTTTGGGACAAAATGGGTATTAGTGGCTTTTAAACTCTCCACATCTATCTCAAACTCTTATACCTAGTCAGTTGCATTGGACTAAGACACATTTTAACCCCAGAAACACTAACATAGCTGTTTACAGCTTCTAAGCAATGTTTTCTTGGTTTTAGCCTGTTTTGGGACAAAATGGGTATAAGTGGCTTTTAAACTCTCCACATCTATCTCAAACTCCTATAATTAATTAGTTGCATTGGATTAAGACACATTTTAACCCCAAAAACACTACCAAAGCTGTTTAGTGCTTCTAAGCAAGTTTTCTTGGTTTTAGCCTGTTTTGGGACAAAATGGGTATAAGTGGCTTTTAAAGTCTCCACATCTATCACAAACTCTTATAACTAGTCAGTTGCATTGGATTAAGACACATTTCAACCCCAGAAACACTAACATAGCTGTTTACAGCTTCTAAGCAATGTTTTCTTGGTTTTAGCCTATTTTGGGACAAAATGGGTATAAGTGGCTTTTAAACTCTCCACATCTATCTCAGACTCTTATAACTAGTCAGTTGCATTGGATTAAGACACATTTTAACCCCAGAAACACTAACATAGCTGTTTACAGCTTCTAAGTAATGTTTTCTTGGTTTTAGCCTGTTTTGGGACAAAATGGGTATAAGTGGCTTTTAAACTCTCCACATCAATCTCAAACTCTTATAATTACTTAGTTGCATTGGATTAAGACACATTTTAGCCCCATAAACACTACCAAAGCTGTTTAGTGCTTCTAAGCAAGTTTTCTTGGTTTTAGCCTGTTTTGGGACAAAATGGGTATAAGTGGCTTTTAAAGTCTCCACATCTATCACAAACTCTTATAACTAGTCAGTTGCATTGGATTAAGACACATTTCAACCCCAGAAACACTAACATAGCTGTTTACAGCTTCTAAGCAATGTTTTCTTGGTTTTAGCCTATTTTGGGACAAAATGGGTATAAGTGGCTTTTAAACTCTCCACATCTATCTCAAACTCCTATAATTAGTTAGTTGCATTGGATAAAGACACATTTTAACACCAGAAACACTATATAGCTGTTTACAGCTTCTAAGCAATGTTTTCTTGGTTTTAGCCTGTTTTGGGACAAAATGGGTATAAGTGGCTTTTAAACTCTCCACATCTATCTTAAAGTCTTATAATTAGCTAGTTTCAATGGATTAAGACACATTTTAACCCCAGAAACACTAACATAACTGTTTACAGCTTCTAAGCAATGTTTTCTTGGTTTTAGCCTGTTTTGGGACAAAATGGGTATAAGTGGCTTTTAAACTCTCCACATCTATCTCAAACTCCTATAATTAGTTAGTTGCATTGAATTAAGACACATTTTAGCCCCATAAACACTACCAAAGCTGTTTAGTGCTTCTAAGCAAGTTTTCTTGGTTTTAGCCTGTTTTGGGACAAAATGGGTATAAGTGGCTTTTAAAGTCTCCACATCTATCACAAACTCTTATAACTAGTCAGTTGCATTGGATTAAGACACATTTCAACCCCAGAAACACTAACATAGCTGTTTACAGCTTCTAAGCAATGTTTTCTTGGTTTTAGCCTATTTTGGGACAAAATGGGTATAAGTGGCTTTTAAACTCTCCACATCTATCTCAAACTCCTATAATTAGTTAGTTGCATTGGATAAAGACACATTTTAACACCAGAAACACTATATAGCTGTTTACAGCTTCTAAGCAATGTTTTCCTTGTTTTAGCCTGTTTTGGGACAAAATGGGTATAAGTGGCTTTTAAACTCTCCATATCTATGTTAAAGTCTTATAATTAGTTAGTTTCAATGGATTAAGGCACATTTTAACCCCAGAAACACTAACATAGCTGCTTACAGCTTCTAAACAATGTTTTCTTGGTTTTAGCCTATTTTGGGACAAAATGGGCATAAGTGGCTTTTAAACACTCCACATCAATCTCAAACTCTAATAATTAGTTAGTTTCATTGGATTAGGACACATTTTAACCCCATAAACACTAACATAGCTGTTTACAGCTTCTAAGCAATGTTTTCTTGGTTTTATCCTGTTTTGGGACAATATGGGTATAAGTGGCTTTTAAACTCTCCACATCAATCTCAAACTCTTATAATTAGTTAGTTGCATTGAATTCAGACACATTTTAACCCCAGAAACACTAACATAGCTGTTTACAGCTTCTAAACAATGTTTTCCTTGTTTTAGCCTGTTTTAGGACAAAATGGGTATAAGTGGCTTTTAAACTCTCCATATCTATCTTAAAGTCTTATAATTAGTTAGTTTCAATGGATTAAGTCATATTTTAACCCTAGAAACATTAACATAGCTGTTTACAGCTTCTAAACAATGTTTTCTTGGTTTTAGCCTGTTTTGGGACAAAATGGGTATAACTGGCTTTTAAACACTCCACATCAATCTCAAACTCTTATAATTAGTTAGTTGCATTGGATTAAGACACATTATAACCCCATAAACACTAACATAGCTGTTTACAGCTTCTAAGTAATGTTTTCTTGGTTTTAGCCTGTTTTGGGACAAAATGGGTATAAATGGCTTTTAAACTCTTCACATCTATCTCAAACTCCTATAATTAGTTAGTTGCATTGGATTAAGACACATTTTAATCCTAGAAACACTAACAAAGCTGTTTAGTGCTTTTAAGCAATGTTTTCTTGGTTTTAGCCTTTTTGGGACAAAATGGGTATAAGTGGCTTTTAGACTCTCCACATCTATCTCAAACTCTTATAATTAGTCAGTTGCATTGGATTAAGACACATTTTAACCCCAGAAACACTAACATAGCTTGTTTACAGCTTCTAAGCAATGTTTTCTTGGTTTTAGCCTATTTTGGGACAAAATGGGTATAAGTGGCTTTTAAACTCTCCACATCTATCTCAAACTCCTATAATTAGTTAGTTGCATTGGATTAAGACACATTTTAACCCCAGAAACACTAACATAGCTGTTTACAGCTTCTAAGTAATGTTTTCTTGGTTTTAGCCTGTTTGGAACAAAATGAGTATAAGTGGCTTTTAAACTCTCCACATCAATCCCAAATTCTTATAATTAGTTAGTTGCATTGAATTAAGACACACTTTAACCCCAGAAATACTAACATAGCTGTTTACAGCTTCTGAACAAGGTTTTCCTTGTTTTAGCCTGTTTTGGGACAAAATGGGTATTAGTGGCTTTTAAACTCTCCACATCTATCTCAAACTCTTATACCTAGTCAGTTGCATTGGACTAAGACACATTTTAACCCCAGAAACACTAACATAGCTGTTTACAGCTTCTAAGCAATGTTTTCTTGGTTTTAGCCTGTTTTGGGACAAAATGGGTATAAGTGGCTTTTAAACTCTCCACATCTATCTCAAACTCCTATAATTAATTAGTTGCATTGGATTAAGACACATTTTAACCCCAGAAACACTAACATAGCTGTTTACAGCTTCTAAGTAATGTTTTCTTGGTTTTAGCCTGTTTGGGACAAAATGAGTATAAGTGGCTTTTAAACTCTCCACATCAATCCCAAATTCTTATAATTAGTTAGTTGCATTGAATTAAGACACACTTTAACCCCAGAAACACTAACATAGCTGTTTACAGCTTCTGAACAAGGTTTTCCTTGTTTTAGCCTGTTTTGGGACAAAATGGGTATTAGTGGCTTTTAAACTCTCCACATCTATCTCAAACTCTTATAACTAGTCAGTTGCATTGGACTAAGACACATTTTAACCCCAGAAACACTAACATAGCTGTTTACAGCTTCTAAGCAATGTTTTCTTGGTTTTAGCCTGTTTTGGACAAAATGGGTATAAGTGGCTTTTAAACTCTCCACATCTATCTCAAACTCCTATAATTAATTAGTTGCATTGGATTAAGACACATTTTAACCCCAGAAACACTACCAAAGCTGTTTAGTGCTTCTAAGCAAGTTTTCTTGGTTTTAGCCTGTTTTGGGACAAAATGGGTATAAGTGGCTTTTAAAGTCTCCACATCTATCACAAACTCTTATAACTAGTCAGTTGCATTGGATTAAGACACATTTCAACCCCAGAAACACTAACATAGCTGTTTACAGCTTCTAAGCAATGTTTTCTTGGTTTTAGCCTATTTTGGGACAAAATGGGTATAAGTGGCTTTTAAACTCTCCACATCTATCTCAGACTCTTATAACTAGTCAGTTGCATTGGATTAAGACACATTTTAACCCCAGAAACACTAACATAGCTGTTTACATCTTCTAAGTAATGTTTTCTTGGTTTTAGCCTGTTTTGGGACAAAATGGGTATAAGTGGCTTTTAAACTCTCCACATCAATCTCAAACTCTTATAATTACTTAGTTGCATTGGATTAAGACACATTTTAACCCCATAAACACTACCAAAGCTGTTTAGTGCTTCTAAGCAAGTTTTCTTGGTTTTAGCCTGTTTTGGGACAAAATGGGTATAAGTGGCTTTTAATGTCTCCACATCTATCACAAACTCTTATAACTAGTCAGTTGCATTGGATTAAGACACATTTCAACCCTAGAAACACTAACATAGCTGTTTACAGCTTCTAAGCAATGTTTTCTTGGTTTTAGCCTATTTTGGGACAAAATGGGTATAAGTGGCTTTTAAACTCTCCACATCTATCTCAAACTCCTATAATTAGTTAGTTGCATTGGATAAAGACACATTTTAACCCCAGAAACACTAACATAGCTGTTTACAGCTTCTAAGCAATGTTTTCTTGGTTTTAGCCTGTTTTGGGACAAAATGGGTATAAGTGGCTTTTAAACTCTCCACATCTATCTTAAAGTCTTATAATTAGCTAGTTTCAATGGATTAAGACACATTTTAACCCCAGAAACACTAACATAACTGTTTACAGCTTCTAAGCAATGTTTTCTTGGTTTTAGCCTGTTTTGGGACAAAATGGGTATAAGTGGCTTTTAAACTCTCCACATCTATCTCAAACTCCTATAATTAGTTAGTTGCATTGAATTAAGACACATTTTAACCCCAGAAACACTAACATAGCTGTTTAGAGCTTCTAAACAATGTTTTCCTTGTTTTAGCCTGTTTTGGGACAAAATGGGTATTAGTGGCTTTTAAACTCTCCACATCTATCTCAAACTCTTATACCTAGTCAGTTGCATTGGACTAAGACACATTTTAACCCCAGAAACACTAACATAGCTGTTTACAGCTTCTAAGCAATGTTTTCTTGGTTTTAGCCTGTTTTGGGACAAAATGGGTATAAGTGGCTTTTAAACTCTCCACATCTATCTCAAACTCCTATAATTAATTAGTTGCATTGGATTAAGACACATTTTAACCCCAGAAACACTACCAAAGCTGTTTAGTGCTTCTAAGCAAGTTTTCTTGGTTTTAGCCTGTTTTGGGACAAAATGGGTATAAGTGGCTTTTAAAGTCTCCACATCTATCACAAACTCTTATAACTAGTCAGTTGCATTGGATTAAGACACATTTCAACCCCAGAAACACTAACATAGCTGTTTACAGCTTCTAAGCAATGTTTTCTTAGTTTTAGCCTATTTTGGGACAAAATGGGTATAAGTGGCTTTTAAACTCTCCACATCTATCTCAGACTCTTATAACTAGTCAGTTGCATTGGATTAAGACACATTTTAACCCCAGAAACACTAACATAGCTGTTTACAGCTTCTAAGTAATGTTTTCTTGGTTTTAGCCTGTTTTGGGACAAAATGGGTATAAGTGGCTTTTAAACTCTCCACATCTATCTTAAAGTCTTATAATTAGCTAGTTTCAATGGATTAAGACACATTTTAACCCCAGAAACACTAACATAACTGTTTACAGCTTCTAAACAATGTTTTCTTGGTTTTAGCCTATTTTGGGACAAAATGGGCATAAGTGGCTTTTAAACACTCCACATCAATCTCAAACTCTTATAATTAGTTAGTTGCATTGGATTAGGACACATTTTAACCCCATAAACACTAACATAGCTGTTTACAGCTTCTAAGCAATGTTTTCTTGGTTTTATCCTGTTTTGGGACAATATGGGTATAAGTGGCTTTTAAACTCTCCACATCAATCTCAAACTCTTATAATTAGTTAGTTGCATTGAATTCAGACACATTTTAACCCCAGAAACACTAACATAGCTGTTTACAGCTTCTAAACAATGTTTTCCTTGTTTTAGCCTGTTTTAGGACAAAATGGGTATAAGTGGCTTTTAATCTCTCCATATCTATCTTAAAGTCTTATAATTAGTTAGTTTCAATGGATTAAGTCATATTTTAACCCTAGAAACATTAACATAGCTGTTTACAGCTTCTAAACAATGTTTTCTTGGTTTTAGCCTGTTTTGGGACAAAATGGGTATAACTGGCTTTTAAACACTCCACATCAATCTCAAACTCTTATAATTAGTTAGTTGCATTGGATTAAGACACATTATAACCCCATAAACACTAACATAGCTGTTTACAGCTTCTAAGTAATGTTTTCTTGGTTTTAGCCTGTTTTGGGACAAAATGGGTATAAATGGCTTTTAAACTCTTCACATCTATCTCAAACTCCTATAATTAGTTAGTTGCATTGGATTAAGACACATTTTAATCCTAGAAACACTAACAAAGCTGTTTAATGCTTTTAAGCAATGTTTTCTTGGTTTTAGCCTTTTTTGGGACAAAATGGGTATAAGTGGCTTTTAGACTCTCCACATCTATCTCAAACTCTTATAATTAGTCAGTTGCATTGGATTAAGACACATTTTAACCCCAGAAACACTAACATAGCTTGTTTACAGCTTCTAAGCAATGTTTTCTTGGTTTTAGCCTATTTTGGGACAAAATGGGTATAAGTGGCTTTTAAACTCTCCACATCTATCTCAAACTCCTATAATTAGTTAGTTGCATTGGATTAAGACACATTTTAACCCCAGAAACACTAACATAGCTGTTTACAGCTTCTAAGTAATGTTTTCTTGGTTTTAGCCTGTTTGGAACAAAATGAGTATAAGTGGCTTTTAAACTCTCCACATCAATCCCAAATTCTTATAATTAGTTAGTTGCATTGAATTAAGACACACTTTAACCCCAGAAACACTAACATAGCTGTTTACAGCTTCTGAACAAGGTTTTCCTTGTTTTAGCCTGTTTTGGGACAAAATGGGTATTAGTGGCTTTTAAACTCTCCACATCTATCTCAAACTCTTATACCTAGTCAGTTGCATTGGACTAAGACACATTTTAACCCCAGAAACACTAACATAGCTGTTTACAGCTTCTAAGCAATGTTTTCTTGGTTTTAGCCTGTTTTGGGACAAAATGGGTATAAGTGGCTTTTAAACTCTCCACATCTATCTCAAACTCCTATAATTAATTAGTTGCATTGGATTAAGACACATTTTAACCCCAGAAACACTACCAAAGCTGTTTAGTGCTTCTAAGCAAGTTTTCTTGGTTTTAGCCTGTTTTGGGACAAAATGGGTATAAGTGGCTTTTAAAGTCTCCACATCTATCACAAACTCTTATAACTAGTCAGTTGCATTGGATTAAGATACATTTCAACCCCATAAACACTAACATAGCTGTTTACAGCTTCTAAGCAATGTTTTCTTGGTTTTAGCCTATTTTGGGACAAAATGGGTATAAGTGGCTTTTAAACTCTCCACATCTATCTCAGACTCTTATAACTAGTCAGTTGCATTGGATTAAGACACATTTTAACCCCAGAAACACTAACATAGCTGTTTACAGCTTCTAAGTAATGTTTTCTTGGTTTTAGCCTGTTTTGGGACAAAATGGGTATAAGTGGCTTTTAAACTCTCCACATCAATCTCAAACTCTTATAATTACTTAGTTGCATTGGATTAAGACACATTTTAACCCCATAAACACTAATATAGCTGTTTACAGCTTCTAAGCAATGTTTTCTTGGTTTTAGCCTGTTTTGGGACAAAATGGGTATAAGTGGCTTTTAAACTCTCCACATCTATCTTAAAGTCTTATAATTAGCTAGTTTCAATAGATTAAGACACATTTTAACCCCAGAAACACTAACATAGCTGTTTACAACTTCTAAGCAATGTTTTCTTGGTTTTAGCCTGTTTTGGGAAAAAATGGGTATAAGTGGCTTTTAAACTCTTCACATCTATCTCAAACTCCTATAATTAGTTAGTTGCATTGGATTAAGACACATTTTAACCCCAGAAACACTAACATAACTGTTTACAGCTTCTAAGCAATGTTTTCTTGGTTTTAGCCTGTTTTGGGACAAAATGGGTATAAGTGGCTTTTAAACTCTCCACATCTATCTCAAACTCCTATAATTAGTTAGTTGCATTGGATTAAGACACATTTTAACCCCAGAAACACTAACATAGCTGTTTACAACTTCTAAGCAATGTTTTCTTGGTTTTAGCCTGTTTTGGGACAAAATGGGTATAAGTGGCTTTTAAACTCTCCACATCTATCTCAAACTCCTATAATTAGTTAGTTGCATTGGATAAAGACACATTTTAACCCCAGAAACACTAACATAGCTGTTTACAGCTTCTAAGCAATGTTTTCTTGGTTTTAGCCTGTTTTGGGACAAAATGGGTATAAGTGGCTTTTAAACTCTCCACATCTATCTCAAACTCTTATAACTAGTCATTTGCATTGGATTAAGACATATTTTAACCCCAGAAACATTAACATAGCTGTTTACAGCTTCTAAACAATGTTTTCTTGGTTTTAGCCTGTTTTGGGACAAAATGGGTACAAGTGGCTTTTAAACACTCCACATCAATCTCAAACTCTTATAATTTGTTAGTTGCATTGGATTAAGACACATTTTAATCCCATAAACACTAACATAGCTGTTTACAGCTTCTAAGCAATGTTTTCTTGGTTTTAGCCTGTTTTGGGACAAAATGGGTATAAGTGGCTTTTAAACTCTCCACATCTATCTTAAAGTCTTATAATTAGTTAGTTTCAATGGATTAAGACACATTTTAACCCCAGAAACACTATTATAGCTGTTTACAGCTTCTAAGCAATGTTTTCTTGGTTTTTGCCTGTTTTGGGACAAAATGGGTATAAGTGGCTTTTAAACTCTCCACATCAATCTCAAAGTCTTATAATTACTTAGTTGCATTGGATTAAGACACATTTTAACCCCATAAACACTAACATAGCTGTTTACAGCTTCTAAGCAATGTTTTCTTGGTTTTAGCCTGTTTTGGGACAAAATGGGTATAAGTGGCTTTTAAACTCTCCACTTCTATCTTAAAGTCTTATAATTAGTTAGTTTCAATGGATTAAGTCACATTTTAACCCCAGAAACACTAACATAGCTGTTTACACCTTCTAAGCAATGTTTTTTTGGTTTTAGCATGTTTTGGGACAAAATGGGTATTAGTGGCTTTTAAACTCTCCACATCTATCTCAAACTCCTATAATTAGTTAGTTGCATTGGATTAAGAAACATTTTAACCCCAGAAACACTAACATACCTGTTTACAGCTTCTCAGCAATGTTTTCTTGGTTTTAGCCTGTTTTGGGTCAAAATAGGTATAAGTGGCTTTTAAACTCTCCACATCTATCTCAAACTCCTATAATTAGTTAGTTGCATTGGATTAAGACACATTTTAACCCCATAAACACTAACATAGCTGTTTACACCTTCTAAGCAATGTTTTTTTGGTTTTAGCATGTTTTGGGACAAAATGGGTATTAGTGGCTTTTAAACTCTCCACATCTATCTCAAACTCCTATAATTAGTTAGTTGCATTGGATTAAGACACATTTTAACCCCAGAAACACTAACATAACTGTTTACAGCTTCTAAGCAATGTTTTCTTGGTTTTAGCCTGTTTTGGGACAAAAAGGGTATAAGTGGCTTTTAAACTCTCCACATCTATCTCAGACTCTTATAACTAGTCAGTTGCATTGGATTAAGACACATTTTAACCCCAGAAACACTAACATAGCTGTTTACAGCTTCTAAGTAAAGTTTTCTTGGTTTTAGCCTGTTTTGGGACAAAATGGGTATAAGTGGCTTTTAAACTCTCCATATCAATCTCAAACTCTTATAATTACTTAGTTGCATTGGATTAAGACACATTTAAACCCCAGAAACACTAACATAGCTGTTTACAGCTTCTAAGCAATGTTTTCTTGGTTTTAGCCTGTTTTGGGACAAAATGGGTATAAGTGGCTTTTAAACTCTCCACATCTATCTCAAACTCCTATAATTAGTTAGTTGCATTGGATTAAGACACATTTTAATAACTGTTTACAGCTTCTAAGCAATGTTTTCTTGGTTTTAGCCTGTTTTGGGACAAAATGGGTATAAGTGGCTTTTAAACTCTCCACATCTATCTCAAACTCCTATAATTAGTTAGTTGCATTGGATTAAGACACATTTTAACCCCAGAAACACTAACATAGCTGTTTACAACTTCTAATGGGTATAAGTGGCTTTTAAACTCTCCACATCTATCTCAAACTCCTATAATTAGTTAGTTGCATTGGATAAAGACACATTTTAACCCCAGAAACACTAACATAGCTGTTTACAGCTTCTAAGCAATGTTTTCTTGGTTTTAGCCTGTTTTGGGACAAAATGGGTATAAGTGGCTTTTAAACTCTCCACATCTATCTTAAAGTCTTATAATTAGCTAGTTTCAATGGATTAAGACACATTTTAACCCCAGAAACACTAACATAGCTGTTTACAGCTTCTAAGTAAAGTTTTCTTGGTTTTAGCCTGTTTTGGGACAAAATGGGTATAAGTGGCTTTTAAACTCTCCATATCAATCTCAAACTCTTATAATTACTTAGTTGCATTGGATTAAGACACATTTAAACCCCATAAACACTAACATAGCTGTTTACAGCTTCTAAGCAATGTTTTCTTGGTTTTAGCCTGTTTTGGGACAAAATGGGTATAAGTGGCTTTTAAACTCTCCACATCTATCTGAAAGTCTTATAATTAGTTAGTTTCAATGGATTAAGACACATTTTAACCCCAGAAACACTAACATAGCTGTTTACAGCTTCTAAGCAATGTTTTCTTGGTCTTTGCCTGTTTTGCGACAAAATGGGTATAAGTGGCTTTTAAACTCTCCACATCAATCTCAAAGTCTTATAATTACTTAGTTGCATTGGATTTAGACACATTTTAACCCCAGAAACACTAACATAGCTGTTTACAACTTCTAAGTAAAGTTTTCTTGGTTTTAGCCTGTTTTGGGACAAAATGGGTATAAGTGGCTTTTAAACTCTCCACATCAATCTCAAACTCTTATAATTACTTAGTTGCATTGGATTAATACACATTTTAACCCCATAAACACTAACATAGCTGTTTACAGCTTCTAAGCAATGTTTTCTTGGTTTTAGCCTGTTTTGGGACAAAATGGGTATAAGTGGCTTTTAAACTCTCCACATCTATCTTAAAGTCTTATAATTAGCTAGTTTCAATGGATTAAGACACATTTTAACCCCAGAAACACTAACATAGCTGTTTACAGCTTCTAAGCAATGTTTTCTTGGTTTTAGCCTGTTTTGGGACAAAATGGGTATAAGTGGCTTTTAAACTCTCCACATCTATCTCAAACTCCTATAATTAGTTAGTTGCATTGGATTAAGACACATTTTAACCCCAGAAACACTAACATAACTGTTTACAGGTTCTAAGCAATGTTTTCTTGGTTTTAGCCTGTTTTGGGACAAAATGGGTATAAGTGGCTTTTAAACTCTCCACATCTATCTCAAACTCCTATAATTAGTTAGTTGCATTGGATTAAGACACATTTTAACCCCAGAAACACTAACATAGCTGTTTACAACTTCTAAGCAATGTTTTCTTGGTTTTAACCTGTTTTGGGACAAAATGGGTATAAGTGGCTTTTAAACTCCCCACATCTATCTCAAACTCCTATAATTAGTTAGTTGCATTGGATAAAGACACATTTTAACCCCAGAAACACTAACATAGCTGTTTACAGCTTCTAAGCAATGTTTTCTTGGTTTTAGCCTGTTTTGGGACAAAATGGGTATAAGTGGCTTTTAAACTCTCCACATCTATCTCAAACTCTTATAACTAGTCATTTGCATTGGATTAAGACATATTTTAACCCCAGAAACATTAACATAGCTGTTTACAGCTTCTAAACAATGTTTTCTTGGTTTTAGCCTATTTTGGGACAAAATGGGAACAAGTGGCTTTTAAACACTCCACATCAATCTCAAACTCTTATAATTTGTTAGTTGCATTGGATTAAGACACATTTTAACCCCAGAAACACTAACATAGCTGTTTACAGCTTCTAAGTAATGTTTTCTTGGTTTTAGCCTCTTTGGGACAAAATGAGTATAAGTGGCTTTTAAACTCTCCACATCAATCCCAAATTCTTATAATTAGTTAGTTTCATTGAATTAAGACACACTTTAACCCCAAAAACACTAACATAGCTGTTTACAGCTTCTGAACAAGGTTTTCCTTGTTTTAGCCTGTTTTGGGACAAAATGGGTATTAGTGGCTTTTAAACTCTCCACATCTATCTCAAACTCTTATAACTAGTCAGTTGCATTGGACTAAGACACATTTTAACCCCAGAAACACTAACATAGCTGTTTACAGCTTCTAAGCAATGTTTTCTTGGTTTTAGCCTGTTTTGGGACAAAATGGGTATAAGTGGCTTTTAAACTCTCCACATATATCTCAAACTCCTATAATTAATTAGTTGCATTGGATTAAGACACATTTTAACCCCAGAAACACTACCAAAGCTGTTTAGTGCTTCTAAGCAAGTTTTCTTGGTTTTAGCCTGTTTTGGGACAAAATGGGTATAAGTGGCTTTTAAAGTCTCCACATCTATCACAAACTCTTATAACTAGTCAGTTGCATTGGATTAAGACACATTTCAACCCCAGAAACACTAACATAGCTGTTTACAGCTTCTAAGCAATGTTTTCTTGGTTTTAGCCTATTTTGGGACAAAATGGGTATAAGTGGCTTTTAAACTCTCCACATCTATCTCAGACTCTTATAACTAGTCAGTTGCATTGGATTAAGACACATTTTAACCCCAGAAACACTAACATAGCTGTTTACAGCTTCTAAGTAATGTTTTCTTGGTTTTAGCCTGTTTTGGGACAAAATGGGTATAAGTGGCTTTTAAACTCTCCACATCAATCTCAAACTCTTATAATTACTTAGTTGCATTGGATTAAGACACATTTTAACCCCATAAACACTACCAAAGCTGTTTAGTGCTTCTAAGCAAGTTTTCTTGGTTTTAGCCTGTTTTGGGACAAAATGGGTATAAGTGGCTTTTAATGTCTCCACATCTATCACAAACTCTTATAACTAGTCAGTTGCATTGGCTTAAGACACATTTCAACCCTAGAAACACTAACATAGCTGTTTACAGCTTCTAAGCAATGTTTTCTTGGTTTTAGCCTATTTTGGGACAAAATGGGTATAAGTGGCTTTTAAACTCTCCACATCTATGTTAAAGTCTTATAATTAGTTAGTTTCAATGGATTAAGGCACATTTTAACCCCAGAAACACTAACATAGCTGCTTACAGCTTCTAAACAATGTTTTCTTGGTTTTAGCCTATTTTGGGACAAAATGGGCATAAGTGGCTTTTAAACACTCCACATCAATCTCAAACTCTTATAATTAGTTAGTTGCATTGGATTAGGACACATTTTAACCCCATAAACACTAACATAGCTGTTTACAGCTTCTAAGCAATGTTTTCTTGGTTTTATCCTGTTTTGGGACAATATGGGTATAAGTGGCTTTTAAACTCTCCACATCAATCTCAAACTCTTATAATTAGTTAGTTGCATTGAATTCAGACACATTTTAACCCCAGAAACACTAACATAGCTGTTTACAGCTTCTAAACAATGTTTTCCTTGTTTTAGCCTGTTTTAGGACAAAATGGGTATAAGTGGCTTTTAAACTCTCCATATCTATCTTAAAGTCTTATAATTAGTTAGTTTCAATGGATTAAGTCATATTTTAACCCTAGAAACATTAACATAGCTGTTTACAGCTTCTAAACAATGTTTTCTTGGTTTTAGCCTGTTTTGGGACAAAATGGGTATAACTGGCTTTTAAACACTCCACATCAATCTCAAACTCTTATAATTAGTTAGTTGCATTGGATTAAGACACATTATAACCCCATAAACACTAACATAGCTGTTTACAGCTTCTAAGTAATGTTTTCTTGGTTTTAGCCTGTTTTGGGACAAAATGGGTATAAATGGCTTTTAAACTCTTCACATCTATCTCAAACTCCTATAATTAGTTAGTTGCATTGGATTAAGACACATTTTAATCCTAGAAACACTAACAAAGCTGTTTAGTGCTTTTAAGCAATGTTTTCTTGGTTTTAGCCTTTTTGGGACAAAATGGGTATAAGTGGCTTTTAAACTCTCCACATCTATCTCAGACTCTTATAACTAGTCAGTTGCATTGGATTAAGACACATTTTAACCCCAGAAACACTAACATAGCTGTTTACAGCTTCTAAGTAATGTTTTCTTGGTTTTAGCCTGTTTTGGGACAAAATGGGTATAAGTGGCTTTTAAACTCTCCACATCAATCTCAAACTCTTATAATTACTTAGTTGCATTGGATTAAGACACATTTTAACCCCATAAACACTACCAAAGCTGTTTAGTGCTTCTAAGCAAGTTTTCTTGGTTTTAGCCTGTTTTGGGACAAAATGGGTATAAGTGGCTTTTAATGTCTCCACATCTATCACAAACTCTTATAACTAGTCAGTTGCATTGGCTTAAGACACATTTCAACCCTAGAAACACTAACATAGCTGTTTACAGCTTCTAAGCAATGTTTTCTTGGTTTTAGCCTATTTTGGGACAAAATGGGTATAAGTGGCTTTTAAACTCTCCACATCTATGTTAAAGTCTTATAATTAGTTAGTTTCAATGGATTAAGGCACATTTTAACCCCAGAAACACTAACATAGCTGCTTACAGCTTCTAAACAATGTTTTCTTGGTTTTAGCCTATTTTGGGACAAAATGGGCATAAGTGGCTTTTAAACACTCCACATCAATCTCAAACTCTTATAATTAGTTAGTTGCATTGGATTAGGACACATTTTAACCCCATAAACACTAACATAGCTGTTTACAGCTTCTAAGCAATGTTTTCTTGGTTTTATCCTGTTTTGGGACAATATGGGTATAAGTGGCTTTTAAACTCTCCACATCAATCTCAAACTCTTATAATTAGTTAGTTGCATTGAATTCAGACACATTTTAACCCCAGAAACACTAACATAGCTGTTTACAGCTTCTAAACAATGTTTTCCTTGTTTTAGCCTGTTTTAGGACAAAATGGGTATAAGTGGCTTTTAAACTCTCCATATCTATCTTAAAGTCTTATAATTAGTTAGTTTCAATGGATTAAGTCATATTTTAACCCTAGAAACATTAACATAGCTGTTTACAGCTTCTAAACAATGTTTTCTTGGTTTTAGCCTGTTTTGGGACAAAATGGGTATAACTGGCTTTTAAACACTCCACATCAATCTCAAACTCTTATAATTAGTTAGTTGCATTGGATTAAGACACATTATAACCCCATAAACACTAACATAGCTGTTTACAGCTTCTAAGTAATGTTTTCTTGGTTTTAGCCTGTTTTGGGACAAAATGGGTATAAATGGCTTTTAAACTCTTCACATCTATCTCAAACTCCTATAATTAGTTAGTTGCATTGGATTAAGACACATTTTAATCCTAGAAACACTAACAAAGCTGTTTAGTGCTTTTAAGCAATGTTTTCTTGGTTTTAGCCTTTTTGGGACAAAATGGGTATAAGTGGCTTTTAGACTCTCCACATCTATCTCAAACTCTTATAATTAGTCAGTTGCATTGGATTAAGACACATTTTAACCCCAGAAACACTAACATAGCTTGTTTACAGCTTCTAAGCAATGTTTTCTTGGTTTTAGCCTATTTTGGGACAAAATGGGTATAAGTGGCTTTTAAACTCTCCACATCTATCTCAAACTCCTATAATTAGTTAGTTGCATTGGATTAAGACACATTTTAACCCCAGAAACACTAACATAGCTGTTTACA
Organism: Camelina sativa; assembly: GCF_030686135.1. NCBI lineage: Eukaryota > Viridiplantae > Streptophyta > Magnoliopsida > Brassicales > Brassicaceae > Camelina > Camelina sativa. The sequence goes on along the minus strand of NC_141894.1, from coordinate 17,799,765 downwards.
GCTTCTAAGTAATGTTTTCTTGGTTTTAGCCTGTTTGGAACAAAATGAGTATAAGTGGCTTTTAAACTCTCCACATCAATCCCAAATTCTTATAATTAGTTAGTTGCATTGAATTAAGACACACTTTAACCCCAGAAACACTAACATAGCTGTTTACAGCTTCTGAACAAGGTTTTCCTTGTTTTAGCCTGTTTTGGGACAAAATGGGTATTAGTGGCTTTTAAACTCTCCACATCTATCTCAAACTCTTATACCTAGTCAGTTGCATTGGACTAAGACACATTTTAACCCCAGAAACACTAACATAGCTGTTTACAGCTTCTAAGCAATGTTTTCTTGGTTTTAGCCTGTTTTGGGACAAAATGGGTATAAGTGGCTTTTAAACTCTCCACATCTATCTCAAACTCCTATAATTAATTAGTTGCATTGGATTAAGACACATTTTAACCCCAGAAACACTACCAAAGCTGTTTAGTGCTTCTAAGCAAGTTTTCTTGGTTTTAGCCTGTTTTGGGACAAAATGGGTATAAGTGGCTTTTAAAGTCTCCACATCTATCACAAACTCTTATAACTAGTCAGTTGCATTGGATTAAGATACATTTCAACCCCAGAAACACTAACATAGCTGTTTACAGCATCTAAGCAATGTTTTCTTGGTTTTAGCCTATTTTGGGACAAAATGGGTATAAGTGGCTTTTAAACTCTCCACATCTATCTCAGACTCTTATAACTAGTCAGTTGCATTGGATTAAGACACATTTTAACCCCAGAAACACTAACATAGCTGTTTACAGCTTCTAAGTAATGTTTTCTTGGTTTTAGCCTGTTTTGGGACAAAATGGGTATAAGTGGCTTTTAAACTCTCCACATCAATCTCAAACTCTTATAATTACTTAGTTGCATTGGATTAAGACACATTTTAACCCCATAAACACTAATATAGCTGTTTACAGCTTCTAAGCAATGTTTTCTTGGTTTTAGCCTGTTTTGGGACAAAATGGGTATAAGTGGCTTTTAAACTCTCCACATCTATCTTAAAGTCTTATAATTAGCTAGTTTCAATGGATTAAGACACATTTTAACCCCAGAAACACTAACATAGCTGTTTACAACTTCTAAGCAATGTTTTCTTGGTTTTAGCCTGTTTTGGGAAAAAATGGGTATAAGTGGCTTTTAAACTCTTCACATCTATCTCAAACTCCTATAATTAGTTAGTTGCATTGGATTAAGACACATTTTAACCCCAGAAACACTAACATAACTGTTTACAGCTTCTAAGCAATGTTTTCTTGGTTTTAGCCTGTTTTGGGACAAAATGGGTATAAGTGGCTTTTAAACTCTCCACATCTATCTCAAACTCCTATAATTAGTTAGTTGCATTGGATTAAGACACATTTTAACCCCAGAAACACTAACATAGCTGTTTACAACTTCTAAGCAATGTTTTCTTGGTTTTAGCCTGTTTTGGGACAAAATGGGTATAAGTGGCTTTTAAACTCTCCACATCTATCTCAAACTCCTATAATTAGTTAGTTGCATTGGATAAAGACACATTTTAACCCCAGAAACACTAACATAGCTGTTTACAGCTTCTAAGCAATGTTTTCTTGGTTTTAGCCTGTTTTGGGACAAAATGGGTATAAGTGGCTTTTAAACTCTCCACATCTATCTCAAACTCTTATAACTAGTCATTTGCATTGGATTAAGACATATTTTAACCCCAGAAACATTAACATAGCTGTTTACAGCTTCTAAACAATGTTTTCTTGGTTTTAGCCTGTTTTGGGACAAAATGGGTACAAGTGGCTTTTAAACACTCCACATCAATCTCAAACTCTTATAATTTGTTAGTTGCATTGGATTAAGACACATTTTAATCCCATAAACACTAACATAGCTGTTTACAGCTTCTAAGCAATGTTTTCTTGGTTTTAGCCTGTTTTGGGACAAAATGGGTATAAGTGGCTTTTAAACTCTCCACATCTATCTTAAAGTCTTATAATTAGTTAGTTTCAATGGATTAAGACACATTTTAACCCCAGAAACACTAACATAGCTGTTTACAGCTTCTAAGCAATGTTTTCTTGGTTTTTGCCTGTTTTGGGACAAAATGGGTATAAGTGGCTTTTAAACTCTCCACATCAATCTCAAAGTCTTATAATTACTTAGTTGCATTGGATTAAGACACATTTTAACCCCATAAACACTAACATAGCTGTTTACAGCTTCTAAGCAATGTTTTCTTGGTTTTAGCCTGTTTTGGGACAAAATGGGTATAAGTGGCTTTTAAACTCTCCACTTCTATCTTAAAGTCTTATAATTAGTTAGTTTCAATGGATTAAGTCACATTTTAACCCCAGAAACACTAACATAGCTGTTTACACCTTCTAAGCAATGTTTTTTTGGTTTTAGCATGTTTTGGGACAAAATGGGTATTAGTGGCTTTTAAACTCTCCACATCTATCTCAAACTCCTATAATTAGTTAGTTGCATTGGATTAAGACACATTTTAACCCCAGAAACACTAACATAACTGTTTACAGCTTCTCAGCAATGTTTTCTTGGTTTTAGCCTGTTTTGGGACAAAATAGGTATAAGTGGCTTTTAAACTTTCCACATCTATCTCAAACTCCTATAATTAGTTAGTTGCATTGGATTAAGACACATTTTAACCCCAGAAACACTAACATAGCTGTTTACACCTTCTAAGCAATGTTTTTTTGGTTTTAGCATGTTTTGGGACAAAATGGGTATTAGTGGCTTTTAAACTCTCCACATCTATCTCAAACTCCTATAATTAGTTAGTTGCATTGGATTAAGACACATTTTAACCCCAGAAACACTAACATAACTGTTTACAGCTTCTAAGCAATTTTTTCTTGGTTTTAGCCTATTTTGGGACAAAATGGGTATAAGTGGCTTTTAAACTCTCCACATCTATCTCAGACTCTTAAAACTAGTCAGTTGCATTGGATTAAGACACATTTTAACCCCAGAAACACTAACATAGCTGTTTACAGCTTCTAAGTAAAGTTTTCTTGGTTTTAGCCTGTTTTGGGACAAAATGGGTATAAGTGGCTTTTAAACTCTCCACATCAATCTCAAACTCTTATAATTACTTAGTTGCATTGGATTAAGACACATTTAAACCCCATAAACACTAACATAGCTGTTTACAGCTTCTAAGCAATGTTTTCTTGGTTTTAGCCTGTTTTGGGACAAAATGGGTATAAGTGGCTTTTAAACTCTCCACATCTATCTTAAAGTCTTATAATTAGTTAGTTTCAATGGATTAAGACACATTTTAACCCCAGAAACACTAACATAGCTGTTTACAGCTTCTAAGCAATGTTTTCTTGGTTTTTGCCTGTTTTGCGACAAAATGGGTATAAGTGGCTTTTAAACTCTCCACATCAATCTCAAAGTCTTATAATTACTTAGTTGCATTGGATTAAGACACATTTTAACCCCATAAACATTAACATAGCTGTTTACAGCTTCTAAGCAATGTTTTCTTGGTTTTAGCCTATTTTGGGACAAAATGGGTATAAGTGGCTTTTAAACTCTCCACTTCTATCTTAAAGTCTTATAATTAGTTAGTTTCAATGGATTAAGTCACATTTTAACCCCAGAAACACTAACATAGCTGTTTACACCTTCTAAGCAATGTTTTTTTGGTTTTAGCATGTTTTGGGACAAAATGGGTATTAGTGGCTTTTAAACTCTCCACATCTATCTCAAACTCCTATAATTAGTTAGTTGCATTGGATTAAGACACATTTTAACCCCAGAAACACTAACATAACTGTTTACAGCTTCTCAGCAATGTTTTCTTGGTTTTAGCCTGTTTTGGGTCAAAATAGGTATAAGTGGCTTTTAAACTCTCCACATCTATCTCAAACTCCTATAATTAGTTAGTTGCATTGGATTAAGACACATTTTAACCCCATAAACACTAACATAGCTGTTTACACCTTCTAAGCAATGTGTTTTTGGTTTTAGCATGTTTTGGGACAAAATGGGTATTAGTGGCTTTTAAACTCTCCACATCTATCTCAAACTCCTATAATTAGTTAGTTGCATTGGATTAAGACACATTTTAACCCCAGAAACACTAACATAACTGTTTACAGCTTCTAAGCAATGTTTTCTTGGTTTTAGCCTGTTTTGGGACAAAAAGGGTATAAGTGGCTTTTAAACTCTCCACATCTATCTCAGACTCTTATAACTAGTCAGTTGCATTGGATTAAGACACATTTTAACCCCAGAAACACTAACATAGCTGTTTACAGCTTCTAAGTAAAGTTTTCTTGGTTTTAGCCTGTTTTGGGACAAAATGGGTATAAGTGGCTTTTAAACTCTCCATATCAATCTCAAACTCTTATAATTACTTAGTTGCATTGGATTAAGACACATTTAAACCCCATAAACACTAACATAGCTGTTTACAGCTTCTAAGCAATGCTTTCTTGGTTTTAGCCTGTTTTGGGACAAAATGGGTATAAGTGGCTTTTAAACTCTCCACATCTATCTGAAAGTCTTATAATTAGTTAGTTTCAATGGATTAAGACACATTTTAACCCCAGAAACACTAACATAGCTGTTTACAGCTTCTAAGCAATGTTTTCTTGGTCTTTGCCTGTTTTGCGACAAAATGGGTATAAGTGGCTTTTAAACTCTCCACATCAATCTCAAAGTCTTATAATTACTTAGTTGCATTGGATTTAGACACATTTTAACCCCAGAAACACTAACATAGCTGTTTACAACTTCTAAGTAAAGTTTTCTTGGTTTTAGCCTGTTTTGGGACAAAATGGGTATAAGTGGCTTTTAAACTCTCCACATCAATCTCAAACTCTTATAATTACTTAGTTGCATTGGATTAAGACACATTTTAACCCCATAAACACTAACATAGCTGTTTACAGCTTCTAAGCAATGTTTTCTTGGTTTTAGCCTGTTTTGGGACAAAATGGGTATAAGTGGCTTTTAAACTCTCCACATCTATCTTAAAGTCTTATAATTAGCTAGTTTCAATGGATTAAGACACATTTTAACCCCAGAAACACTAACATAGCTGTTTACAGCTTCTAAGCAATGTTTTCTTGGTTTTAGCCTGTTTTGGGACAAAATGGGTATAAGTGGCTTTTAAACTCTCCACATCTATCTCAAACTCCTATAATTAGTTAGTTGCATTGGATTAAGACACATTTTAACCCCAGAAACACTAACATAACTGTTTACAGCTTCTAAGCAATGTTTTCTTGGTTTTAGCCTGTTTTGGGACAAAATGGGTATAAGTGGCTTTTAAACTCTCCACATCTATCTCAAACTCCTATAATTAGTTAGTTGCATTGGATTAAGACACATTTTAACCCCAGAAACACTAACATAGCTGTTTACAACTTCTAAGCAATGTTTTCTTGGTTTTAACCTGTTTTGGGACAAAATGGGTATAAGTGGCTTTTAAACTCTCCACATCTATCTCAAACTCCTATAATTAGTTAGTTGCATTGGATAAAGACACATTTTAACCCCAGAAACACTAACATAGCTGTTTACAGCTTCTAAGCAATGTTTTCTTGGTTTTAGCCTGTTTTGGGACAAAATGGGTATAAGTGGCTTTTAAACTCTCCACATCTATCTCAAACTCTTATAACTAGTCATTTGCATTGGATTAAGACATATTTTAACCCCAGAAACATTAACATAGCTGTTTACAGCTTCTAAACAATGTTTTCTTGGTTTTAGCCTGTTTTGGGACAAAATGGGTACAAGTGGCTTTTAAACACTCCACATCAATCTCATACTCTTATAATTTGTTAGTTGCATTGGATTAAGACACATTTTAATCCCATAAACACTAACATAGCTGTTTACAGCTTCTAAGCAATGTTTTCTTGGTTTTAGCCTGTTTTGGGACAAAATGGGTATAAGTGGCTTTTAAACTCTTCACATCTATCTTAAAGTCTTATAATTAGTTAGTTTCAATGGATTAAGACACAATTTAACCCCAGAAACACTAACATAGCTGTTTACAGCTTCTAAGCAATGTTTTCTTGGTTTTTGCCTGTTTTGGGACAAAATGGGTATAAGTGGCTTTTAAACTCTCCACATCAATCTCAAAGTCTTATAATTACTTAGTTGCATTGGATTAAGACACATTTTAACCCCATAAAAACTAACATAGCTGTTTACAGCTTCTAAGCAATGTTTTCTTGGTTTTAGCCTGTTTTGGGACAAAATGGGTATAAGTGGCTTTTAAACTCTCCACTTCTATCTTAAAGTCTTATAATTAGTTAGTTTCAATGGATTAAGACACATTTTAACCCCAGAAACACTAACATAGCTGTTTACACCTTCTAAGCAATGTTTTTTTGGTTTTAGCATGTTTTGGGACAAAATGGGTATTAGTGGCTTTTAAACTCTCCACATCTATCTCAAACTCCTATAACTAGTCAGTTGCATTGGATTAAGACACATTTTAACCCCAGAAACACTAACATAGCTGTTTACAGCTTCTAAGTAATGTTTTCTTGGTTTTAGCCTGTTTTGGGACAAAATGGGTATAAGTGGCTTTTAAACTCTCCACATCAATCTCAAACTCTTATAATTACTTAGTTGCATTGGATTAAGACACATTTTAACCCCATAAACATTAACATAGCTGTTTACAGCTTCTAAGCAATGTTTTCTTGGTTTTAGCCTGTTTTGGGACAAAATGGGTATAAGTGGCTTTTAAACTCTCCACATCTATCTTAAAGTCTTATAATTAGCTAGTTTCAATGGATTAAGACACATTTTAACCCCAGAAACACTAACATAGCTGTTTACAGCTTCTAAGCAATGTTTTCTTGGTTTTAGCCTGTTTTGGGACAAAATGGGTATAAGTGGCTTTTAAACTCTCCACATCTATCTTAAAGTCTTATAATTAGCTAGTTTCAATGGATTAAGACATATTTTAACCCCAGAAACACTAACATAGCTGTTTACAGCTTCTATGCAATGTTTTCTTGGTTTTAGCCTGTTTTGGGACAAAATGGGTATAAGTGGCTTTTAAACTCTCCACATCTATCTCAAACTCCTATAATTAGTTAGTTGCATTGGATTAAGACACATTTTAACCCCAGAAACACTAACATAACTGTTTACAGCTTCTAAGCAATGTTTTCTTGGTTTTAGCCTGTTTTGGGACAAAATGGGTATAAGTGGCTTTTAAACTCTCCACATCTATCTCAAACTCCTATAATTAGTTAGTTGCATTGGATTAAGACACATTTTAACCCCAGAAACACTAACATAGCTGTTTACAACTTCTAAGCAATGTTTTCTTGGTTTTAACCTGTTTTGGGACAAAATGGGTATAAGTGGCTTTTAAACTCTCCACATCTATCTCAAACTCCTATAATTAGTTAGTTGCATTGGATAAAGACACATTTTAACCCCAGAAACACTAACATAGCTGTTTACAGCTTCTAAGCAATGTTTTCTTGGTTTTAGCTTGTTTTGGGACAAAATGGGTATAAGTGGCTTTTAAACTCTCCACATCTATCTCAAACTCTTATAACTAGTCATTTGCATTGGATTAAGACATATTTTAACCCCAGAAACATTAACATAGCTGTTTACAGCTTCTAAACAATGTTTTCTTGGTTTTAGCCTGTTTTGGGACAAAATGGGTACAAGTGGCTTTTAAACACTCCACATCAATCTCAAACTCTTATAATTTGTTAGTTGCATTGGATTAAGACACATTTTAATCCCATAAACACTAACATAGCTGTTTACAGCTTCTAAGCAATGTTTTCTTGGTTTTAGCCTGTTTTGGGACAAAATGGGTATAAGTGGCTTTTAAACTCTTCACATCTATCTTAAAGTCTTATAATTAGTTAGTTTCAATGGATTAAGACACAATTTAACCCCAGAAACACTAACATAGCTGTTTACAGCTTCTAAGCAATGTTTTCTTGGTTTTTGCCTGTTTTGGGACAAAATGGGTATAAGTGGCTTTTAAACTCTCCACATCAATCTCAAAGTCTTATAATTACTTAGTTGCATTGGATTAAGACACATTTTAACCCCATAAAAACTAACATAGCTGTTTACAGCTTCTAAGCAATGTTTTCTTGGTTTTAGCCTGTTTTGGGACAAAATGGGTATAAGTGGCTTTTAAACTCTCCACTTCTATCTTAAAGTCTTATAATTAGTTAGTTTCAATGGATTAAGACACATTTTAACCCCAGAAACACTAACATAGCTGTTTACACCTTCTAAGCAATGTTTTTTTGGTTTTAGCATGTTTTGGGACAAAATGGGTATTAGTGGCTTTTAAACTCTCCACATCTATCTCAAACTCCTATAACTAGTCAGTTGCATTGGATTAAGACACATTTTAACCCCAGAAACACTAACATAGCTGTTTACAGCTTCTAAGTAATGTTTTCTTGGTTTTAGCCTGTTTTGGGACAAAATGGGTATAAGTGGCTTTTAAACTCTCCACATCAATCTCAAACTCTTATAATTACTTAGTTGCATTGGATTAAGACACATTTTAACCCCATAAACATTAACATAGCTGTTTACAGCTTCTAAGCAATGTTTTCTTGGTTTTAGCCTGTTTTGGGACAAAATGGGTATAAGTGGCTTTTAAACTCTCCACATCTATCTTAAAGTCTTATAATTAGCTAGTTTCAATGGATTAAGACACATTTTAACCCTAGAAACACTAACATAGCTGTTTACAGCTTCTAAGCAATGTTTTCTTGGTTTTAGCCTCTTTTGGGACAAAATGGGTATAAGTGGCTTTTAAACTCTCCACATCTATCTCAAACTCCTATAATTAGTTAGTTGCACTGGATTAAGACACATTTTAACCCCAGAAACACTAACATAACTGTTTACAGCTTCTAAGCAATGTTTTCTTGGTTTTAGCCTGTTTTGGGACAAAATGGGTATAAGTGGCTTTTAAACTCTCCACATCTATCTCAAACTCCTATAATTAGTTAGTTGCATTGGATTAAGACACATTTTAACCCCAGAAACACTAACATAGCTGTTTACAACTTCTAAGCAATGTTTTCTTGGTTTTAGCCTGTTTTGGGACAAAATGGGTATAAGTGGCTTTTAAACTCTCCACATCTATCTCAAACTCCTATTATTAGTTAGTTGCATTGGATAAAGACACATTTTAACCCCAGAAACACTAACATAGCTGTTTACAGTTTCTAAGCAATGTTTTCTTGGTTTTAGCCTGTTTTGGGACAAAATGGGTATAAGTGGCTTTTAAACTCTCCACATCTATCTCAAACTCTTATAACTAGTCATTTGCATTGGATTAAGACATATTTTAACCCCAGAAACATTAACATAGCTGTTTACAGCTTCTAAACAATGTTTTCCTGGTTTTAGCCTGTTTTGGGACAAAATGGGTACAAGTGGCTTTTAAACACTCCACATCAATCTCAAACTCTTATAATTTGTTAGTTGCATTGGATTAAGACACATTTTAATCCCATAAACACTAACATAGCTGTTTACAGCTTCTAAGCAATGTTTTCTTGGTTTTAGCCTGTTTTGGGACAAAATGGGTATAAGTGGCTTTTAAACTCTTCACATCTATCTTAAAGTCTTATAATTAGTTAGTTTCAATGGATTAAGACACAATTTAACCCCAGAAACACTAACATAGCTGTTTACAGCTTCTAAGCAATGTTTTCTTGGTTTTTGCCTGTTTTGGGACAAAATGGGTATAAGTGGCTTTTAAACTCTCCACATCAATCTCAAAGTCTTATAATTACTTAGTTGCATTGGATTAAGACACATTTTAACCCCATAAAAACTAACATAGCTGTTTACAGCTTCTAAGCAATGTTTTCTTGGTTTTAGCCTGTTTTGGGACAAAATGGGTATAAGTGGCTTTTAAACTCTCCACTTCTATCTTAAAGTCTTATAATTAGTTAGTTTCAATGGATTAAGACACATTTTAACCCCAGAAACACTAACATAGCTGTTTACACCTTCTAAGCAATGTTTTTTTGGTTTTAGCATGTTTTGGGACAAAATGGGTATTAGTGGCTTTTAAACTCTCCACATCTATCTCAAACTCCTATAACTAGTCAGTTGCATTGGATTAAGACACATTTTAACCCCAGAAACACTAACATAGCTGTTTACAGCTTCTAAGTAATGTTTTCTTGGTTTTAGCCTGTTTTGGGACAAAATGGGTATAAGTGGCTTTTAAACTCTCCACATCAATCTCAAACTCTTATAATTACTTAGTTGCATTGGATTAAGACACATTTTAACCCCATAAACATTAACATAGCTGTTTACAGCTTCTAAGCAATGTTTTCTTGGTTTTAGCCTGTTTTGGGACAAAATGGGTATAAGTGGCTTTTAAACTCTCCACATCTATCTTAAAGTCTTATAATTAGCTAGTTTCAATGGATTAAGACACATTTTAACCCTAGAAACACTAACATAGCTGTTTACAGCTTCTAAGCAATGTTTTCTTGGTTTTAGCCTCTTTTGGGACAAAATGGGTATAAGTGGCTTTTAAACTCTCCACATCTATCTCAAACTCCTATAATTAGTTAGTTGCACTGGATTAAGACACATTTTAACCCCAGAAACACTAACATAACTGTTTACAGCTTCTAAGCAATGTTTTCTTGGTTTTAGCCTGTTTTGGGACAAAATGGGTATAAGTGGCTTTTAAACTCTCCACATCTATCTCAAACTCCTATAATTAGTTAGTTGCATTGGATTAAGACACATTTTAACCCCAGAAACACTAACATAGCTGTTTACAACTTCTAAGCAATGTTTTCTTGGTTTTAGCCTGTTTTGGGACAAAATGGGTATAAGTGGCTTTTAAACTCTCCACATCTATCTCAAACTCCTATTATTAGTTAGTTGCATTGGATAAAGACACATTTTAACCCCAGAAACACTAACATAGCTGTTTACAGTTTCTAAGCAATGTTTTCTTGGTTTTAGCCTGTTTTGGGACAAAATGGGTATAAGTGGCTTTTAAACTCTCCACATCTATCTCAAACTCTTATAACTAGTCATTTGCATTGGATTAAGACATATTTTAACCCCAGAAACATTAACATAGCTGTTTACAGCTTCTAAACAATGTTTTCCTGGTTTTAGCCTGTTTTGGGACAAAATGGGTACAAGTGGCTTTTAAACACTCCACATCAATCTCAAACTCTTATAATTTGTTAGTTGCATTGGATTAAGACACATTTTAATCCCATAAACACTAACATAGCTGTTTACAGCTTCTAAGCAATGTTTTCTTGGTTTTAGCCTGTTTTGGGACAAAATGGGTATAAGTGGCTTTTAAACTCTCCACATCTATCTTAAAGTCTTATAATTAGTTAGTTTCAATGGATTAAGACACATTTTAACCCCAGAAACACTAACATAGCTGTTTACAGCTTCTAAACAATGTTTTCTTGGTTTTTGCCTGTTTTGGGACAAAATGGGTATAAGTGGCTTTTAAACTCTCCACATCAATCTCAAAGTCTTATAATTACTTAGTTGCATTGGATTAAGACACATTTTAACCCCATAAACACTAACATAGCTGTTTACAGCTTCTAAGCAATTTTTTCTTGGTTTTAGCCTGTTTTGGGACAAAATGGGTATAAGTGGCTTTTAAACTCTCCACTTCTATCTTAAAGTCTTATAATTAGTTAGTTTCCATGGATTAAGACACATTTTAACCCCAGAAACACTAACATAGCTGTTTACACCTTCTAAGCAATGTTTTTTTGGTTTTAGCATGTTTTGGGACAAAATGGGTATTAGTGGCTTTTAAACTCTCCACATCTATCTCAAACTCCTATAATTAGTTAGTTGCACTGGATTAAGACACATTTTAACCCCAGAAACACTAACATAACTGTTTACAGCTTCTAAGCAATGTTTTCTTGGTTTTAGCCTGTTTTGGGACAAAATGGGTATAAGTGGCTTTTAAACTCTCCACATCTATCTCAAACTCCTATAATTAGTTAGTTGCATTGGATTAAGACACATTTTAACCCCAGAAACACTAACATAGCTGTTTACAACTTCTAAGCAATGTTTTCTTGGTTTTAGCCTGTTTTGGGACAAAATGGGTATAAGTGGCTTTTAAACTCTCCACATCTATCTCAAACTCCTATAATTAGTTAGTTGCATTGGATAAAGACACATTTTAACCCCAGAAACACTAACATAGCTGTTTACAGCTTCTAAGCAATGTTTTCTTGGTTTTAGCCTGTTTTGGGACAAAATGGGTATAAGTGGCTTTTAAACTCTCCACATCTATCTCAAACTCTAATAACTAGTCATTTGCATTGGATTAAGACATATTTTAACCCCAGAAACATTAACATAGCTGTTTACAGCTTCTAAACAATGTTTTCCTGGTTTTAGCCTGTTTTGGGACAAAATGGGTACAAGTGGCTTTTAAACACTCCACATCAATCTCAAACTCTTATAATTTGTTAGTTGCATTGGATTAAGACACATTTTAATCCCATAAACACTAACATAGCTGTTTACTGCTTCTAAGCAATGTTTTCTTGGTTTTAGCCTGTTTTGGGACAAAATGGGTATAAGTGGCTTTTAAACTCTCCACATCTATCTTAAAGTCTTATAATTAGTTAGTTTCAATGGATTAAGACACATTTTGACCCAGAAACACTAACATAGCTGTTTACAGCTTCTAAACAATGTTTTCTTGGTTTTTGCCTGTTTTGGGACAAAATGGGTATAAGTGGCTTTTAAACTCTCCACATCAATCTCAAAGTCTTATAATTACTTAGTTGCATTGGATTAAGACACATTTTAACCCCATAAACACTAACATAGCTGTTTACAGCTTCTAAGCAATTTTTTCTTGGTTTTAGCCTGTTTTGGGACAAAATGGGTATAAGTGGCTTTTAAACTCTCCACTTCTATCTTAAAGTCTTATAATTAGTTAGTTTCCATGGATTAAGACACATTTTAACCCCAGAAACACTAACATAGCTGTTTACACCTTCTAAGCAATGTTTTTTTGGTTGTAGCATGTTTTGGGACAAAATGGGTATTAGTGTAAGACTTTGTAGAATAAAGAAGAGAATCAAGAGATTGATGAGAGATATCGGTAGACAAAGAGAATGAGGAAGAAGAAAAGATTAGGTTATTGTTCCATAAGAATATCGGTTACAATGTAGGCTAATGCCTATTTATATCATGAGAAACTCTAGGGCTACACCCTTTACAAACCGCACAGCTAAGTGATAGGGACAGGAAGAGAGAAGAGACTAATCCCAAGGTTGATAGCGACCCGTCTTAGTCTCCTTAAACCAAACATCACCCGTGACTCTTCTTGCTCCACTTGCGCTTTCCCTCCAACGGCTATCTTGGGAATTCTAGAGTCTTCTAATGGGCTTAGGATGAGCAGGCCTCCTCTCCATTCCTTATCACTAGAAGACTCGGCCATTTCACCACACTTGTACGGACAGCCCATATTCAATACTCGTACGGACGGCCATGGCTGCCTTAGGCTTATTCTTTTGATCAATACTCCCCCTCAAGCTTAGCCTAATGAAATGGCTAAGCTTGGAACCCGTGAAGCAGCACCTCATTAAAAACCTTGACTTAGAAAACCTCATGGGACAAAACCAAGTCGAGGGAAAAAGAGTGTGCTGTCCACGGATTAGAGAAGCTTGATCATGGCCGTGTAATGTCTACAAGTCCAAGTTTGCTATAGATGTGATCACAAACCTTGGAGCTTGCAGACTTGGTGAAGATGTCAGCTAGCTGATCTTGACTCCTTGTGTGGCATGGTAACACCACTCCTTCTTCAATCTTCTCTCTCACCTTGTGGCAATCGCTTTCTATGTGCTTGGTCCTCTCATGAAAGACCGAGTTTGTGGCAATGTGGATGGCCGCTTCATTGTCGCAATGCATGGTCATGGGCTGCTTTGTTTCGATGCCTAAGTCCTTGAGTAGACCCTTCAGCCATGTCATCTCGTTAGTGAGCTTCCTCATAGCTCTATACTCGGCCTCGGCGCTAGAGCATGAAACCACCTTTTGTTTCTTAGACCTCCATGTAACCAAGTTGCCTCCAACAAACGTGCAGTACCCAGTGGTGGATCTCCTATCCAGCGTGTCGCCATTGTAATCCGCATCACAATAGCCAACGATTTCGGTGTTGTCATTCTTGCCCATCCAAATACCTTGACCCGGACTGCCCTTGAGATAGCTTAGGATCCTTTCGACTTGACTCCATTGGTACTTGCTTGGTGCCTTCATATGTTGGCTAACCTGATTCACAGCATAGGATATGTCAGGTCGTGTGATAGTAAGGTATATCAGCTTACCTACAAGCCGGCGGTAGCGTGTGACGTCTAAGAATGGCTCGTCCATTGGTTCCTTAGGTCGGCCTTCTTTTGCCCGTAAGCTCTCCCCCTTTCGCTTGAGCTGGTAATCTTCATCAAGGGGCGTAGCAACCGGAGACACACCAAGCTTGCCAGTCTCCTCTAACAAGTCAAGAGTAAACTTGCGTTGTGAGAGGAAGAGTCCTTCCGGTGAGCGACAAATCTCAATACCAAGAAAGTATTTGAGTTCCCCAAGGTCCTTGATGTCAAATACCGACTTGAGAGAGTCCTTGGTGTCCTGAATGGCCGCCTTATCATCACCAGTCACGATGATGTCGTCGACGTATATGAGCACCACCACCCAACCAATAGAGGTGCGACGCGTGAAGAGAGTATGATCAGCCTCCGATCGCGTAAAACCATCAGTCTTGAGAGTGGAGCTTAGTTTGTGGTACCACGCTCGTGGGGACTGCTTAAGGCCATAGATGGCCTTACGTAGCCTCAAGACTTTTCCGGGTGTAACCATGTCTTCAAGGCCGGGAGGAGGCGTCATGTACACTTCTTCATCAAGTTCACCTTGAAGGAAGGCGTTCTTCACATCCATCTGCCATAAGTCCCATGAGAGGTTGACAGCAAGAGACAGCACAACCCGAACCGTATGGAGCTTGGCCACGGGTGCAAAGGTGTCCGTGTAGTCCGCGCCATAGGTTTGGGTGAAGCCACGGGCCACTAACCTGGCTTTATGCCGTTCAATGTCACCATTGCTCAAATACTTTATGGTAAACACCCATTTGGAGCTAACTGCCCGCTTGCCTTGAGGAAGATCCGATTCGTCCCACGTATGATTCCGGATCATGGCGCCAGTTTCATTCTTGACCGCATCTAACCAAACTTGATGTTCCTTAGCTTCATCATATGTCTGCGGGATCCAATTGGCGTCCACTTGGCCGAAGAAAGCTTGGTGATCAGCAGGTAACAGCTCAAGGGAACAAACGGACTGAATGGGATGAGCGACAGCTTGGCTGTTGTAATAGACACGCTTGTTCTTCCAAGTGGAGGGATCTGATCGAGGTCTGGTGCTCCGACGCAGGACTGGTGCCGGAAGTGGATCCACGCTAGGCAACACGGTGGGCGTACCGTCCGTAGGAGCCGTCTCCGTGTTTTCCTCGGTAGAGGCCGCCGCCGGAGCATGCGTGTCCGTTGTAGGGCCAGGGACGGGAACACCGGTTATGGGTAGGCCAGACCCGAGAGATTCACCATCTTGGGCTGAACCATTGTCATTTGCATCTCCTTGGTCAGACCCACCATCGGTAGAAATTTGACTTAGTGTTGGCCGCACGGCACCCGTTGGTGGAGATGGGTTGCCAAGGTGATCAAGAAGGAACCGTAGACTCGAAGCTCGGTCATTAGGTGAGTGAGAGAGATCTTTAAGGCTGTTCCAATCCCTCTTGTCATGGTAGCCCATATGTTCTAGAAACCGGACGTCTCGAGAGACATATAGTCGACTTGTGGCCGGATCATAACATTTGTACCCCTTTTGTGTGGTGGAGTAGCCAATGAACATACACTTTGTACTTTTGGCATCCAGCTTACTCCTTTGTTCTCCTGGTACTAACACAAAACAAACACAGCCGAAAACTCGTAAGTGATCAAGAGATGGTTTAAATTTGTTTAGTACTTCAAATGGAGATAAGTCATGAAGAACTCTAGTTGGTGTTCGGTTGATTAGGTAGCATGCGGTCATCACGGCATCACCCCAATATCGTTTAGGAACACTCGAATGGAACATGATTGCCCGCGCCACTTCCATGAGGTGCCGGTTCTTCCTCTCGGCCACACCATTTTGTTGTGGCGTGTAGGGACAACTAGTTTGATGGAGAATGCCATGCTTGGAGAGATGTTCTTTGAACTTGCAACTTGTGTATTCCCCCCCATTATCAGACCTAAGTACCTTAAGTTTAGCATTGAAGTGATTAGTCACATAATTTTGAAAATTGATAAAGGCATCAAATACTCTATCTTTAGATGGCAACAAGGTAATCCAAGTGTATTTTGATTTTTCATCAATAAAAGTCACAAAATACTTGTTATTATCTCTAGATAGGCATGGTGATGTCCAAACATCTGAGTGAACCAAATCAAAACAATTCTCATAAATAGTAGTTGACTTAGGAAAGATAGACTTGCAATGTTTTCCAAGAATACAAGGTTCACAAGTAGAATTATCAAAAGAAATATTAGGAAACATCAACCCTAAAGCACGTGAATGTGGGTGGCCTAGCCTAGCATGCCACACCATATTCGAATCAACAACAAAACAAGACTTAGTAGAGGATAAATTTGGATCGGTTTTCTCTAGGACATAGAGATCTCCACTCCCTTGCCCTTCTCCAAGAACCTTTCCAGTCTCAATATCCTGAAAATAAACATTGTTAGGACCAAAGATTGCATAACAATTCAAATCATTTGTGGCCCTCTTAACCGATAGTAAATTGGAGGTAAAGGTAGGCATAAAGAAAGCTTTTGAGGTTTTATCAAATAGTTTCAAGTCCCCTATTCCCTTTACTGGTATTTGTTCTCCATTTGCAATAACAACATTTCCTAAGGCCGGTTTTATGTTGTCAATTAAACTAGGGTTACTAATCATATGATGTGAGGCTCCCGAGTCAATAACAAGCGATTTGCTAGGCCTAGAAGTAAAGAAAGAGATACCGGACTCCTTGAGTGAAGCAATGGAGCGGATGAGAGCCTCAAGGTCTGACTTCCTCACCACATCTCCGTAGGCTGCGGTCATGGCCACCTCATCTCCCTGCTTTGATGATCCGGCTCCTTTATCGCTAACCGCTTCCTTTGAGAGGTTGGCTTTGAACTTGGCCGGCTTGAGATGAGGATGGAGAACCCAGCACTTGTCTTTCAGATGACCCCGCTTCTTGCAGTGGTCGCACACCAACAACTTCCTCTCCTCTTGCTTGTACATTCCTTTGTTGGCCGAAGCAAGCTCCCCCTTACCGCTAAACAAGTCAAGGGATCCTTGCTCTTTCTGAATTTGGGAGCAAATATCCTCAAAGGAGGGGAGCTTCTCTGCCCTTAGGATGTGCTTCAAGAGGTCGTTGAAGGACGGGTTCAAGGTAAGTAGGAGTCCGAAGACTTTGTCTTGCTCCTTTCTTTCGTTTAGCACACTTGCCTCAAGTGTACTTGGCCGCAACATGTCAAGCTC
Source organism: Camelina sativa (assembly GCF_030686135.1). Classification (NCBI taxonomy): domain Eukaryota; kingdom Viridiplantae; phylum Streptophyta; class Magnoliopsida; order Brassicales; family Brassicaceae; genus Camelina; species Camelina sativa. Next base: position 17,782,185 of record NC_141894.1, on the reverse strand, counting down.
GGACCATAGTGCACGGAACTTACCAAGATGCTTAGTGAACTCCACATCATCTTGGTTAAGATCATTTATGGCCTTCTTGACCTCAAAGACTCTAGTCATGTTAGAGACATTACCATACACGCCTTTAAGTGTTTCCCACAGTTCCTTGGCCGTCTCGCAATATGAGTAGGCCTCAAGGATAGGCGTGTCCAGAGAGTTTTGGAGAACAGATAGGACAACTTGGTCTTCTTGGAACCATTTGGCCTTCCTCTCGCTCTCTTCCTCCGCTTCCGCCTCGGAAGCGTCCTCTCCTTTGGGGTTTTTCTTTGGGACATAGTCGGACTCGACATGACTCCAAAGGCCACGACCTCCAAGGGCGGTTCTTGTGGTTCTTGTCCACAGCAAGTAGTTTGTCCCCTTTAGGACAACCGGTGAAACAATGGGCTTGGCGTTTTCCATGGTCGGATTTCTATGGACCGATGGGTAAAGCTTTTACCCGGAGAATAAATGGGATGCGAGTAAGAAGAAACGAAGATAAGGAGACTAGAGTGTAGAAATGAGTAGGAGAATGAGATTAGACTGTAGAGAATCGAAGAACTTGCTCTGATACCATGTAAGACTTTGTAGAATAAAGAAGAGAATCAAGAGATTGATGAGAGATATCGGTAGACAAAGAGAATGAGGAAGAAGAAAAGATTAGGTTATTGTTCCATAAGAATATCGGTTACAATGTAGGCTAATGCCTATTTATATCATGAGAAACTCTAGGGCTACACCCTTTACAAACCGCACAGCTAAGTGATAGGGACAGGAAGAGAGAAGAGACTAATCCCAAGGTTGATAGCGACCCGTCTTAGTCTCCTTAAACCAAACATCACCCGTGACTCTTCTTGCTCCACTTGCGCTTTCCCTCCAACGGCTATCTTGGGAATTCTAGAGTCTTCTAATGGGCTTAGGATGAGCAGGCCTCCTCTCCATTCCTTATCACTAGAAGACTCGGCCATTTCACCACACTTGTACGGACAGCCCATATTCAATACTCGTACGGACGGCCATGGCTGCCTTAGGCTTATTCTTTTGATCAATAATTAGTGGCTTTTAAACTCTCCACATCTATCTCAAACTCCTATAATTAGTTAGTTGCATTGAATTAAGACACATTTTAACCCCAGAAACACTAACATAACTGTTTACAGCTTCTCAGCAATGTTTTCTTGGTTTTAGCCTGTTTTGGGACAAAATAGGTATAAGTGGCTTTTAAACTCTCCACATCTATCTCAAACTCCTATAATTAGTTAGTTGCATTGGATTAAGACACATTTTAACCCCAGAAACACTAACATAGCTGTTTACACCATCTAAGCAATGTTTTATTGGTTTTAGCATGTTTTGGGACAAAATGGGTATTAGTGGCTTTTAAACTCTCCAAATCTATCTCAAACTCCTATAATTAGTTAGTTGCATTGGATTAAGACACATTTTAACCCCAGAAACACTAACATAACTGTTTACAGCTTCTCAGCAATGTTTTCTTGGTTTTAGCCTGTTTTGGGACAAAATAGGTATAAGTGGCTTTTAAACTCTCCACATCTATCTCAAACTCCTATAATTAGTTAGTTGCATTGGATTAAGACACATTTTAACCCCAGAAACACTAACATAACTGTTTACAGCTTCTAAGCAATGTTTTCTTGGTTTTAGCCTGTTTTGGGACAAAATGGGTATAAGTGGCTTTTAAACTCTCCACATCTATCTCAAACTCCTATAATTAGTTAGTTGCATTGGATTAAGACACATTTTAACCCCAGAAACAGTAACATAGCTGTTTACAACTTCTAAGCAATGTTTTCTTGGTTTTAGCCTGTTTTGGGACAAAATGGGTAGAAGTGGCTTTTAAACTCTCCACATCTATCTCAAACTCCTATAATTAGTTAGTTGCATTGGATAAAGACACATTTTAACCCCAGAAACACTAACATAGCTGTTTACAGCTTCTAAGCAATGTTTTCTTGGTTTTAGCCTGTTTTGGGACAAAATGGGTACAAGTGGCTTTTAAACTCTCCACATCTATCTAAAACTCTTATAACTAGTCATTTGCATTGGATTAAGACATATTTTAACCCCAGAAACATTAACATAGCTGTTTACAGCTTCTAAACAATGTTTTCTTGGTTTTAGCCTATTTTGGGACAAAATGGGTACAAGTGGCTTTTAAACACTCCACATCAATCTCAAACTCTTATAATTAGTTAGTTGCATTGGATTAAGACACATTTTAATCCCATAAACACTAACATAACTGTTTACAGCTTCTGAGCAATGTTTTATTGGTTTTAGCCTGTTTTGGGACAAAATGGGTATAAGTGGCTTTTAAACTCTCCACATCTATCTTAAAGTCTTATAATTAGTTAGTTTCAATGGATTAAGTCACATTTTAACCCCAGTAACACTAACATAGCTGTTTACAGCTTCTAAGCAATGTTTTCTTGGTTTTTGCCTGTTTTGGGACAAAATGGGTATAAGTGGCTTTTAAACTCTCCACATCAATCTCAAAGTCTTATAATTACTTAGTTGCATTGGATTAAGACACATTTTAACCCCATAAACACTAACATAGCTGTTTACAGCTTCTAAGCAATGTTTTCTTGGTTTTAGCCTGTTTTGGGACAAAATGGGTATAAGTGGCTTTTAAACTCTCCACATCTATCTTAAAGTCTTATAATTAGTTAGTTTCAATGGATTAAGACACATTTTAACCCCAGAAACACTAACATAGCTGTTTACACCTTCTAAGCAATGTTTTCTTGGTTTTAGCATGTTTTGGGACAAAATGGGTATAAGTGGCTTTTAAACTCTCCACATCTATCTCAAACTCCTATAATTAGTTAGTTGCATTGGATTAAGACACATTTTAAACCCAGAAACACTAACATAACTGTTTACAGCTTCTCAGCAATGTTTTCTTGGTTTTAGCCTGTTTTGGGACAAAATGGGTATAAGTGGCTTTTAAACTCTCCACATCTATCTCAAACTCCTATAATTAGTTAGTTGCATTGGATTAAGACACATTTTAACCCCAGAAACACTAACATAGCTGTTTACAGCTTTTAAGCAATGTTTTCTTGGTTTTAGCCTGTTTTGGGACAAAATGGGTATAAGTGGCTTTTAAACTCTCCACATCTATCTCAAACTCCTATAATTAGTTAGTTGCATTGTATAAAGACACATTTTAACCCCAGAAACACTAACATAGCTGTTTACAGCTTCTATGCAATGTTTTCTTGGTTTTAGCCTGTTTTGGGACAAAATGGGTATAAGTGGCTTTTAAACTCTCCACATCTATCTGAAACTCTTATAACTAGTCATTTGCATTGGATTAAGACACATTTTAACCCCAGAAACATTAACATAGCTGTTTACAGCTTCTAAACAATGTTTTCTTGGTTTTAGCCTGTTTTGGGACAAAATGGGTACATGATGTTCATATATTTTACCTTGTTTTCCCTTAGTTTATTCACATCTTTTGCATCTTTTTCTATCCATTTAGGCCATTATTGTGTAGCTTTAGCACTAATCATGCATTAGGGTTTAGTTGCATTGCATTTGCATCTTTTCATGCATAAACAGGTGATTTTGGAGCTCAAGGAGCATGGAAGCAATGGAGAAGAGATGTGAAGCAATCTTGAGAAGGAAACAAGGGAGTTAAGGCTGAAGAACCAAGGTCCAGAGTCCAACTCGACCGCGCACTCGACCAGACACTCGACCGTGTGCTGAGGAGGACTCGACCGAGTGGAGATTGCACGTGAGAAGCCAGCTCGACCCCTAGCTCGACCGAGCACAGGTCGAGTTGACCGAGCCGTTGACCGCTTTGACTTTTTCTATTTTTAGGGCTTCCTCTTCCCCACTATATAAGACCTTGTACCTGCAGCCACCAAAGCGTCCAGACTTTTAGATATTCCCAAAAACCTAGTTTTTACCTTTTTTAGCATTATTCCTTTTGCATATTATTAGATTTTGTACTTCTTTAAGAAAACTCTTAGATTCTTCAATATTGTTGGTTCAATAATTTTCTTAATATTGAGAATTTGAGTTTCATCCTTTGATTAATATTAAAGATCTCAGTTTTATCTTTCTAATAATGCAAGTTTCAATATTTTCTGGGTTTTTGATTTGTTTCATCATGTCTTGTTGTGAGTAGTCTTCTTAGGATCTTGAGGATGGGTTAGGAAGGATTCATCTTGTGGTTTATGTGATTTGGTCAAGCTTGATTGTTGTAGATCTCTTCTAGGCTAGATGTTCTTAAGGCTGATCTTGAACTGAGAGGTTTGGATCTGATTTCAAGCTCCTTAGCATCACACCAATGTTTAAGGAGCATAGATAAGGCTAGATCTAGAGCTTACCATTAGGCTTGCTAAGAGATTAGATGACCACAATGATTAGTTCTTCCCATGAATCCATCCTCAGGAACCTTCTTTGTTTATTGATTTCTAAGTCTTAATCTTGTAGCTTACTTGTTGTTTGATTGGTTTTAGTATTGCTCTGTTTTTGTTGTGTTGCTCTGTTTTCCGGATTGAACTAGCTCGACCTCCCACTCGACCTACACTCGGTCGAGTGCTTGCTCGAGTTCATCCCCAGAACTCTGGTTTATGATTTGTGCTTGTCTTGTTTCATTCCTGTTTCATTCCAGTTGCATACATTTAGCTTTTAGTTCATTAATTGTCTTGCATTAGTTCATTAGTAGTAGTTTCTATTTCTGTTCTTGCTTCATTACAGTTTCAATTATTCAGTTTCATTTGCATTTAGTTCTTGGTTCTTGTAGTTTACTTTCTGCATCTTTACATTTCCATCTTAGGATTGTTAGTGACAAACAATCATTACATTTGTCTTAACTTAGATCCATATGCACATCTTATCTGTTCACAAACACTCATTTAGGATTGATACCTCTTGTACTGCAATAGCATAAGGGGAATTGAAACACCCATCCATCATTCCATTCATATATCATCTTTGCATACATCCACCATCATTCACCCCACATAACAAAATAACTTGTTTCAATTTGGCGCCGTTGCCCATTTGAGTGTGTTTTTGTGACATTTAGGATCCATATTAGTCTAAGATTAAGTTCGTTTATAAACTTGAATCTTCTGTTTCTGGGTTGAAGTTCCATTTCAGGTACCACTCGACCATCAACTCGACCACCACTCGACCGAGTAGTGATCGAGCACCTGCTCGAGCCAGACGCCGGATCTCTATAACCATCAGTTTCCAGTCGACTTGATCACCAACAAGAGCCTGTGCTCAGTCGCGTGCCTGGGAAAAATCGTTTGTGTTAGTTGATGCACACAAGGTCTAAAGGAAAGGACCATCTTCTCAAGCACATTGACAACATCCACAAGGTGACAAAGGGTTTGGGAACTAAGCAAAGGAGAGTTGTTCAGGAACAACGAGAGGTTATAGTAGCAATGGATCATCAGGATCAGGTTCAGAGACCAAGGAACATTGGTGCTGGAGATGCACCTAACACTCACAACCAAAGGGCTGGAATTGTGCCTCCAACTATTGCCAACAACAACTTTGAGATCAAGAGTGGCTTAATCTCCATGATTCAAGCCAACAAATTTCATGGATTGCCAATGGAGGATCCACTTGATCACCTTGATGAGTTTGATAGAATATGCAGTCTTACAAGGATCAATGGTGTAAGTGAGGATGGTTTTAAGCTGAGGTTGTTCCCTTTCTCACTTGGGGACAAGGCTCATTTATGGGAAAAGACTCTCCCCACTGGTGCAATCATTGCTTGGGATGCATGCAAGAAGGCTTTCTTAGCCAAATTCTTCTCCAATGCTAGGACAGCAAGGCTGAGGAATGACATCTCTGGATTTGCTCAAAGGAGTAATGAGACCTTTTGTGAGGCATGGGAGAGATTCAAAGGATATCAGACTCAATGTCCTCATCATGGTTTCAGCAATGAGTCACTATTGAGTACCTTGTATAGAGGAGTGCTTCCAAAGATAAGGATGTTGCTTGACACAGCTTCTAATGGCAACTTCCTCAACAAGAATGTGGAAGAAGGCTGGGAATTAGTTGAGAATCTTGCTCAATCAGATGGCAACTATAATGAGGACTATGATAGGACCATAAGGAGCTCCTCCACTGATCAAGAGGACAAGTATAAGAAGGACTTGAAGATGGTCAATGAGAAGCTTGACAAGATCCTTCTTAGCCAGTCCAAGTCTATTCATTTCATTGGTGAAGAAAAAGCACAAGTTCAAGAGGGGGAGACTGAGTTTTCTGAATTGTGCTACATGCAGAATCAAGGAGGATTCAAAGGCTACAACCAAGGAGGTTTCAAGAACAACAACCTATCTTATAGGAGTACCAATGTGGCTAATCCTCAAGACCAAGTCTATCCACCTCAACAGCCTCAACAGCAACAAACCTACATCCCCAAACAACAACACCAAGTGTTCCAGCCTCAGTTGTGTCCCCCACCAGGGTTTCAGACTAACCAAGGCCAAGGACAAGACTTAAGAGCTATGATGCAACAATTGTTGATTGGGCAATCACAAGGGAAGATTGAGGAAGCCAAGCAGTTTGCTGAGTTGAACCAAAGGTTAACATCACAGTACAATGATCTGAATATGAAGTTTGAGGGTCTTAATTCAAGAGTGAAGTATATGGAGGGTAACATAGCATCTACTTCAGCTCCAAAACCCAACCAACTCCCTGGAAAAGCTGTTCAAAATCCAAGGGAGTTCTCAGCCAAAGCCATTCAATTTCAAGAGGAAGAAGTCACTGAGGACAGTGAAGTCCAAGTTTGGGGGAATTCATTAGTTACTGAAGCCCCAAGTGACATCTGTGCAAAGCAACAGGAACTCGCAGGAGAACTCGACCAGGAGCTCGAGCAGCCACTCGACCGAGTGCGTGCTCGAGTGGTCGATCGAGCTGGGGACTCTGAAGCTGTCAAGCCTGCTAAGTACATTCCTCCTGCTTACAAGCCCCCACTGCCATTCCCTGGGCGTTTCAAAGCACAGAGGATCAAGGAGTTAAGGGAAATCATTGAGAAAAAGGAGATGTTGGCTAAGCAACATGAGGAAGAAAGGGTTTTGAGGGAAGAAGCTTTGGTTGAGAAAAAGGAAGAAGTGATGGCTATTCAAGAGATCATCATTGCCTACCAAGAAGAGGAGAGAGGACCTGCTTTGGAACAGTATAAACCATACCCTCTCTATAGAGATTTTTTGCTTGATTTATCAGTAAAGAAGGCTCAAGCTCAAGATGAGAAGGATCTTGAGAACCTTGGACGAGTGATCATCCCACTTAAGCTTAAGGACCCAGGGCCATTCTACTTGCCTTGCACAATCAGTTACCTCCACTACAATCAATGCCTTTGTGATTTGGGAGCTTCAACAAGTGTGATGCCATACTCCTTAGCTCAAAAGCTTGGGAGAACTGATTTCAAATCCACTAAACTCCATGTGTGCCTAGCTGATGGGACGAATAGAGAGGTAGTTGGAAGGTTGGAGAATGTCCCACTCAAGATAGGGAAGGCAAGGGTTCATACTGATTTTGTGGTCATAGAGATGGACAAGGAGCCTGAAGATCCAATCTTGTTAGGGAGGCCATTTTTAGCCACTGTTGGAGCAGTAATAGATGTTAGGGAAGGTCTTGTGACTTTGAACATTGCTGAGGATACAGTCATGAAGTTCAACATCTATAACCCAACCAACCTGCCTACCATTGATGATCAACCCTTCACTATCAAGGAGAAAGTTGATCAAGAGGTATTCAAGGATGAAGGAGACCCTAAGGCTGAGCTCCCACTTCAAGAGGATTCTGTTGAGGAGCTTAAGAGGTCAGTTCAAGAGCTGTCTAGTATGGTTGAGGATCTCAAAGTCAAACTGAACAAGAGGTCTTTGAGGAAAGCAAGACCTAGGCTCAAATTTAAGAAGAAATATGGTTTGAGTGCTAAGGGTGAAGTGATCAAGGATCAACTTCACAGTGACCAAGAGGTTCCAGGGAGGATTTCATCACCTCCTTGGTATCTAAACCAAGGTTAAGAAGGAAACCAAAGTCAAGCTTAGTGACTTTAAACAAGCTCACTAGGGAGGAAGTCCCTAAGGTATCCTTTGTAAATATGGTTTAAATTCTTAGTAGTTTTGATGTGTTTTCTTTTATGTATTTTGTTGGACAGGCTTTAGGTGAGAATGTAGTTGGTTAAGGAGAGATGTGGACTTGGAGAAGAAGACTCGCAGGCCCACTCGACCAGTCCACGAGAGGTACTCGGCCGAGCTGGGTATGAATTAAAGCCTATTTCATCTTCAAACCGTTAGGACGATCGAGTGGAGGGAAGAACAAGGAGAAAAATTTTGAAATTTCAAAATTCGTCAAGGAGCTCGACCACGTGTTGGTCGAGTGTGGGGTCGAGCTACAGTCAAAAGCAAGTCAAAGATTCCCAATTCAAATTTGAATGGTATGGACGCTCCACCCTTGTCTCCTTGTCCCCTTGGCTTCTTTATATAGCCCTTGCACGATCTTGAACCTCTCACATTCTCTCATTTGCTCAAAACACTTAAATTCAAGCTTTGAAATCTCTCTCAAAGTTCATCTCTTGCTCAAGCTTTGTTCTTTCAAGTTTTTGGGTCACTAACCTATTAACTTTGAGCTTTGAGTTTATTCTCTTCAGTTTCTTTTGAAAATGTCTTCCAAGATCACCAAGAAGTCTCACCGAACCGCTGCAAGCTCCATGGAACGTCGTGATGCTGACCTTGAATCAAGAGGTGAAGCTGGGAGAGTCACTCGACGGACCACTAGATCGACCACTCGACTGAGTGCTTGGTCGAGCAGTCGGTCGAGCCAGATGCCGCATCCAAGGAGAGACTCTGTTGAGGAAGATCCTGAAAGGACTGAGAGTGAGGAGGAAAGAGAGCCTACTCTCAATGAGTTTATGAGGAGACACAAGGCCAAAGGGAAGAGGCCAGCTGTTGAAGTTGAGCAAGAAGAGATTGAAAGTGAAAGTGAGGAGGAGAGTGAAGAAGAAGAATTGATGGAGGATGGAGAAGCTGAGTCTTGTGGGCTGTCAAAAAGGCAGATTTATGATGCCTTCATGAGGATGGAGTTCTTGGGAACTAGGTATCCTCACAAGGAGACCATGGAGAAGCTTGCCATTGATGAGGATGTGGAATACCTCTTTGAGAAGAGCAATCTCACCAAGTTCATGGGGCTGTGCATGGAAGGCTACAAGGTGGAAAGCTGTGAGTTCCTAGCTACTGTCAAGCTGCATACATATGCAAGGAAGACTGCTGAACATGGAGCTGGTCACATCTCTTTCACTATCAAAGGGAAGAAGCATGAGCTTACAATGAAAGAAGTAGCAAATGTGTTTGGTTTTGAGGTTGGGAGCAATAATAGTTTGATGGTTCCAAGAGATGAGTTGTATGCTGTGTGGGAAACCATTGGAGATAACAAGTACTACTCATCCTCCAACTCCAAGAGCTCTAGGATAAGAAGCCCAGTCCTAAGGTACTTCCACAAAGCTCTTGCAAATACATTCTTTGCAAGGAAGGAAACTGGGAACATCAACGAGGGAGAGCTAAAGGTGATTGACTTGGCTCTTAATGGAGTGATCTTTCAAGCAAGGAATGGTACCATCATCCTTGGGAGCACAGTGGAGACTGACCTAGGAATGGTACTCATTGTTAGAATTAAGCGGAAGAAATGAGAAGAAGAAGAAGAAGAACAAGAACAAGAGAATGCGAAAAGACTTATATTTCATAAGAGATTCATATACAAGGGATTACAAGAGATATATATAACAAGAGAACTAGGGCTACATCTTAATAAATCACATAGGGAATAAGGAACTCGACCCTTAAATGCACCGCCCAAGACTATTCTTCTCTTTATCCCAACGGCTATAAAGTGATCACGGTCAATACTCCCCCTCAAGCTTAGCCAAAGGAGAAGGCTAAGCTTGGAACCCGCAAAAGATCACCTCATTAAAAACCTCAACATAGAAAACCACATGGGACAAAACCATGTTAATGAAAAGAGTATGATCTCCACGGGTTAGAGGAGTTCTTCACGGATGAGTTGGATCAACGAGTCCGAGCTTGCTGGAGATGTATTCGTAAATCTGAGAGCTTGTGGCTTTGGTGAAGATATCTGCCAGGTGATCTTTGCTTGGAGTGTAACACGGCATGACGACACCTTCTTCAATCTTTTCTCGCACCTTATGGCAATCAACCTCAATGTGCTTAGTCCTCTCATGGAAGACTGAGTTGGTTGCAATGTGTATTGCGGCCTTATTGTCACAATGCATGGTGATTGGTTGATCAGACTCCACTCCAAGATCCTTAAGGAGACTCTTGAGCCATGTTAACTCGTTGGTTAGCTTCTTCATCGCCCTATATTCCGACTCGGCACTTGATTGGGACACAACTTTTTGTTTCTTCGACTTCCAGGTTACAAGGTTACCTCCAACAAACGTACAATACCCTGTCGTAGATCTCCTATCCATTGTATCACCAGCATAGTCTGCATCACAGTAGCCGACAAGTTCCATGTTGTTGTTCTTTCCCATCCAAATACCTTGCCCTGGGCTTCCCTTGAGATAGCATAGAATCCGCTCAAGCGTTTGCCAGTCAAAGTTCGTTGGAGCCTTCATGTGTTGGCTGACTTGGTTCACCGCATAGCATATATCTGGCCTTGTGATCGTGAGATAGATAAGCTTGCCCACCAGTCTACGGTAGCGTCCCACATCTTTGTATGGTTGGTGCGACTTTGGAACTGGAACACCGGGTGTTAGCTTCTCCCCCTTTCGCTTGACCTGATAACCCTCCTCAAGTGGCGTAGACACATGTTTGGCACCCATTTTACCTGTCTCATGTAAAAGATCAAGTGTATACTTCCTTTGAGAGAGAAATAATCCCTCCGGAGAGCGAGAAATTTCTATCCCAAGGAAGTATTTGAGTTCACCTAAATCCTTAATATCAAAGGTAGAGTTAAGAAGAGCCTTAGTGGCACAGATACCATCCTTATCATCGCCGGTGATAATGATGTCATCAACATAGACAAGAACAACGACACGGCCACCGTTAGTGCGGAGTGTGAACAGCGTATGATCAGCCTCAGAGCGTTTGAATCCATTTGTACGCAGTGTAGAGCTGAGCTTGTGGTACCACGCCCTCGGAGATTGTTTGAGACCATAGATTGCCTTGTGAAGCCGGAGAACCTTACCCGGATAAACGATGTGTTCTAAACCTGGAGGAGGATGCATGTAGACTTCCTCAGTCAGCTCCCCCTGAAGAAAAGCATTCTTGACGTCCATTTGGTAGACCTCCCAAGAGAGGTTAGTAGCCAAGGATAGGACCACCCGGACTGTGTGGAGTTTAGCTACAGGTGCAAAGGTATCCGTATAGTCAAGACCATAGGTTTGAGTGAAACCCCGAGCCACCAGACGGGCTTTGTACCGCTCTACCTCACCAGTACTAAGATATTTGATAGTAAACACCCACTTTGAGCTGACAGCCTTTTTACCTTTCGGAAGATCGGCCTCATCCCAAGTTCTGTTTCTGATCATAGCAGCTGTTTCATCGTCCACCGCATCAAGCCATTCCTTATATTGCTTAGCTTCCTCGTAGGTTTGAGGGACAACATGCGCATCTAGCTTTCCAAGGAAGGCAGCATGAGCAGAGGGAATAAGGTCAAGCGAACATACGGCCTGGATAGGATGAGCAACAGCTTGATTGTTGAAGTAAACCCTCTTGTCTTTCCATGTAGACTGATGAGATCGGATCCGGTTGCTGCGTCTGAGCGCGGGTTGAGTAACTGGCTAATCAAGAGTTTCTTCTCTATCAGTGTTCTCTATTTGTTGTTCGACATGTTCGGACTCGGTAGGCGTTTGCGTAGTTAAAGGAGCAATGGTAGGCATTTCCGTAGTTGAAGAAACAATGGGCTCGGAAACATGTTCCAATGAAGGAGTTGCAATAGGCGAACTTGTATCCGGCCTATCTTCGGATTGGATTGGAGATGATAGTAAGGAATCAGCATTGATGTTCTGTGTGCCAAGTGGTGTTGGTGTAGTAATGCCGAGATGGTCAAGAAGGAACCGCAAGTTAGCTGCCCGGTCAGTATTAGATTGAGATAAGTCTTTTAAACCTTCCCAATCCCTCTTGTCGTAGTAGCCTTGTTGTTCAAGAAACTTGACCTCACGTGAGACCAGAGTACGACCATTGATCGGATCGTAACACTTGTATCCTTTCTGGCTAGATGAGTAGCCGATAAACATGCTTCTAGTGCTTTTGGTCTCAAGTTTATTCCTTTGCTCTCCGGGTAATAAAACAAAACAAACACACCCAAACACACGTAAGTGATCAAGAGAAGGTTTAATTTTGTTTAGTACCTCATGTGGTGATGTGTCATTTAAGACTTTTGTTGGTGTCCTGTTTATCAAGTAGCATGCTGTCATGACCGCATCTCCCCAAAACCGCTTGGGAACATTTAAATGAAACATCATCGACCGAGCCACCTCCATTAAGTGTCGATTCTTCCTCTCAGCCACTCCATTTTGTTGAGGCGTATATGGACAACTTGTCTGTTGGAGAATCCCATGCTTAGCTAGGTGCTCTTTGAGTTTGTGGCTTGTGTATTCACCTCCATTATCCGATCGTAGTACCTTTATCTTTGCATTAAACTGATTAGTAACATGATTTTCAAAATTGACAAAGGCATCAAAGACTTTATCTTTAGAAGGTAACAAGGTTATCCAAGTATATTTAGATTTCTCATCAATGAAGGTCACGAAATACTTGTTGTTATCCCTAGAAAGACATGGAGATGTCCAAACATCAGAATGCACTAAATCAAAGCAATTTTCATAGATGGTACTAGATTTAGGAAAAACAGTCTTGCAATGTTTACCAAGAATACAAGACTCACAAGAGGAGTTATCAAACGAAACATTAGGAACCATTAATTCAAACGCACGAGAATGAGGATGGCCTAGTCTAGCATGCCAAACATCACTTAAATTATTACTGAAATTCGAAGAAAAAGAAAACGCATTAGAAGGGAATGGAGCTTTCTCTAACACATAAAGATCTCCTCTACCATCTCCTTCTCCAAGAACCTTTCCACTCTCAATATATCCTGAAAATGTACACTGTTAGGTCCAAAAATCACATGACAATTCAAATCAGTAGTAGCTTTCTTTACAGATAAAAGATTCGAGGTAAAAGAAGGCATAAAGAGAGCTTTAGAGCTTTTATCAAATAACTTCAGTTCTCCTATTCCTTTAACCAGAACTCTATCTCCATTAGCAATGATAACATTACCTAGTGCTGGTTTTATGTTGTCTATAAGACTAGGGTTACTAATCATATGATGAGAAGCACCCGAGTCTACAACAAGAGAGGTACTATGTTTTGAAGCAAAGAAATTGATACCGGAGTCTTTTAGAGCGGCAATAGACTTGATGAGAGCCTCTAGGTCCGACTTCCTCACCACCTCTCCATAAGCTGCTGTCATAGCCACCTCATCTCCCTGTCTTGACGAACCTGTTCCTTTGTCGCTAGCCGCTTCCTTCGAGAGGTTAGCCTTGAACTTGGTCGGTTTGAGATGAGGATGAAGGATCCAGCATTTGTCTTTCATGTGTCCTCGCTTCTTGCAATGGTCATAGATCAACACCTTCCTCTCTTCATGCCTATACACTCCTTTGTTAGCCGTAGCAAGCTCCCCCTTACCGCTAAACAAGTCAAGAGATCCTTGTTCCTTTTGAATCTGAGAACAAATGTCTTCAAAGGAGGGAAGCTTCTCGGCTCTAAGTATATGTTTCAAGAGGTCATTGAAGGAGGGATTCAGCGTGAGAAGAAGTCCAAAGACCTTGTCTTGCTCCTTTCTTTCAGTCAGAACCACCGGATCAAGTGTACTTGGCCGCAACATATCAAGTTCAGACCATAGAGCTCTAAACTTACCGAGATGTTTAGTAAACTCCAAATCCTCTTGATGGAGTTCATTAATGGCCTTCTTGACCTCAAACACTCGAGTCAGGTTAGAGATATTACCGTAGACACTTTTGAGCGTTTCCCAAAGCTCCTTGGCCGTCTCACAATAAGAGTAGGCTTCAAGGATTGACGTATCGAGAGAGTTTTGGAGAACGGATAGGACAACTTGGTCTTCCTGGAACCACTTAGCCTTCCTCTCACTCTCTTCCTCTACTTCCGCCTCGGAAGTCCCTTCATCTTCTCCTTTGAGGTTCCGCTTTGGAATATAGTCAGTTTCGACATGACTCCAAAGACCACGACCTCCAACGGCAGTTCTTGTGGTTCTAGTCCACAGTAAGTAGTTTGTTCCCTTGAGAACAATCGGTGTAACAATAGGTTTGGTAGTTTCCATGATCAAGAAGAATAGAGAGAGAAAGTAAACGAGATCGAAGAGAATATAAGAGATCTAGGAGTAAAAGAGAATGAGAATAAGATAAGAGGATCAAAGATCGAAGAACTGCTCTGATACCATGTTAGAATTAAGCGGAAGAAATGAGAAGAAGAAGAAGAAGAAGAAGAAGAAGAAGAAGAAGAAGAACAAGAGAATGCGAAAAGACTTATATTTCATAAGAGATTCATATACAAGGGATTACAAGAGATATATATAACAAGAGAACTAGGGCTACATCTTAATAAATCACATAGGGAATAAGGAACTCGACCCTTAAATGCACCGCCCAAGACTATTCTTCTCTTTATCCCAACGGCTATAAAGTGATCACGGTCAATACTCATTGACCACATGACCCAATTGAGAAGTTGGGTAGGGAAGTTGGAGACCAAAGGGTCAAGAGGAGCACTTACCATTGGAGGCATCATCACTCCAATCCTACAAGCTGCTAGAGTTCAACTTAGAGGAGAAAGTGTCTCACCAAGATGGATTGACTCAAGCTACCTCACTTCTACTCTCATCCTAGCCAAGGAGAAGCATCAAGGGAACCACATATTCAACTTTGAGCTTCCAACACTTGGGAAAAAGCAAGTCATATTGCCTAACCAAGAGCTCACCACCATTCAAGAAGGAGCCAAAATTGATTTTTGGCCAGCTGAGGAGCATTGGTTTGATGGAGTGATTCAACATAGAGTTGAGGAAACTGGGAATGCACAAGTAGCTGATGGAGAGGAGCAGTTCTACTTTGAAGATTATGAGCCCAACCCAAGAGATAGTAGAGGAGTGAGGGAGAATGCCAAGAGGTTAACTCTTTTGCAAAAATGGGGTAAGTGGCATGGAAAGAGATTTGATAAGCTAAAGAAGAAGGTGACCAACATGGCTAAGTCTATCAAAGGCTTGAAGAAAGAGATTGCTGAGCTGAAGGATGGAAACTCATCTCCTAGCCAACATTCAAGCCCTTTGAGGAGAAGTAGCTCAACTAGAGCACTTTCAAGGGTTGCGAATCCTGTGGAACCAGCTAGGGCTTCAATGTATGAGCCAAATCTGAGGAAGAGAAGCTCAAGTACCCGCGAACATCAGTTTTCGAGGCACTCGACCGGGTCACTCGAGCACCCACTCGACCGAGCACCTCCGATGCACTCGGCCGAGCACCTTCCCAGATCACCCTATGGCTTCCCACCTCCAGCTGCTTATCCAGGTTATCCATTATACCCTCCCATCCCACCTCAATACTACATGGATCCAGCTCTCTACCAGCAGTTCTGCCAGCAGCAAGCCCATCATTTTGAGACTCGCAGTCCAGCTCGACCCACCCACTCGGACACGTACTCGACCGAGTCAAGGTCGGTTGGCATTGTCGAGCTGCCCCAAAGTCCTTCTCCAAGCCACCAGCCTGACCCCAACTACTCCTATGACAGCATGCAGATGGATGTAGACAACTTCTTCCACAATCCCTAAGGTACCACTATCACCTTACCATTGTTTATACCATTGCATTTCATATTGTGTTTTGTGTTGTGTCTAAATCTTGAATCCTCTCACAACTTTTTCACACAAGGGACTGTGTGATTTAAGTTTGGGGGAGGGTTTGAGATAGCATTTGATGTTGTGTTTTGTGTTCTTATTTCAAATTTTTATCATCATCATGTTAGCACTTGCATTAGCATCTAAGGCATAGAAAACCATAAAAATTTGAAAAATTTTGAAAAAAAATCTTCATAAAAAAAGAGTGTTCATGTAGTTTGCATTGCATATTAGGATCTTGTTTAGCATGTTTCATGTAGAATTGTATAATATTTGCATTAGGGATCTATGATGAGTATTTCCTTGTAGCTAGCCTATTCACTAGACTAGGATCAATGCCCAAGTTATTAGTACTTTGATGCTAGTTGAGTAGTAGGAAGCATAAGATTGAACCAAGCTTGAATTCTTGCATTGCATTTGATCTAAATTGAAGCATGTTGTGATTTGAAACCATTTCCTATTTATAAGAACCTAATATTGACTTTTAATTATCAATATATGCATTGCTTTAAACTCATGGATACCATATACATACTTGGATCATCTTTCTCCTTTTCACCACTCTTGTTGATCCAAGTAGCTGATTAAATCATTAAGATCAGTTCCCCTACCCCTAAACCAAACCTTCTTTCAAGCCTTGTTGATTCTTGAGTGTGTGAGGCCTATTTTTGGGATTGAGCTTGGTAGAAAGTGTTAGGTTTGAACTGACAAGAGTAAGACCTTGTGTAGTTCTAGTTTGCATTTTCCAAACTAGATAGGACTAGGTGGATCACTTGTTGGGTTTGGGACTTGGCTGTTTTGAAAAGAAAAGAAAGAAAAGAGAAAGAAAAAGGGTAGAGTCTTTAAGAGGAGATTGTGTTTAAGCAAATTCTAGTGAAAGGATGGGAAGTAAAGTGTTGATTAAGATGGTTCTAGTTAAGAAAAAAGAAAAGAGAGAAAAGAAAAGTTTAGCAAAATGCTTATATGTCTTAAGAATAAGAAGAAAAGAGAACCATAGCAATAAGAAAGAATCCCCCATTCCACTAGAAAGATCAAATAAGAAACATCTCCTAAGACTTGAAAACCAAAAGAGAAAAGGGTTAAAGAGAAAAGAAGAAGCAAAGGGTAGCACTAGGATCATAAGGGTTTCGATTTCTAGGATAAACACTTTGGGTACCTTTGGGTAGACAAGGTTTTATTCTTGTATGAGTTTAGGTGTTCTTACCTTTAGCATTCTTCTAAAGCTCAATCCATTTTCATGAGAGAACCTTGATATTGATAAGCCTCACTCTGAAAAGAGACCATCATTGTCTCAAAACCCTTTATTACCAAGCCAAATGAGTTTAAGCATTGCATAGAGTTGATTCATGTTCTTGTTTAATGAATGTTAAAGGAAATGGTTGATTTGAATGCATGTGGATGTCTTAGGCTCAAATCAATAAAGGTTGTGATATGCTTGTCTAAAGTCTTTAAATTCCAGCTCATTCAACTTGCATCATAGTATTAGTAACTTGGACATTGATTCTAGATGGTCTATTTGCAAGCTTAAGGAGCTGAGATCCCACTTTCAAGCCTCACTCACCTTCTTATGTCTTTAATTATTTGCTTGAGGGCAAGCAAAGACTAAGTTTGGGGGTGTTGATGTTCATATATTTTACCTTGTTTTCCCTTAGTTTATTCACATCTTTTGCATCTTTTTCTATCCATTTAGGCCATTATTGTGTAGCTTTAGCACTAATCATGCATTAGGGTTTAGTTGCATTGCATTTGCATCTTTTCATGCATAAACAGGTGATTTTGGAGCTCAAGGAGCATGGAAGCAATGGAGAAGAGATGTGAAGCAATCTTGAGGAGGAAACAAGGGGGTTAAGGCTGAAGAACCAAGGTCCAGAGTCCAACTCGACCGCGCACTCGACCAGACACTCGACCGTGTGCTGAGGAGGACTTGACCGAGTGGAGATTGCACGTGAGAAGCCAGCTCGACCCCTAGCTCGACCGAGCATAGGTCGAGTTGACCGAGCCGTTGACCGCTTTGATTTTTTCTATTTTTAGGGCTTCCACTTCCCCACTATATAAGACGTTGTACCTGCAGCCACCAAAGCGTCCAGAGTTTTAGATATTCCCAAAAACCTAGTTTTTACCTTTTTTAGCATTATTCCTTTTGCATATTATTAGATTTTGTACTTCTTTAAGAAAACTCTTAAATTCTTCAATATTGTTGGTTCAATAACTTTCTTAATATTGAGAATTTGAGTTTCATCCTTTGATTAATATTAAAGATCTCAGTTTTATCTTTCTAATAATGCAAGTTTCAATATTTTCTGGGTTTTTGATTTGTTTCATCATGTCTTGTTGTGAGTAGTCTTCTTAGGATCTTGAGGATGGGTTAGGAAGGATTCATCTTGTGGTTTATGTGATTTGGTCAAGCTTGATTGTTGTAGATCTCTTCTAGGCTAGATGTTCTTAAGGCTGATCTTGAACTGAGAGGTTAGGATCTGATTTCAAGCTCCTTAGCATCACACCAATGTTTAAGGAGCATAGATAAGGCTAGATCTAGAGCTTACCATTAGGCTTGCTAAGAGATTAGAGGTCTTGTTTGGTTTGAGATGTATTGCTTAATGTCTGCTTGTGTAGATTCTTTACTGTGTGAGAACAAGTCTAGAATTGCATAGGTTTGATTGTTTCTTGACCATGAGAGTGGGAGAAATTTGTCTTAGATTTATATGTCTAGAGATTAGCTCAAAGTTTGCTTGAGATTTGTTGACCAAGTTAGATGACCACAATGATTTGTTTATTGATTTCTAAGTCTTAATCTTGTAGCTTACTTGTTGTTTGATTGGTTTTAGTATTGCTCTGTTTTTGTTGTGTTGCTCTGTTTTCCGGATTGAACTAGCTCGACCTCCCACTCGACCTACACTCGGTCGAGTGCTTGCTCGAGTTCATCCCCAGAACTCTCGTTTATGATTTGTGCTTGTCTTGTTTCATTCCTGTTTCATTCCAGTTGCATCCATTTAGCTTTTAGTTCATTAATTGTCTTGCATTAGTTCATTAGTAGTAGTTTCTATTTCTGTTCTTGCTTCATTACAGTTTCAATCATTCAGTTTCATTTGCATTTAGTTCTTGGTTCTTGTAGTTTACTTTCTGCATCTTTACATTTCCATCTTAGGATTGTTAGTGACAAACAATCATTACATTTGTCTTAACTTAGATCCATATGCACATCTTATCTGTTCACAAACACTCATTTAGGATTGATACCTCTTGTACTGCAA
This sequence comes from Camelina sativa, assembly GCF_030686135.1. Lineage (NCBI taxonomy): Eukaryota > Viridiplantae > Streptophyta > Magnoliopsida > Brassicales > Brassicaceae > Camelina > Camelina sativa. Next base: position 17,762,995 of record NC_141894.1, on the reverse strand, counting down.
TAGCATAAGGGGAATTGAAACACCCATCCATCATTCCATTCATATATCATCTTTGCATACATCCACCATCATTCACCACACATAACAAAATAACTTGTTTCAGTACAAGTGGCTTTTAAACACTCCACATCAATCTCAAACTCTTATAATTAGTTAGTTGCATTGGATTAAGACACATTTTAACCCCATAAATACTAACATAGCTATTTACAGCTTCTAAGCAATGTTTTCTTGGTTTTAGCCTGTTTTGGGACAAAATGGGTATAAGTGGCTTTTAAACTCTCCACATCTATCTTAAAGTCTTATAATTAGTTAGTTTCAATGGATTAAGACACATTTTAACCCTAGAAACACTAACATAGCTGTTTACAGCTTCTAAGCAATGTTTTCTTGGTTTTTGCCTGTTTTGGGACAAAATGGGTATAAGTGGCTTTTAAACTCTCCACATCAATCTCAAAGTCTTATAATTACTTAGTTGCATTGGATTAAGACACAGTTTAACCCCATAAACACTAACATAGCTGTTTACAGCTTCTAAGCAATGTTTTCTTGGTTTTAGCCTGTTTTGGGACAAAATGGGTATAAGTGGCTTTAAACTCTCCACATCTATCTTAAAGTCTTATAATTAGTTAGTTTCAATGGATTAAGACACATTTTAACCCCAGAAACACTAACATAGCTGTTTACACCTTCTAAGCAATGTTTTCTTGGTTTTAGCATATTTTGGGACAAAATGGGTATAAGTGGCTTTTAAACTCTCCACATCTATCTCAAACCCCTATAATTAGTTAGTTGCATTGGATTAAGACACATTTTAACCCCAGAAACACTAACATAACTGTTTACAGCTTCTCAGCAATGTTTTCTTGGTTTTAGCCTGTTTTGGGACAAAATAGGTATAAGTGGCTTTTAAACTCTCCACATCTATCTCAAACTCCTATAATTAGTTAGTTGCATTGGATTAAGACACATTTTAACCCCAGAAACACTAACATAGCTGTTTACAGCTTCTAAGCAATGTTTTCTTGGTTTTAGCCTGTTTTGGGACAAAATGGGTATAAGTGGCTTTTAAACTCTCCACATCTATCTTAAAGTCTTATAATTAGTTAGTTTCAATGGATTAAGACACATTTTAACCCCAGAAACATTAACATAGCTGTTTACAGCTTCTAAACAATGTTTTCTTGGTTTTAGCCTGTTTTGGGACAAAATGGGTACAAGTGGCTTTTAAACACTCCACATCAATCTCAAACTCTTATAATTAGTTAGTTGCATTGGATTAAGACACATTTTAACCCCATAAACACTAACATAGCTGTTTACAGCTTCTAAGCAATGTTTTCTTGGTTTTAGCCTGTTTTGGGACAAAATGGGTATAAGTGGCTTTTAAACACTCCACATCAATCTCAAACTCTTATAATTAGTTAGTTGCATTGGATTAAGACACATTTTAACCCCAGAAACACTAACATAGCTGTTTACAGCTTCTAAACAATGTTTTCCTTGTTTTAGCCTGTTTTGGGACAAAATGGGTATAAGTGGCTTTTAAACTCTCCACATCTATCTCAAACTCCTATAATTAGTTAGTTGCATTGGATTAAGACACATTTTAACCCCAAAAATACTAACATAGCTGTTTACAGCTTCTAAGCAATGTTTTCTTGGTTTTAGCCTGTTTTGGGACAAAATGGGTATAAGTGGCTTTTAAACTCTCCACATCTATCTCAAACTCCTATAATTAGTTAGTTTCATTGGATTAAGACACATTTTAACCCCATAAACACTAACATAGCTGTTTACAGCTTCTAAGCAATGTTTTCTTGGTTTTAGCCTGTTTTGGGACAAAATGGGTATAAGTGGCTTTTAAACTCTCCACATCTATCTTAAAGTCTTATAATTAGTTAGTTTCAATGGATTAAGACACATTTTAACCCCATAAACACTAACATAGCTGTTTACAGCTTCTAAGCAATGTTTTCTTGGTTTTAGCCTGTTTTGGGACAAAATGGGTATAAGTGGCTTTTAAACACTCCACATCAATCTCAAACTCTTATAATTAGTTAGTTGCATTGGATTAAGACACATTTTAACCCCAGAAACACTAACATAGCTGTTTACAGCTTCTAAGCAATGTTTTCTTGGTTTTACCCTCTTTTGGGACAAAATGGGTATAAGTGGCTTTGTACCTGCAGCCACCAAAGCGTCCAGAGTTTTAGATATTCCCAAAAACCTAGTTTTTACCTTTTTTAGCATTATTCCTTTTGCATATTATTAGATTTTGTACTTCTTTAAGAAAACTCTTAAATTCTTCAATATTGTTGGTTCAATAACTTTCTTAATATTGAGAATTTGAGTTTCATCCTTTGATTAATATTAAAGATCTCAGTTTTATCTTTCTAATAATGCAAGTTTCAATATTTTCTGGGTTTTTGATTTGTTTCATCATGTCTTGTTGTGAGTAGTCTTCTTAGGATCTTGAGGATGGGTTAGGAAGGATTCATCTTGTGGTTTATGTGATTTGGTCAAGCTTGATTGTTGTAGATCTCTTCTAGGCTAGATGTTCTTAAGGCTGATCTTGAACTGAGAGGTTAGGATCTGATTTCAAGCTCCTTAGCATCACACCAATGTTTAAGGAGCATAGATAAGGCTAGATCTAGAGCTTACCATTAGGCTTGCTAAGAGATTAGAGGTCTTGTTTGGTTTGAGATGTATTGCTTAATGTCTGCTTGTGTAGATTCTTTACTGTGTGAGAACAAGTCTAGAATTGCATAGGTTTGATTGTTTCTTGACCATGAGAGTGGGAGAAATTTGTCTTAGATTTATATGTCTAGAGATTAGCTCAAAGTTTGCTTGAGATTTGTTGACCAAGTTAGATGACCACAATGATTTGTTTATTGATTTCTAAGTCTTAATCTTGTAGCTTACTTGTTGTTTGATTGGTTTTAGTATTGCTCTGTTTTTGTTGTGTTGCTCTGTTTTCCGGATTGAACTAGCTCGACCTCCCACTCGACCTACACTCGGTCGAGTGCTTGCTCGAGTTCATCCCCAGAACTCTCGTTTATGATTTGTGCTTGTCTTGTTTCATTCCTGTTTCATTCCAGTTGCATCCATTTAGCTTTTAGTTCATTAATTGTCTTGCATTAGTTCATTAGTAGTAGTTTCTATTTCTGTTCTTGCTTCATTACAGTTTCAATCATTCAGTTTCATTTGCATTTAGTTCTTGGTTCTTGTAGTTTACTTTCTGCATCTTTACATTTCCATCTTAGGATTGTTAGTGACAAACAATCATTACATTTGTCTTAACTTAGATCCATATGCACATCTTATCTGTTCACAAACACTCATTTAGGATTGATACCTCTTGTACTGCAATAGCATAAGGGGAATTGAAACACCCATCCATCATTCCATTCATATATCATCTTTGCATACATCCACCATCATTCACCACACATAACAAAATAACTTGTTTCAGTACAAGTGGCTTTTAAACACTCCACATCAATCTCAAACTCTTATAATTAGTTAGTTGCATTGGATTAAGACACATTTTAACCCCATAAACACTAACATAGCTGTTTGCAGCTTCTAAGCAATGTTTTCTTGGTTTTACCCTCTTTTGGGACAAAATGGGTATAAGTGGCTTTTAAACTCTCCACATCTATCTTAAAGTCTTATAATTAGTTAGTTTCAATGGATTAAGACACATTTTAACCCCAGAAACACTAACATAGCTGTTTACAGCTTCTAAGCAATGTTTGCTTGGTTTTAGCCTGTTTTGGGACAAAATGGGTATAAGTGGCTTTTAAACTCTCCACATCTATCTCAAACTCTTATAACTAGTCAGTTGCATTGGATAAAGACACATTTTAACCCCAGAAACACTAACATAGCTGTTTACAGCTTCTAAGCAATGTTTTCTTGGTTTTAGCTTGTTTTGGGACAAAATGGGTATAAGTGGCTTTTAAACTCTCCACATCTTTCTCAAACTCTTATAACTAGTCATTTGCATTGGATTAAGACATATTTTAACCCCAGAAACATTAACATAGCTGTTTACAGCTTCTAAACAATGTTTTCTTGGTTTTAGCCTGTTTTGGGACAAAATGGGTACAAGTGGCTTTTAAACACACCACATCAATCTCAAACTCTTATAATTAGTTAGTTGCATTGGATTAAGACACATTTTAACCCCATAAACACTAACATAGCTGTTTACAGCTTCTAAGCAATGTTTTCTTGGTTTTACCCTCTTTTGGGACAAAATGGGTATAAGTGGCTTTTAAACACTCCACATCAATCTCAAACTCTTATAATTAGTTAGTTGCATTGGATTAAGACACATTTTAACCCCATAAACACTAACATAGCTGTTTACAGCTTCTAAGCAATGTTTTCTTGGTTTTACCCTCTTTTGGGACAAAATGGGTATAAGTGGCTTTTAAACTCTCCACATCTATCTTAAAGTCTTATAATTAGTTAGTTTCAATGGATTAAGAAACATTTTAACCCCATAAACACTAACATAGCTGTTTACAGCTTCTAAGCAATGTTTTCTTGGTTTTAGCCTGTTTTGGGACAAAATGGGTATAAGTGGCTTTTAAACTCTCCACATCTATCTTAAAGTCTTATAATTAGTTAGTTTCAATGGATTAAGACACATTTTAACCCCATAAACACTAACATAGCTGTTTACAGCTTCTAAGCAATGTTTTCTTGGTTTTAGCCTGTTTTGGGACAAAATGGGTATAAGTGGCTTTTAAACTCTCCACATCTATCTCAAACTCTTATAACTAGTCAGTTGCATTGGATAAAGACACATTTTAACCCCAGAAACACTAACATAGCTGTTTACAGCTTCTAAACAATGTTTTCTTGGTTTTAGCCTGTTTTGGGACAAAATGGGTATAAGTGGCTTTTAAACTCTCCACATCTATCTCAATCTCCTATAATTAGTTAGTTGCATTGGATAAAGACACATTTTAACCCCAGAAACACTAACATAGCTGTTTACAGCTTCTAAGCAATGTTTTCTTGGTTTTAGCCTGTTTTGGGACAAAATGGGTATAAGTGGCTTTTAAACTCTCCACATCTATCTCAAACTCTTATAACTAGTCAGTTGCATTGGATAAAGATACATTTTAACCCCAGAAACACTAACATAACTGTTTACAGCTTCTAAGCAATGTTTTCTTGGTTTTAGCTTGTTTTGGGACAAAATGGGTATAAGTGGCTTTTAAACTCTCCACATCTTTCTCAAACTCTTATAACTAGTCATTTGCATTGGATTAAGACACATTTTAACCCCAGAAACATTAACATAGCTGTTTACAGCTTCTAAACAATGTTTTCTTGGTTTTAGCCTGTTTTGGGACAAAATGGGTACAAGTGGCTTTTAAACACTCCACATCAATCTCAAACTCTTATAATTAGTTAGTTGCATTGGATTAAGACACATTTTAACCCCATAAACACTAACATAGCTGTTTGCAGCTTCTAAGCAATGTTTTCTTGGTTTTACCCTCTTTTGGGACAAAATGGGTATAAGTGGCTTTTAAACTCTCCACATCTATCTTAAAGTCTTATAATTAGTTAGTTTCAATGGATTAAGACACATTTTAACCCCAGAAACACTAACATAGCTGTTTACAGCTTCTAAGCAATGTTTGCTTGGTTTTAGCCTGTTTTGGGACAAAATGGGTATAAGTGGCTTTTAAACTCTCCACATCTATCTCAAACTCTTATAACTAGTCAGTTGCATTGGATAAAGACACATTTTAACCCCAGAAACACTAACATAGCTGTTTACAGCTTCTAAGCAATGTTTTCTTGGTTTTAGCTTGTTTTGGGACAAAATGGGTATAAGTGGCTTTTAAACTCTCCACATCTATCTCAAACTCTTATAACTAGTCAGTTGCATTGGATTAAGACACATTTTAACCCCAGAAACATTAACATAGCTGTTTACAGCTTCTAAACAATGTTTTCTTGGTTTTAGCCTGTTTTGGGACAAAATGGGTATAAGTGGCTTTTAAACACTCCACATCAATCTCAAACTCTTATAATTAGTTAGTTGCATTGGATTAAGACACATTTTAACCCCATAAACACTAACATAGCTGTTTACAGCTTCTAAGCAATGTTTTCTTGGTTTTACCCTCTTTTGGGACAAAATGGGTATAAGTGGCTTTTAAACTCTCCACATCTATCTTAAAGTCTTATAATTAGTTAGTTTCAATGGATTAAGACACATTTTAACCCCAGAAACACTAACATAGCTGTTTACAGCTTCTAAGCAATGTTTGCTTGGTTTTAGCCTGTTTTGGGACAAAATGGGTATAAGTGGCTTTTAAACTCTCCACATCTATCTCAAACTCTTATAACTAGTCAGTTGCATTGGATAAAGACACATTTTAACCCCAGAAACACTAACATAGCTGTTTACAGCTTCTAAGCAATGTTTTCTTGGTTTTAGCTTGTTTTGGGACAAAATGGGTATAAGTGGCTTTTAAACTCTCCACATCTTTCTCAAACTCTTATAACTAGTCATTTGCATTGGATTAAGACATATTTTAACCCCAGAAACATTAACATAGCTGTTTACAGCTTCTAAACAATGTTTTCTTGGTTTTAGCCTGTTTTGGGACAAAATGGGTACAAGTGGCTTTTAAACACACCACATCAATCTCAAACTCTTATAATTAGTTAGTTGCATTGGATTAAGACACATTTTAACCCCATAAACACTAACATAGCTGTTTACAGCTTCTAAGCAATGTTTTCTTGGTTTTACCCTCTTTTGGGACAAAATGGGTATAAGTGGCTTTTAAACTCTCCACATCTATCTCAAACTCCTATAATTAGTTAGTTGCATTGGATTAAGACACATTTTAACCCCAGAAACACTAACATAGCTGTTTACAGCTTCTAAGCAATGTTTTCTTGGTTTTACCCTCTTTTGGGACAAAATGGGTATAAGTGGCTTTTAAACTCTCCACATCTATCTTAAAGTCTTATAATTAGTTAGTTTCAATGGATTAAGACACATTTTAACCCCAGAAACACTAACATAGCTGTTTACAGCTTCTAAGCAATGTTTGCTTGGTTTTAGCCTGTTTTGGGACAAAATGGGTATAAGTGGCTTTTAAACTCTCCACATCTATCTCAAACTCTTATAACTAGTCAGTTGCATTGGATAAAGACACATTTTAACCCCATAAACACTAACATAACTGTTTACAGCTTCTAAGCAATGTTTTCTTGGTTTTAGCTTGTTTTGGGACAAAATGGGTATAAGTGGCTTTTAAACTCTCCACATCTTTCTCAAACTCTTATAACTAGTCATTTGCATTGGATTAAGACACATTTTAACCCCAGAAACATTAACATAGCTGTTTACAGCTTCTAAACAATGTTTTCTTGGTTTTAGCCTGTTTTGGGACAAAATGGGTACAAGTGGCTTTTAAACACTCCACATCAATCTCAAACTCTTATAATTAGTTAGTTGCATTGGATTAAGACACATTTTAACCCCATAAACACTAACATAGCTGTTTGCAGCTTCTAAGCAATGTTTTCTTGGTTTTACCCTCTTTTGGGACAAAATGGGTATAAGTGGCTTTTAAACTCTCCACATCTATCTTAAAGTCTTATAATTAGTTAGTTTCAATGGATTAAGACACATTTTAACCCCAGAAACACTAACATAGCTGTTTACAGCTTCTAAGCAATGTTTGCTTGGTTTTAGCCTGTTTTGGGACAAAATGGGTATAAGTGGCTTTTAAACTCTCCACATCTATCTCAAACTCTTATAACTAGTCAGTTGCATTGGATAAAGACACATTTTAACCCCAGAAACACTAACATAGCTGTTTACAGCTTCTAAGCAATGTTTTCTTGGTTTTAGCTTGTTTTGGGACAAAATGGGTATAAGTGGCTTTTAAACTCTCCACATCTTTCTCAAACTCTTATAACTAGTCATTTGCATTGGATTAAGACATATTTTAACCCCAGAAACATTAACATAGCTGTTTACAGCTTCTAAACAATGTTTTCTTGGTTTTAGCCTGTTTTGGGACAAAATGGGTACAAGTGGCTTTTAAACACACCACATCAATCTCAAACTCTTATAATTAGTTAGTTGCATTGGATTAAGACACATTTTAACCCCATAAACACTAACATAGCTGTTTACAGCTTCTAAGCAATGTTTTCTTGGTTTTACCCTCTTTTGGGACAAAATGGGTATAAGTGGCTTTTAAACACTCCACATCAATCTCAAACTCTTATAATTAGTTAGTTGCATTGGATTAAGACACATTTTAACCCCATAAACACTAACATAGCTGTTTACAGCTTCTAAGCAATGTTTTCTTGGTTTTACCCTCTTTTGGGACAAAATGGGTATAAGTGGCTTTTAAACTCTCCACATCTATCTTAAAGTCTTATAATTAGTTAGTTTCAATGGATTAAGACACATTTTAACCCCATAAACACTAACATAGCTGTTTACAGCTTCTAAGCAATGTTTTCTTGGTTTTAGCCTGTTTTGGGACAAAATGGGTATAAGTGGCTTTTAAACTCTCCACATCTATCTTAAAGTCTTATAATTAGTTAGTTTCAATGGATTAAGACACATTTTAACCCCATAAACACTAACATAGCTGTTTACAGCTTCTAAGCAATGTTTTCTTGGTTTTAGCCTGTTTTGGGACAAAATGGGTATAAGTGGCTTTTAAACTCTCCACATCTATCTCAAACTCTTATAACTAGTCAGTTGCATTGGATAAAGACACATTTTAACCCCAGAAACACTAACATAGCTGTTTACAGCTTCTAAACAATGTTTTCTTGGTTTTAGCCTGTTTTGGGACAAAATGGGTATAAGTGGCTTTTAAACTCTCCACATCTATCTCAATCTCCTATAATTAGTTAGTTGCATTGGATAAAGACACATTTTAACCCCAGAAACACTAACATAGCTGTTTACAGCTTCTAAGCAATGTTTTCTTGGTTTTAGCCTGTTTTGGGACAAAATGGGTATAAGTGGCTTTTAAACTCTCCACATCTATCTCAAACTCTTATAACTAGTCAGTTGCATTGGATAAAGATACATTTTAACCCCAGAAACACTAACATAACTGTTTACAGCTTCTAAGCAATGTTTTCTTGGTTTTAGCTTGTTTTGGGACAAAATGGGTATAAGTGGCTTTTAAACTCTCCACATCTTTCTCAAACTCTTATAACTAGTCATTTGCATTGGATTAAGACACATTTTAACCCCAGAAACATTAACATAGCTGTTTACAGCTTCTAAACAATGTTTTCTTGGTTTTAGCCTGTTTTGGGACAAAATGGGTACAAGTGGCTTTTAAACACTCCACATCAATCTCAAACTCTTATAATTAGTTAGTTGCATTGGATTAAGACACATTTTAACCCCATAAACACTAACATAGCTGTTTGCAGCTTCTAAGCAATGTTTTCTTGGTTTTACCCTCTTTTGGGACAAAATGGGTATAAGTGGCTTTTAAACTCTCCACATCTATCTTAAAGTCTTATAATTAGTTAGTTTCAATGGATTAAGACACATTTTAACCCCAGAAACACTAACATAGCTGTTTACAGCTTCTAAGCAATGTTTGCTTGGTTTTAGCCTGTTTTGGGACAAAATGGGTATAAGTGGCTTTTAAACTCTCCACATCTATCTCAAACTCTTATAACTAGTCAGTTGCATTGGATAAAGACACATTTTAACCCCAGAAACACTAACATAGCTGTTTACAGCTTCTAAGCAATGTTTTCTTGGTTTTAGCTTGTTTTGGGACAAAATGGGTATAAGTGGCTTTTAAACTCTCCACATCTATCTCAAACTCTTATAACTAGTCAGTTGCATTGGATTAAGACACATTTTAACCCCAGAAACATTAACATAGCTGTTTACAGCTTCTAAACAATGTTTTCTTGGTTTTAGCCTGTTTTGGGACAAAATGGGTATAAGTGGCTTTTAAACACTCCACATCAATCTCAAACTCTTATAATTAGTTAGTTGCATTGGATTAAGACACATTTTAACCCCATAAACACTAACATAGCTGTTTACAGCTTCTAAGCAATGTTTTCTTGGTTTTACCCTCTTTTGGGACAAAATGGGTATAAGTGGCTTTTAAACTCTCCACATCTATCTTAAAGTCTTATAATTAGTTAGTTTCAATGGATTAAGACACATTTTAACCCCAGAAACACTAACATAGCTGTTTACAGCTTCTAAGCAATGTTTTCTTGGTTTTAGCCTGTTTTGGGACAAAATGGGTATAAGTGGCTTTTAAACTCTCCACATCTATCTCAAACTCTTATAACTAGTCAGTTGCATTGGATTAAGACACATTTTAACCCCAGAAACACTAACATAGCTGTTTACAGCTTCTAAACAATGTTTTCTTGGTTTTAGCCTGCTTTGGGACAAAATGGGTATAAGTGGCTTTTAAACTCTCCACATCTTTCTCAAACTCTTATAACTAGTCATTTGCATTGGATTAAGACACATTTTAACCCCAGAAACATTAACATAGCTGTTTACAGCTTCTAAACAATGTTTTCTTGGTTTTAGCCTGTTTTGGGACAAAATGGGTATAAGTGGCTTTTAAACACTCCACATCAATCTCAAACTCTTATAATTAGTTAGTTGCATTGGATTAAGACACATTTTAACCCCATAAACACTAACATAGCTGTTTACAGCTTCTAAGCAATGTTTTCTTGGTTTTACCCTCTTTTGGGACAAAATGGGTATAAGTGGCTTTTAAACTCTCCACATCTATCTTAAAGTCTTATAATTAGTTAGTTTCAATGGATTAAGACACATTTTAACCCCATAAACACTAACATAGCTGTTTACAGCTTCTAAGCAATGTTTTCTTGGTTTTAGCCTGTTTTGGGACAAAATGGGTATAAGTGGCTTTTAAACTCTCCACATCTATCTCAAACTCTTATAACTAGTCAGTTGCATTGGATAAAGACACATTTTAACCCCAGAAACACTAACATAGCTGTTTACAGCTTCTAAACAATGTTTTCTTGGTTTTAGCCTGTTTTGGGACAAAATGGGTATAAGTGGCTTTTAAACTCTCCACATCTTTCTCAAACTCTTATAACTAGTCATTTGCATTGGATTAAGACACATTTTAACCCCAGAAACATTAACATAGCTGTTTACAGCTTCTAAACAATGTTTTCTTGGTTTTAGCCTGTTTTGGGACAAAATGGGTATAAGTGGCTTTTAAACTCTCCACATCTATCTCAATCTCCTATAATTAGTTAGTTGCATTGGATAAAGACACATTTTAACCCCAGAAACACTAACATAGCTGTTTACAGCTTCTAAGCAATGTTTTCTTGGTTTTAGCCTGTTTTGGGACAAAATGGGTATAAGTGGCTTTTAAACTCTCCACATTTATCTCAAACTCTTATAACTAGTCAGTTGCATTGGATTAAGAAACATTTTAACCCCAGAAACATTAACATAGCTGTTTACAGCTTCTAAACAATGTTTTCTTGGTTTTAGCCTATTTTGGGACAAAATGGGTATCAGTGGCTTTTAAACACTCCACATCAATCTCAAACTCTTATAATTAGTTAGTTGCATTGGATTAAGACACATTTTAACCCCATAAACACTAACATAGCTGTTTACAGCTTCTAAGCAATGTTTTCTTGGTTTTACCCTCTTTTGGGACAAAATGGGTATAAGTGGCTTTTAAACTCTCCACATCTATCTTAAAGTCTTATAATTAGTTAGTTTCAATGGATTAAGACACATTTTAACCCGAGAAACACTAACATAGCTGTTTACAGCTTCTAAGCAATGTTTTCTTGGTTTTAGCCTGTTTTGGGACAAAATGGGTATAAGTGGCTTTTAAACTCTCCACATCTATCTCAAACTCTTATAACTAGTCAGTTGCATTGGATAAAGACACATTTTAACCCCAGAAACACTAACATAGCTGTTTACAGCTTCTAAACAATGTTTTCTTGGTTTTAGCCTGTTTTGGGACAAAATGGGTATAAGTGGCTTTTAAACTCTCCACATCTTTCTCAAACTCTTATAACTAGTCATTTGCATTGGATTAAGACACATTTTAACCCCAGAAACATTAACATAGCTGTTTACAGCTTCCAAACAATGTTTTCTTGGTTTTAGCCTGTTTTGGGACAAAATGGGTACAAGTGGCTTTTAAACACTCCACATCAATCTCAAACTCTTATAATTAGTTAGTTGCATTGGATTAAGACACATTTTAACCCCATAAACACTAACATAGCTGTTTGCAGCTTCTAAGCAATGTTTTCTTGGTTTTACCCTCTTTTGGGACAAAATGGGTATAAGTGGCTTTTAAACTCTCCACATCTATCTTAAAGTCTTATAATTAGTTAGTTTCAATGGATTAAGACACATTTTAACCCCAGAAACACTAACATAGCTGTTTACAGCTTCTAAGCAATGTTTGCTTGGTTTTAGCCTGTTTTGGGACAAAATGGGTATAAGTGGCTTTTAAACTCTCCACATCTATCTCAAACTCTTATAACTAATCAGTTGCATTGGATAAAGACACATTTTAACCCCAGAAACACTAACATAGCTGTTTACAGCTTCTAAGCAATGTTTTCTTGGTTTTAGCTTGTTTTGGGACAAAATGGGTATAAGTGGCTTTTAAACTCTCCACATCTTTCTCAAACTCTTATAACTAGTCATTTGCATTGGATTAAGACACATTTTAACCCCAGAAACATTAACATAGCTGTTTACAGCTTCTAAACAATGTTTTCTTGGTTTTAGCCTGTTTTGGGACAAAATGGGTACAAGTGGCTTTTAAACACTCCACATCAATCTCAAACTCTTATAATTAGTTAGTTGCATTGGATTAAGACACATTTTAACCCCATAAACACTAACATAGCTGTTTACAGCTTCTAAGCAATGTTTTCTTGGTTTTACCCTCTTTTGGGACAAAATGGGTATAAGTGGCTTTTAAACTCTCCACATCTATCTCAAACTCCTATAATTAGTTAGTTGCATTGGATTAAGACACATTTTAACCCCAGAAACACTAACATAGTTGTTTACAGCTTCTAAGCAATGTTTTCTTTGTTTTAGCCTGTTTTGGGACAAAATGGGTATAAGTGGCTTTTAAACTCTCCACATCTATCTCAAACTCTTATAACTAGTCATTTGCATTGGATTAAGACACATTTTAACCCCAGAAACATTAACATAGTTGTTTACAGCTTCTAAACAATGTTTTCTTGGTTTTAGCCTGTTTTGGGACAAAATGGGTACAAGTGGCTTTTAAACACTCCACATCAATCTCAAACTCTTATAATTAGTTAGTTGCATTGGATTAAGACACATTTTAACCCCATAAACACTAACATAGCTGTTTACAGCTTCTAAGCAATGTTTTCTTGGTTTTAGCCTGTTTTGGGACAAAATGGGTACAAGTGGCTTTTAAACACTCCACATCAATCTCAAACTCTTATAATTAGTTAGTTGCATTGGATTAAGACACATTTTAACCCCATAAACACTAACATAGCTGTTTGCAGCTTCTAAGCAATGTTTTCTTGGTTTTACCCTCTTTTGGGACAAAATGGGTATAAGTGGCTTTTAAACTCTCCACATCTATCTTAAAGTCTTATAATTAGTTAGTTTCAATGGATTAAGACACATTTTAACCCCAGAAACACTAACATAGCTGTTTACAGCTTCTAAGCAATGTTTGCTTGGTTTTAGCCTGTTTTGGGACAAAATGGGTATAAGTGGCTTTTAAACTCTCCACATCTATCTCAAACTCTTATAACTAGTCAGTTGCATTGGATAAAGACACATTTTAACCCCAGAAACACTAACATAGCTGTTTACAGCTTCTAAGCAATGTTTTCTTGGTTTTAGCTTGTTTTGGGACAAAATGGGTATAAGTGGCTTTTAAACTCTCCACATCTTTCTCAAACTCTTATAACTAGTCATTTGCATTGGATTAAGACATATTTTAACCCCAGAAACATTAACATAGCTGTTTACAGCTTCTAAACAATGTTTTCTTGGTTTTAGCCTGTTTTGGGACAAAATGGGTACAAGTGGCTTTTAAACACACCACATCAATCTCAAACTCTTATAATTAGTTAGTTGCATTGGATTAAGACACATTTTAACCCCATAAACACTAACATAGCTGTTTACAGCTTCTAAGCAATGTTTTCTTGGTTTTACCCTCTTTTGGGACAAAATGGGTATAAGTGGCTTTTAAACTCTCCACATCTATCTCAAACTCCTATAATTAGTTAGTTGCATTGGATTAAGACACATTTTAACCCCATAAACACTAACATAGCTGTTTACAGCTTCTAAGCAATGTTTTCTTGGTTTTAGCCTGTTTTGGGACAAAATGGGTATAAGTGGCTTTTAAACTCTCCACATCAATCTCAAAGTCATATAATTACTTAGTTGCATTGGATTAAGACACATTTTAACCCCATAAACACTAACATAGCTGTTTACAGCTTCTAAGCAATGTTTTCTTGGTTTTAGCCTGTTTTGGGACAAAATGGGTATAAGTGGCTTTTAAACTCTCCACATCTATCTTAAAGTCTTATAATTAGTTAGTTTCAATGGATTAAGACACATTTTAACCCCATAAACACTAACATAGCTGTTTACAGCTTCTAAGCAATGTTTTCTTGGTTTTAGCCTGTTTTGGGACAAAATGGGTATAAGTGGCTTTTAAACTCTCCACATCTATCTCAAACTCTTATAACTAGTCAGTTGCATTGGATAAAGACACATTTTAACCCCAGAAACACTAACATAGCTGTTTACAGCTTCTAAACAATGTTTTCTTGGTTTTAGCCAGTTTTGGGACAAAATGGGTATAAGTGGCTTTTAAACTCTCCACATCTATCTCAATCTCCTATAATTAGTTAGTTGCATTGGATAAAGACACATTTTAACCCCAGAAACACTAACATAGCTGTTTACAGCTTCTAAGCAATGTTTTCTTGGTTTTAGCCTGTTTTGGGACAAAATGGGTATAAGTGGCTTTTAAACTCTCCACATCTATCTTAAAATCTTATAATTAGTTAGTTTCAATGGATTAAGACACATTTTAACCCCAGAAACACTAAAATAGCTGTTTACAGCTTCTAAGCAATGTTTTCTTGGTTTTTGCCTGTTTTGGGACAAAATGGGTATAAGTGGCTTTTAAACTCTCCACATCAATCTCAAAGTCTTATAATTACTTAGTTGCATTGGACTAAGACACATTTTAACCCCATAAACACTAACATAGCTGTTTACAGCTTCTAAGCAATGTTTTCTTGGTTTTAGCCTGTTTTGGGACAAAATGGGTATAACTGGCTTTTAAACTCTCCACATCTATCTCAAACTCTTATAACTAATCCGTTGCATTGGATTAAGACACATTTCAACCCCAGAAACAATAACATAGCTGTTTACAGCTTCTAAGCAATGTTTTCTTGGTTTTAGCCTGTTTTGGGAAAAAATGGGTATAAGTGGCTTTTAAACTTTCCACATCTATCTCAAACTCCTATAATTAGTTAGTTGCATTGGATTAAGACACATTTTAACCCCAGAAACACTAACATAGCTGTTTACAGCTTCTAAGCAATGTTTTCTTGGTTTTAGCCTGTTTTGGGACAAAATGGGTATAAGTGGCTTCTAAACTCTCCACATCTATCTCAAACTCCTATAATTAGTTAGTTGCATTGGATTAAGACACATTTTAACCCCAGAAACACTAACATAGCTGTTTACAGCTTCTAAGCAATGTTTTCTTGGTTTTAGCCTGTTTTGGGACAAAATGGGTATAAGTGGCTTTTAAACTCTCCACATCTATCTCAAACTCTTATAACTAGTCAGTTGCATTGGATAAAGACACATTTTAACCCCAGAAACACTAACATAGCTGTTTACAGCTTCTAAGCAATGTTATCTTGGTTTTAGCTTGTTTTGGGACAAAATGGGTATAAGTGGCTTTTAAACTCTCCACATCTTTCTCAAACTCTTATAACTAGTCATTTGCATTGGATTAAGACACATTTTAACCCCAAAAACATTAACATAGCTGTTTACAGCTTCTAAACAATGTTTTCTTGGTTTTAGCCTGTTTTGGGACAAAATGGGTACAAGTGGCTTTTAAACACTCCACATCAATCTCAAACTCTTATAATTAGTTAGTTGCATTGGATTAAGACACATTTTAACCCCATAAACACTAACATAGCTGTTTACAGCTTCTAAGCAATGTTTTCTTGGTTTTAGCCTGTTTTGGGACAAAATGGGTATAAGTGGCTTTTAAACTCTCCACATCTATCTTAAAGTCTTATAATTAGTTAGTTTCAATGGATAAAGACACATTTTAACCCCAGAAACACTAACATAGCTGTTTACAGCTTCTAAGCAATGTTTTCTTGGTTTTTGCCTGTTTTGGGACAAAATGGGTATAAGTGGCTTTTAAACTCTCCACATCAATCTCAAAGTATTATAATTACTTAGTTGCATTGGACTAAGACACATTTTAACCCCATAAACACTAACATAGCTGTTTACAGCTTCTAAGCAATGTTTTCTTGGTTTTAGCCTGTTTTGCGACAAAATGGGTATAAGTGGCTTTTAAACTCTCCACATCTATCTTAAAGTCTTATAATTAGTTAGTTTCAATGGATTAAGACACATTTTAACCCCAGAAACACTAACATAGCTGTTTACACCTTCTAAGCAATGTTTTCTTGGTTTTAGCATGTTTTGGGACAAATTGGGTATAAGTGGCTTTTAAACTCTCCACATCTATCTCAAACTCCTATAATTAGTTAGTTGCATTGGATTAAGACACATTTTAACCCCAGAAACACTAACATAACTGTTTACAGCTTCTCAGCAATGTTTTCTTGGTTTTAGCCTGTTTTGGGACAAAATGGGTATAAGTGGCTTTTAAACTCTCCACATCTATCTCAAACTCCTATAATTAGTTAGTTGCATTGGATTAAGACACATTTTAACCCCAGAAACACTAACATAGCTGTTTACAGCTTCTAAGCAATGTTTTTTTGGTTTTAGCCTGTTTTGGGACAAAATGGGTATAAGTGGCTTTTAAAGTCTCCACATCAATCTCAAAGTCTAATAATTACTTAGTTGCATTGGATTAAGACACATTTTAACCCGATAAACACTAACATAGCTGTTTACAGCTTCTAAGCAATGTTTTTTTGTTTTTAGCCTGTTTTGGGACAAAATGGGTATAAGTGGATTTTAAACTCTCCACATCAATCTCAAAGTCTTATAATTACTTAGTTGCATTGGATAAAGACACATTTTAACCCCATAAACACTAACATAGCTGTTTACAGCTTCTAAGCAATGTTTTCTTGGTTTTAGCCTGTTTTGGGACAAAATGGGTATAAGTGGCTTTTAAACTCTCCACATCTATCTTAAAGTCTTATAATTAGTTAGTTTCAATGGATTAAGACACATTTTAACCCCAGAAACACTAACATAGCTGTTTACAGCTTCTAAGCAATGTTTTCTTGGTTTTTGCCTGTTTTGGGACAAAATGGGTATAAGTGGCTTTTAAACTCTCCACATCAATCTCAAAGTCTTATAATTACTTAGTTGCATTGGACTAAGACACATTTTAACCCCATAAACACTAACATAGCTGTTTACAGCTTCTAAGCAATGTTTTCTTGGTTTTAGCCTGTTTTGCGACAAAATGGGTATAAGTGGCTTTTAAACTCTCCACATCTATCTTAAAGTCTTACAATTAGTTAGTTTCAATGGATTAAGACACATTTTAACCCCAGAAACACTAACATAGCTGTTTACACCTTCTAAGCAATGTTTTCTTGGTTTTAGCATGTTTTGGGACAAAATGGGTATAAGTGGCTTTTAAACTCTCCACATCTATCTCAAACTCCTATAATTAGTTAGTTGCATTGGATTAAGACACATTTTAACCCCAGAAACACTAACATAACTGTTTACAGCTTCTCAGCAATGTTTTCTTGGTTTTAGCCTGTTTTGGGACAAAATGGGTATAAGTGGCTTTTAAACTCTCCACATCTATCTCAAACTCCTATAATTAGTTAGTTGCATTGGATTAAGACACATTTTAACCCCAGAAACACTAACATAGCTGTTTACAGCTTCTAAGCAATGTTTTCTTGGTTTTAGCCTATTTTGGGAGAAAATGGGTATAAGTGGCTTTTAAACTCTCCACATCAATCTCAAACTCTTATAATTAGTTAGTTGCGTTGGATTAAGACACATTTTAACCCCAGAAACACTAACATAGCTGTTTATGTTGAAATAAGCGGAAGACTTAGAGAGATTTGAGAGGTTTAGAATGAAGAAGAAGAGTTGGTGGCGAATAGTATGAAAGAGAGTGATAATGGATTAGAATTAGGTAGAATATCTCAAATACAACACATGACAAAGGTTTAAATAGAGAGGCAGCTAGGGCGACCACATGACCTAAAATAGAAACAAAAGAAATCGACAATTAGGAGAGAGAGGGGGTAGGTGATCGGTGATAGCGACTTGTCCTAGCCTTCCACTCTTGTCCACTTGCGCTTTCTCCCTAACGGCTACACAAGAGATTCTCGATCCTTCTCATGGGCCGAAGGTAAGCAGGCCTCCTCACTATCCTCACACATAGATGACTCGGCCTTAGTGCTTCACTCAGCCTCATTGCTTGCACGTACGGACGGTACGGACTGTACGGACGCCGTAGGCTTATTCTTGATCAATACTCCCCCTCAAGCTTAGCCTGATGAAATGGCTAAGCTTGGAACCCGTGAAGCAGCACCTCATTAAAAACCTTGACTTAGAAAACCTCATGGGACAAAACTAAGCCAAGGGAAAAAGAGTGTGCTGTCCACGGATTAGGAAAGTTGATCACGGCCGTGTGATGTCTACAAGTCCAAGTTTGCTATGAATATAATCACAAACCTTGGGACTTGCAGATTTGGTGAAGATGTCGGCTAGCTGGTCTTGACTCCTTGTGTGGCATGGTAGAACCGCTCCCTCTTCGATCCTCTCCCTAACCTTGTGGCAGTCGCTCTCAATGTGCTTGGTCCGTTCATGGAAGACTGAGTTAGTGGCTATGTGGATCGCTGCCTCATTGTCACAATGCATTGTCATCGGCTGTCTTGTTTCAATGCCGAGATCCTTAAGTAGACCTTTCAACCATGTCATCTCATTAGTTAGCTTCCTCATAGCTCGGTACTCAGCCTCGGCACTTGAACATGACACCACCTTTTGCTTCTTAGACCTCCATGTAACTAGGTTTCCTCCAACAAAGGTGCAATATCCAGTAGTTGACCGCCTATCCAATGTGTCTCCATTATAGTCCGCATCACAATAACCCACGATCTCAGTGTTGCCGTTTTTACCCATCCAAATGCCTTGACCAGGGCTGCCCTTGAGATAGCTCAAAATCCTCTCCACTTGACTCCATTGATACTTGCTCGGAGCTTGCATGTGCTGACTCACCTGATTAACAGCATAAGAGATATCAGGTCGTGTGATAGTTAAATAGATCAACTTACCTACAAGCCGTCGGTAGCGTGTGACGTCCGGGAACGGCTCGTCCA